>NC_135504.1:136990307-137308745 GCF_052857255.1 Amblyomma americanum | reverse complement strand
ACAGTCCACTGAATTATACGGCGAGTGAGATGCTGGCTGTATGTTCGTGTAGGCATGATTTCGCTGAGGTCATAGCTGTAGCTCGTCTATAACGGTTCACTGGGCTTGCTTCATCTTAGTGCAGGGGCATGTATTTCCTGGAAAAAGCAGCTGCTTTGCCGCCATCGCTGATATACCGCCTTACTATGGAGCATGTGCTTAGGTCCTGGTGATGAGCCCAGACGGCCACAGAACCTGTACTACAAAAACGAAGAATTGCAACATGTGTTTATGGTCGGTGCCACCAAGTCCACTGAATTTCGTGCGAATGTGTTGCCGGTTGTATGTTTGTGAATGCATGATTTCGCGGAGGTCAAAGCTGTAGCTCGTCCATAACGGTTCACTGGGCTTGCTTCGTCTTTATGCAGGGGCGAGTGTTTCCCTGGAAAAATCAGCCGCTTTGCCGCCATTGCTGATAAACCGCCTTCCTATGGGGCATGTGTTTCCCTGCTGGTGATGAGCCCAGTCGGCCACAGAACCTGCGCTACAAAAACGAATAATTGCAACATGTGTCTATGGTCTCTGCCACCAAGTCCACTGAATTATCCGGGGAATGGGATGCTGTTTGTATGCTCGTGTAGGCATGATTTCGCTGAGGTCACAGATTTAGCTCGTCTATAACGGTACACTGGGCTTGCTTCATCTTAGTGAAGGGTCATGTATTTCCTGGAAAAAACAGCTGCTTTGCCGCCATCGCTGATAAACCACCGTACTATGGAGCATGTGCTTCCGTGCTGGTGATGAGCCCAGTCGGCCACAGAACCTCTGCTACAAAAACGAAGAATTGCAACATGTGTCTCTGGTCGGTGGCACCAAGTCCACTGAATTATCCGGGGAATGGGATTCTGGTTGCATGTTCGAATAGGTATGATTTCGCTGAGGTCACAGCGATAGCTCGTCTATAACGATTCACTGGGCTTGCTTCATCTTAGTGCAGGGGCATCTATTCCATGAAGAATCTCCCGTTTTTCGCCACCACCGATAAACCGCCTTACTATGGAGAATGTGCGTCCGTGCTGGTGATGAGCCCAGTCGACCGCAGAACCTGCGCTACAAAAACGAAGAATTGCAACATGTGTCTATGGTCGGTTCCATCAAGTGAACTGAATTATCCAGGGAATGGGATTCTGGTTGTATGTTTGTGAATGCATGATTTCGCGGAGGTCACAGCTGTAGCTCGTCTATAACGGTTCACTGGGCTTGCTTCGTCTTTGTGCAGGGCCGTGTATTCCCTGGAAAAATCAGCCGCTTTGCCGCCACCTCCGATAAACCGCCTTCCAATGGAGCATGTGCGTCCGTGCTGGTGATGAGCCCAGTCGGCCACAGAAATTGTGCTACAAAAACGAATAATTTCAACATATGTCTAAGGTCGGGGCCACCAAGTCCACTGAATTATCCGGGGAATGCGATGCTGTTTGTATGCTCGTGTAGGCATGATTTCGCTGAGGTCACAGCTGTAGCTCGTCTATAACGGTTCACTGGGCTTGCTTCATCTTAGTGAAGGGCATGTATTTCCTGGAAAAAACAGCTGCTTTGCCGCCATCGCTGATAAACCGCCTTACTATGGAGCATGTATTTCCGTGCTGGTGATGAGCCCAGTCGGCCACAGAAGCTGTGCTACAAAAACGAAGAATTCCAACATGTGTCTATGGTCGGTGCAACCAAGGCCACTGATTTAACCGGCGAATGAGATGCTTTTTGTATGCTCGTGTGGGCATGATTTTGCTGAGGTCATAGCTGTAGCTCGTCTATAACGGTTCACTGGGCTTGCTTCATCTTAGTGTAGGGGCATGTATTCATTGGAAAAAGCAGCTGCTTTGTCACCATCGCTGATAAACCGCCTCCCTATGGAACATGTGCTTCCCTGCTGGTGATGAGTCCAGTCGGCCACAGAACCTCTGCTACAAAAACGAAGAATTGCAACATGTGTCTATGGTCGGTGCAACCAAGGCCACTGAATTATCCGGCGAATGAGATGCTGGTTGTATGTTCGTGTAGGCATGATTTCGCTGAGATCACAGCGATAGCTCGTCTATAACGATTCACTGGGCTTGCTTCATCTTAGTGCAGGGGCATCTATTCCATAGAAGAATCTCCCGTTTTTCGCCACCACCGATAAACCGCCTTACTATGGAGAATGTGCGTCCGTGCTGGTGATGAGCCCAGTCGACCGCAGAACCTGCGCTACAAAAACGAAGAATTTCAACATGTGTCTATGGTCAGTTCCATCAAGTTGGCTGAATTATCCAGGGAATGGGATTCTGGTTGTATGTTTGTGAATGCATGATTTCGCGGAGGTCACAGCTGTAGCTCGTCTATAACGGTTCACTGGGCTTGCTTCGTCTTTGTGCAGGGCCGTGTATTCCCTGGAAAAATCAGCCGCTTTGCCGCCACCTCCGATAAACCGCCTTCCAATGGAGCATGTGCGTCCGTGCTGGTGATGAGCCCAGTCGGCCACAGAAATTGTGCTACAAAAACGAATAATTTCAACATATGTCTAAGGTCGGGGCCACCAAGTCCACTGAATTATCCGGGGAATGCGATGCTGTTTGTATGCTCGTGTAGGCATGATTTCGCTGAGGTCACAGCTGTAGCTCGTCTATAACGGTTCACTGGGCTTGCTTCATCTTAGTGAAGGGGCATGTATTTCCTGGAAAAAACAGCTGCTTTGCCGCCATCGCTGATAAACCGCCTTACTATGGAGCATGTATTTCCGTGCTGGTGATGAGCCCAGTCGGCCACAGAAGCTGTGCTACAAAAACGAAGAATTCCAACATGTGTCTATGGTCGGTGCAACCAAGGCCACTGATTTACCCGCCGAATGAGATGCTTTTTGTATGCTCGTGTGGGCATGATTTTGCTGAGGTCATAGCTGTAGCTCGTCTATAACGGTTCACTGGGCTTGCTTCATCTTAGTGTAGGGGCATGTATTCATTGGAAAAAGCAGCTGCTTTGTCACCATCGCTGATAAACCGCCTCCCTATGGAACATGTGCTTCCCTGCTGGTGATGAGTCCAGTCGGCCACAGAACCTCTGCTACAAAAACGAAGAATTGCAACATGTGTCTATGGTCGGTGCAACCAAGGCCACTGAATTATCCGGCGAATGAGATGCTGGTTGTATGTTCGTGTAGGCATGATTTCGCTGAGATCGCAGCGATAGCTCGTCTATAACGATTCACTGGGCTTGCTTCATCTTAGTGCAGGGGCATCTATTCCATAGAAGAATCTCCCGTTTTTCGCCACCACCGATAAACCGCCTTACTATGGAGAATGTGCGTCCGTGCTGGTGATGAGCCCAGTCGACCGCAGAACCTGCGCTACAAAAACGAAGAATTTCAACATGTGTCTATGGTCAGTTCCATCAAGTTGGCTGAATTATTCAGGGAATGGGATGCTGGTTGTATGTTTGTGAATGCGTGATTTCCCGGAGGTCACAGCTGTAGCTCGTCTATAACGGTTCACTGGGCTTGCTTCGTCTTAGTGCAGGGGCATCTATTCCATTGAATAATCTCCCGTTTTACCGCCACCACCAATAAACCGCCTTACTATGGAGCATGTGCGTCCGTGCTGGTGATGAGACAAGTCGACCACAAAACCTGCGCTACAAAAACGAAGAATTGCAACTTATGTCTATGGTCGGTTCTATCAAGTCATCTGAATTATCCGGCGAAGGAGATGCTGGTTGTATGTTCGTATAGGCATGATTTCTCTGAGATCACAGCGATAGCTCGTCTGTAAGGATTCACTGGGCTTGCTTCATCTTAGTGCATGGGCATCTTTTCCATAGAAGAATCTCCCGTTTTGCCGCCACCACCGATTAACCGCCTTACTATGGAGCATGTGCGTCCATGCTGGTGATGAGCTCAGTGGACCACAGAACCTGCGCTACAAAAACGAAGAATTGCAACATGTGTCTATGGTCTGTTCCATCAAGTCAACTGAATTATCCAGGCAATAGGATGCTGGTTGTATGTTTGTGAATGCATGAATTCGTGGAGGTCACAGCTGTAGCTCGTCTATAACGGTTCACTGAGCTTGCTTCGTCTTTGTGCAGGGGCGTGTATTCCCCGGAAAATTCAGCCGCTTTGCCGCCACCGCCGATAAACCGCCTTCCTATGGAGCATGTGCGTCTGTGCTTATGATGAGCCCAGTCGGCCACAGAACACAAAAACGAAGAATTCCAACATGTGTCTATGGTCGGTGCCACCAAGTCTACTGAATTATCCGGGGAATGGGATGCTGGTTGTATGCTCGTGTAGGCATGATTTTGCTGAGGTCACAGATGTAGCTCGTCTATAACGGTACACTGGGCTTGCTTCATCTTAGTGAAGGGACATGTATTTCCTGGAAAAAGCAGCTGCTTTGCCGCCATCGCTGATAAACCGCCTTACTATGGACCATGTGCTTCCGTGCTGGTGATGAGCCCAGTCGGCCACATAACCTGTGCTACAAAAACGAAGAATTGCAACATGTGTCAATGGTCAGTGCCACCAAGTCCACTGAATTATCCGGCGAATGAGTTGCTGGTTGTATGCTCGTGTAGGCATGCTTTCGCCGAGGTCATAGCTGTAGCTCGTCTATAACGGTTCACTGGGCGTGCTTCATCTTAGTGTAGCGGCATGTATTCATTGGAAAACGCAGCTGCTTTGGCGCCATTGCTGATAAACCGCCTTCCTATGGGGCATGTGCTTCCCTGCTGGTGATGAGCCCAGTCGGCCACAGAACCTGTGCTACAAAAACGAAGAATTCCAACATGTGTCTATGGTCGGTGCCACACAGTCCACTGAATTATACGGCGAGTGAGATGCTGGCTGTATGTTCGTGTAGGCATGATTTCGCTGAGGTCATAGCTGTAGCTCGCCTATAACGGTTCACTGGGCTTGCTTCATCTTAGTGCAGGGGCATGTATTTCCTGGAAAAAGCAGCTGCTTTGCCGCCATCGCTGATATACCGCCTTACTGTGGAGCATGTGCTTAGGTCCCGGTGATGAGCCCAGACGGCCACAGAACCTGTACTACAAAAACGAAGAATTGCACCATGTGTTTATGGTCGGTGCCACCAAGTCCACTGAATTTTCGTGCGAATGTGTTGCCGGTTGTATGTTTGTGAATGCATGATTTTGCGGAGGTCAAAGCTGTAGCTCGTCCATAACGGTTCACTGGGCTTGCTTCGTCTTTATGCAGGGGCGAGTGTTTCCCTGGAAAAATCAGCCGCTTTGCCGCCACCGTCGATAAACCGCCTTCCTATGGAGCATGTGCGTCCGTGGTGGTGATGAGCCTAGTCGGCCCCAGAAATTGTGCTACAAAAACGAATAATTTCAACATATGTGTAAGGTCGGTGCCACCAAATCCACTGAATTATCCGGGGAATGGGATGCTGTTTGTATGCTCGTGTAGGCATGATTTCGCTGAGGTCACAGATTTAGCTCGTCTATAACGGTACACTGGGCTTGCTTAATCTTAGTGAAGGGTCATGTATTTCCTGGAAAAAACAGCTGCTTTGCCGCCATCGCTGATAAACCACCGTACTATGGAGCATGTGCTTCCGTGCTGGTGACGAGCCTAGTCGGCCACATAAACTGTGCTACAAAAACGAAGACTTGCAACATGTGACTATGGTCGGTGCCAAGTCAACTGAATTATCCGGCGAATGAGATGCAGGTTGTATGTTCGTCTAGGCATGATTTCGCTGAGGTCACAGATGTAGCTCGTCTATAACGGTACACTGGGCTTGCTTCATCTTAGTGAAGGGGCATGTATTTCCTGGAAAAAGCAGCTGCTTTGCCGCCATTGCTGATAAACCGCCTTACTATGGAGCATGTGCTTCCGTGCTGGTGATGAGCCCAGTCGGCCACAGAACCTCTGCTACAAAAACGAAGAATTGAAACATGTGTCTCTGGTCGGTGGCACCAAGTCCACTGAATTATCCGGGGAATGGGATTCTGGTTGCATGTTCGAATAGGTATGATTTCGCTGAGGTCACAGCGATAGCTCGTCTATAACGATTCACTGGGATTGCTTCATCTTAGTGCAGGTGCATCTATTCCATAGAAGAATCTCTCGTTTTGAGCCACCACCGATAAACCGCCTTACTATGGAGCATGTGCGTCTGTGCTGGTGATGAGACAAGTCGACCACAGAACCTGCGCTACAAAAACGAAGAATTGCAACATGTGTCTATGGTCGGTTCCATCAAGTGAACTGAATTATCCAGGGAATGGGATGCTGGTTGTATGTTTGTGAATGCATGATTTCGCGGAGGTCACAGCTGTAGCTCGTCTATAACGGTTCACTGGGCTTGCTTCGTCTTTGTGCAGGGCCGTGTATTCCCTGGAAAAATCAGCCGCTTTGCCGCCACCTCCGATAAACCGCCTTCCAATGGAGCATGTGCGTCCGTGCTGGTGATGAGCCCAGTCGGCCAGAGAAATTGTGCTACAAAAACGAATAATTTCAACATATGTCTAAGGTCGGTGCCACCAAGTCCACTGACTTATCCGGGGAATGCGATGCTGTTTGTATGCTCGTGTAGGCATGATTTCGCTGAGATCACAGCTGTAGCTCGTCTATAACGGTTCACTGGGCTTGCTTCATCTTAGTGAAGGGGCATGTATTTCCTGGAAAAAACAGCTGCTTTGCCGCCATCGCTGATAAACCGCCTTACTATGGAGCATGTATTTCCGTGCTGGTGATGAGCCCTGTCGGCCACAGAAGCTGTGCTACAAAAACGAAGAGTTCCAACATGTGTCTATGGTCGGTGCAACCAAGGCCACTGATTTAACCGGCGAATGAGATGCTTTTTGTATGCTCGTGTGGGCATGATTTTGCCGAGGTCATAGCTGTAGCTCGTCTATAACGGTTCACTGGGCTTGCTTCATCTTAGTGTAGGGGCATGTATTCATTGGAAAAAGCAGCTGCTTTGTCACCATCGCTGATAAACCGCCCTCCCTATGGAACATGTGCTTCCCTGCAGGTGATGAGTCCAGTCGGCCACAGAACCTCTGCTACAAAAACGAAGAATTGCAACATGTGTCTATGGTCGGTGCAACCAAGGCCACTGAATTATCCGGGGAATGGGATTCTGGTTGCTTGTTCGAATAGGTATGATTTCGCTGAGGTCACAGCGATAGCTCGTCTATAACGATTCACTGGGATTGCTTCATCTTAGTGCAGGTGCGTCTATTCCATAGAAGAATCTCTCGTTTTGCCGCCACCACCGATAAACCGCCTTACTATGGAGCATGTGCGTCTGTACTGGTGATGAGACAAGTCGACCACAGAACCTGCGCTACAAAAACGAAGAATTGCAACATATGTCTATGGTCGGTCTATCAAGTCAACTGAATTATCCGGCGAAGGAGATGCTGGTTGTATGTTCGTGTAGGCATGATTTCGCTGAGATCACAGCGATAGCTCGTCTATAACGATTCACTGGGCTTGCTTCATCTTAGTGCAGGGGCATCTGTTCCATAGAAGAATCTCCCGTTTTTCGCCACCACCGATAAACCGCCTTACTATGGAGAATGTGCGTCCGTGCTGGTGATGAGCCCAGTCGACCGCAGAACCTGCGCTACAAAAACGAAGAATTGCAACATGTGTCTATGGTCAGTTCCATCAAGTTGGCTGAATTATCCAGGGAATGGGATGCTGGTTGTATGTTTGTGAATGCGTGATTTCCCGGAGGTCACAGCTGTAGCTCGTCTATAACGGTTCACTGGGCTTGCTTCGTCTTAGTGCAGGGGCATCTATTCCATTGAATAATCTCCCGTTTTACCGCCACCACCGATAAACCGCCTTACTATGGAGCATGTGCGTCCGTGCTGGTGATGAGACAAGTCGACCACAAAACCTGCGCTACAAAAACGAAGAATTGCAACTTATGTCTATGGTCGGTTCTATCAAGTCATCTGAATTATCCGGCGAAGGAGATGCTGGTTGTATGTTCGTGTAGGCATGATTTCTCTGAGATCACAGCGATAGCTCGTCTGTAAGGATTCACTGGGCTTGCATCATCTTAGTGCATGGGCATCTTTTCCATAGAAGAATCTCCCGTTTTGCCGCCACCACCAATTAACCGCCTTACTATGGAGCATGTGCGTCCATGCTGGTGATGAGCTCAGTGGACCACAGAACCTGCGCTACAAAAACGAAGAATTGCAACATGTGTCTATGGTCTGTTCCATCAAGTCAACTGAATTATCCAGGCAATAGGATGCTGGTTGTATGTTTGTGAATGCATGATTTCGTGGAGGTCACAGCTGTAGCTCGTCTATAACGGTTCACTGAGCTTGCTTCGTCTTTGTGCAGGGGCGTGTATTCCCCGGAAAATTCAGCCGCTTTGCCGCCACCGCCGATAAACCGCCTTCCTATGGAGCATGTGCGTCCGTGCTTATGATGAGCCCAGTCGGCCACAGAACCTGTGCTACAAAAACGAAGAATTCCAACATGTGTCTCTGGTCGGTGGCACCAAGTCCACTGAATTATCCGGGGAATGGGATTCTGGTTGCATGTTCGTGTAGGTATGATTTCGCTGAGGTCAGAGCGATAGCTCCTCTATAACGATTCACTGGGACTGATTCATCTTAGTGCAGGTGCATCTATTCCATAGAAGAATCTCCCGTTTTGCCGCCACCACCGATAAACCGCCTTACTATGGAGCATGTGCGTCTGTGCTGGTGATGTGACAAGTCGACCACATAACCTGCGCTACAAAAACGAAGAATTGCAACATATGTCTATGGTCGGTTCTATCAAGTCAACTGAATTATCCAGGGAATGGGATGCTGGTTGTATGTTTGTGAATGCATGATTTCGCGGAGGTCACAGCTGTAGCTCGTCTATAACCGTTCACTGGGCTTGCTTTGTCTTTGTGCAGGGCCGTGTATTCCCTGGAAAAATCAGCCGCTTTGCCGCCACCGCCGATAAACCGCCTTCCAATGGAGCATGTGCGTCCGTGCTGGTGATGAGCCCAGTCGGCCACAGAAGTTGTGCTACAAAAACGAATAATTGCAACATATGTCTAAGGTCGGTGCCACCAAGTATACTGAATTATCCGGGGAATGGGATGCTGGTTGTATGCTCGTGTAGGCATGATTTCGCTGAGGTCACAGCTGTAGGTCATCTATAACGGTTCACTGGGCTTGCCTACATATTAGTGCAGGGGCATGTATTCCCTGGAAAAATCAGTTGCTTTGCCGCCACCGCTGATTAATCGCCTTACTATGGAGCATGTGAGTTGCGTTCCTTTTTACCCCTTTCTCTTCCTTGATGTCAGCCCGAAGGGGAAAGGTAGAAGTTGTTGGATGCCGACGTCTTGAGATTCTAAACTTGCTCAGTCACATTACTCGTGGAACTTCAGGAAGTAAACTGTTTAATCACACATAAAATAGTTAAGACAGAACGGAAGGTACAACAAGGAGAATAACTATGTACATAGTGATTGATCCGCAGAGTGACCAGACGAAATCAACCCCCGGTCCTACCAAAACGTCTTCTTTTAATCCCTAAGTCCCCGCCCTCAGTGGGGACACCAACCAATTAGGTCAAAACACAAGCACGCATCCAATCAAGGACCGGGGAAAGGAAAACACATCCAATAAAACACATGGGAGAGGAAAACACATTGAAAAAGAGACAGAGGAGCGTAAAACACGCCCAATCAAAGATTGGGGAGAGGGGACAGGTCATTGTCACGAATACTAACAATTCCCCTCTCGGATCACTCCATCCTCTCCCGCGGGGCGGCATGATTACTCGCTTAAAGAGCATGCGAGGGCCGCACAGATTGTCGAAAGCCGTGCCACTTAAGGCGCCATCGCTCCCCAATTCTTCCTGATGCCCCACGTGTACAGGAAGTGCCTGGCAGTCATATGGAGCTGATAAGCGCTCACAGTGAACATGACGAACGCGTCTTCAAAATTGCCTCCTAGCCACACACTGAACGACCGCCGCACGGGTAATGGCCTTGGGCAGCGTCGCCGCGGTAGGGATGAAAGGCGACGCGCCTTCAGTGCTGCTTCTCGGAGCGGGCTGCGAACAATGGGGTGCGGCCAAGCTGGGTCGTCTGCGCACCCCGAACTCCCCTCCGTCGCCGTCCGCTTGACTCGTTAGTTCCATGTGGAGTCAAAAGGAAATCGATCACAGCGTACGCTTTCTTGTCCACATACAGGCGGCGTTCCGTACGTGATTACTTGAGGCTCCGGATGTGTCCAAGCCAGCCGCGCATGACACCTCCCCACCAAGTGTGCTGCATAACATCTTGGAATGAAGCACACACAGAAAACCGAAACAGACCAACGTGCCGCGGGCCCGGAGCCGAAGAAGCACCATCTGCCGCTGCCGAACCATATGCGTTGCCAAAGCCTCAGGGTACACCTCCATACATGACATAACTCCAGGCCCCGGATACCCCCACGCCTCTAGTTGGCAGCTACGAGTCGCGACATTGCATCGGCATTAGCGTTTTGCTCCCCCTTTTTGTGCTCGACCCGGATATCGAATCTCTGCAGAGCGAGTGCCCAGCGTGTCAGCTTGGCGCTGTGCGGACTACTCAGAGTCAAATATTTGAGCGGGTTACGGTCCGTTATGACCCTAATTTGTGCGCCACACAACCAGACTTCAAGTCGCCCTAATGCCCAAATGATGGCATAAGCCTCCTTCTCGATAGTCGCCCAGCGGGTCTGAGCCGGGCTTAGCTTTTTGCTCAGAAAAGCGATAGGCTGCTCGCGGCCCTCGTCATCGCACTGGGCAAGGCAGGCACCCACCGCGTAGTCCGAAGCATCGGTTGCGAGCACGAACTCCTTACTTGGGTCAGGCGCATGAAGTGAGGATGCGCTCTTCAAGCAAGCTTTCACCTCATCAAAAGCTTTCTGCGCCTCGTCATCCCATGGGAGCTGCTGCGGTGTCCGCCTGTTAGTTAAGCTCGTCAGTGGGAGCACGACGCGAGAATAGTCGGGGACATATTGTCGGTAATAGTTAGCTAAGCCCAGAAAGCTTCTGAGCTCCTTCTTTGTTTGGGGCCTCGACATCTCGTCTATTGCCTTGACCTTTCCTGGATTAGCGCTGTGCTTCCCCGACCCAACCACATGGCCCAAAATTTCGACTTCTCGTCTCGCGAAATGACATTTGCCTGCATTCACGGTGAACCCGGCGGCTGCGATCGAAGCGAGCACCGCCCGAACGTGCCTCAAATGCTCCTCCCAGGTGTCTGAGTAAATCGCGAGGTCATCTATGTAGGCGCATGCGTACTCGCGGTGCGGTGCTAGTACCTGGTTTATGACCCTCTGAAATGTCGAACTCGCATTTCGAAGGCCGAAGGGCATGACCCTCCATGCGTACTGCCCCACCGGAGTGACGAATGCCGTGAGGGCCTGTGCCTGCTCGTCAAGGGATATTTGCCAATAGCCTCTCAGCATGTCTATTAGGCTGATGAAGTTGGCCTTCGCTACTCGGAACAGCAGCTCGGACGGTAGGCTCATCGGAAAGGCGTCCTGCTCGGTTATCGCATTCAACTTCCGATAATCGCAGCACAGGCGCAGCCCCCCATCTTTTTTAGCGACGCAAACCACTGGGTGAGCATGAGGACTCTCAACGGGATATATTAGTCCCCACTCCAGGAGCTCATCTACTTGCCTCTCCACTTCCTTCCGATACGCCATCGGGACCTTGTACGCATGGCCAGCCCGTGGCTGAGCACCCTCCTTTAGCACGATTTTGTGCGCTCCTAGCGTGCATTTGCCGGGCCTACTGCTGAAAACCTGGCCATTCACCTCGATCAGTGCCTCTAGATCTCGGCGCTGCGCTTCGTTCAAATGTTCGAGAGCACCCGGCGGCAGCGCGTCGCCTGGCACTGAGCGCATGGGGAACGTGGGCACGTCGCCGAACTCCGCGTCGCCCTATAATATCACCGCTACTACATTCACCCGTGCGTGGTATGCTCTGAGCTTGTTTGCGTGGACAGTCCGACATGCGCCATTGTCGAGCTTCATCAGATAACTGTACGGGCGCGTCTTCCGCATTACCGTCACAGGCCCCGTCCACTTGGACATCAACTTTCCCTCGCCATCCCTTTCAAGCAACAACACCTGCTGCCCATCTGTGAAGTGTTTATCGACAGCGCGCAAGTTGTATTGTCCAGTGTACCTGCGTTGCGCTACCGTGCTGTTGTTACTAGCCTTTGCGTTTGCCTCGGCCAGCTTCTCGCGCAAAGCTGACAGGTACTCTGCCGCCGGCGTTGCCAAAGAATCTGGTACTGCCCAGTCTCCCGTCCAAGTTTTTTGGAAAATGGATAGCGGTCCAGTCGGTATTCTGCCATACATTAACTCAAACGGCGACTGCCCGGTCGTCTCATTAGGGACCTCTCTGTAAGCCCAGAGCAAGAATGGCACAAGCCTATCCCAGTCACGTCCGTGCTCCTGAATAATCTGGAATAGCATGGATTTGAATGTTCCATTCCAGCGCTCGACCAGACCGTTGCTTTGAGGGTGGTCCGGCGTGGAAAACCTCGGAGAGGCGCCCAATTTTCTGAGAAGCTCTTGTGTAAGCTTTGCGGTAAAATTTGTGCCCTGGTCACAGCACACTGTTTCAGGGACTCCTAGGCGCGCGAATACTTGCAGAAGAGCGTCACACGTGGCCTTAGCGGTCAGCGCTTTTAAACACACGACTTCGGGCCAACGCGTGTTCATGTCAACTACACAAAGTGCATAGCGGTGCCCTCGAGCTGACGGTGGTTCTATCGGTCCTATGCAGTCGATGTTTACCACTTGGAATGCGGCCTCTGGTCTAGCGATCGGCGCGATCGGCACTCGATCTGCTGTGCGTGCACGCGACTTCACCTGACATGAGTGGCATGAGCGGCAGTACTGCTTCACGTCGCGTGTGACCCCGGGCCAGAAGAATGAAGCCTTTATCCGCTGAAGCGTTTTCCGCTCGCCGAGATGACCTGCCCACACTGAGTCGTGCGCCATTTTTAACACCTCTGCGCGTCGCTCGGTTGGGAGGACAAGCTGAGTACATGGATGCCCAGCAACAGGCTCCTGGTGGAACAAAAGCTCGTCCCGGACCGCCATGCCGTGTGTTCCCTCTCTAGCCTGAGCCCACGCTTCCTGGAGTGATTCGTCTCCAATCTGCTTCTCGCGAAACCGTTGCCGCGTCGTCTGTGCCACCGCGGTTTCCCCTTCGCTGCAATCTGCTGCTACCGCGCCCGCTAGAACCTCGTCAACCCGCTTCTCCCTCTCTTCGATTTCTTCGTCAGAACCCTCGGCTTCTCCCTGTTCTTGCGCATGGACACGATCGCTCAGAAGCTGCTCATAGTCTTCGGGAGTGATTAACGCGCTTATCCCAGTTATAAGCTCGTCTGTGACTGCACACAGTATGCCCCGCTCCGACGGGTCAAATGATACTCGCGGTGCTCCCTGAGTTGTTACTAGGGGAACGTACGCCAGCTCCGCGACAACCTGCTTTCCGAAAGCCCCGGTTAATTTTATTGTTGCCCCCGCGCATTCATATCGCGGCACGAGCGACCTGCGGAAGACCTTGATGTCGGCCCATGAGTCAATGCGCGCACTTATAGCGTTCCCGCTACTCAACAATGTCACCTCTCCGGCGCTGACTTTCTCCTCCGCGGGCTGCCTTTCCACTGAGCCGTGCACTGTCTCCCTGTCATGCAAGGGGACCGATATTCGGGCGATTACTGATTCCTGGTCTGCGCGTCCGCCCCCCATGTCTGGCTTTTCCGCGGTTTGTCTTTTCGGGCAAAATCTTGCGATGTGCCCATGCCCGTGGCAATGGAAACACTGTCCACGTCCCCGGGGCCGCGTGTTGTTTGGTCGGGACTGGGTTCCGTCGCGCTGTGTTACCTCGACTGCCTCGTTCGTCGCCACCGCCGCGCTCGCTGCTTTCCCGACCTTATATCTTCGGCATTCGTCGTGGTTTTCTGCCAGCGTCACAATCTCATTAGGTTTTACGAACCCTGGCTTATCATTTAGAGCAATGTGCGCTCTCGCCTCTGCACTGAGGGCTTCCTTTAGTCGGTCCGCGACGGCTAGCAGTTTGAACTCCTCTAACGAAGTTACCTGACAGCTGTTTAAATAGTATTCCAGGTAGTTCTGCAGGCGTACCGCAAACTGCTCCCACGTCTCATTTGGGTTTTTGTTCGCGGATGAGTAAAGACGCTTGTATTCGGCGGCAGTGAGCCTCAAGCCGTCTAACACTTTAGCTTTCAGGAGTGCATACTCGCTCCTTTCCTCTGCGGACAACCGCGTGAGTAGCATGCGTGCCCTCTCGCTTAGGTGTGGCAAAACTAGTCCAGCCCACCACTGGGTTGGAGCTTCGTATGACCCCAACGTGGCCTCTACGTCCTCGAACCACCCTGGTACCAGGGCTTCTTGAAGCGGCATCGGCGTGAGGACGCCTTTCATAAGGTTAGCAAATTTCAACCTTCTGTCCTCGTCCATTCTTCCGCTCGCTCCCGCGCTCTCACCAAGCCCACCCGCTGTTCCGCTCTGCTTAAGATTCAGCCTTGTATTTTCCAAAGCCAACCGCTCCTTTTCCACCGCTAGTTCAGCAATTCGTAATTGCACTTGCAACTCGGTCATTTGTTGCACCGGCGCGCTAACTGTCAGAGGGTGCGTCGGACCCTCATTTGCCTGACCCGCGGCTGCCAACTCTCCGTTTCCTGCCCCGTTCTCCATCTCTTTCTGTGTAACACTGTCACTTCTCAAAACGCAAGGCTTTGGCATAAGCACAAACCCGACAGAAACAGAAAGGTACTCGCCCGGCTACCGAAGTTCCGCTTTACGAGGCTGCCGGTGCCCCAGCATGGAAGACTGGCCCGGAAGTTGGTCGCTGCGCCGCACGGTCCCGGTTGGAACTCGTCTCCTTGATCCGCGTCGTCGTCGGCTCCTCCTGATCAACAGCGCCCTCCTTAACTCTGGTCACCTGGTTCCTTCAGCTGCCCGCTGACTTGGACCTTCAGCGTCACGTCGGCGTTGACCAGCTGTCACTCTTGAAATCTTCTCCTCTGGACGTGCCACGCTATAGCTCGTCCGCCGCCTTGTACTTCCGCCCTCCTTCAGTTGCCTCGAGTAGGAAGACGTCGCATTTCTGTCGACTGCGCCAGTTGCGTTCCTTTTTACCCCTTTCTCTTCCTTGATGTCAGCCCGAAGGGGAAAGGTAGAAGTTGTTGGATGCCGACGTCTTGAGGTTCTAAACTTGCTCAGTCACATTACTCGTGGAACTTCAGGAAGTAAACTGTTTAATCACACATAAAATAGTTAAGACAGAACGGAAGGTACAACAAGGAGAATAACTATGTACATAGTGATTGATCCGCAGAGTGACCAGACGAAATCAAACCCCGGTCCCACCAAAACATCTTCTTTTAATCCCTAAGTCCCCGCCCTCAGTGGGGACACCAACCAATTAGGTCAAAACACAAGCACGCATCCAATCAAGGACCGGGGAAAGGAAAACACATCCAATAAAACACATGGGAGAGGAAAACACATTGAAAAAGAGACAGAGGAGCGTAAAACACGCCCAATCAAAGATTGGGGAGAGGGGACAGGTCATTGTCACGAATACTAACAATTCCCCTCTCGGATCACTCCATCCTCCCCCGCGGGGCGGCATGAAATACTCGCTTAAAGAGCATGCGAGGGCCGCACAGATTGTCGAAAGCCGTGCCACTTAAGGCGCCATCGCTCCCCAATTCTTCCTGATGCCCCACGTGTACAGGAAGTGCCTGGCAGTCATATGGAGCTGATAAGCGCTCACAGTGAACATGAGGAACGCGTCTTCAAAATTGCCTCCTAGCCACACACTGAACGACCGCCGCCCGGGTAATGGCCTTGGGCAGCGTCGCCGCGGTAGGGATGAAAGGCGACGCGCCTTCGTTGCTGCTTCTCGGAGCGGGCTGCGAAAAATGGGGCCCGGCCAAGCTGGGTCGTCTGCGCACCCCGAACTCCCCTCCGTCGCCGTCCGCTTGACTCGTTAGTTCCATGTGGAGTCAAAAGGAAATGGATCACAGCGTACGCATTCTTGTCCACATACAGGCGGCGTTCCGTACGTGATTACTTGAGGCTCCGGATGTGTCCAAGCCAGCCGCGCACGACAATGTGCGTCCGTGCTGGTGATGAGACTAGTCGGCATCAGAACCTGTGCTACAAACACGAAGAATTGCAACATGTGTCTATGATCGGTGCCACCAAGTCCACTGAAATATCCGGGGAATGGGATGCTGGTTGTATGCTCGTGTAGGCATGATTTCGCTGAGGTGACATGTGTAGCTCGTCTATAACGGTTCACTGGGCTTGTTTCATCATAGTGCAGGGGCATATATTCCCTGGAAAATCAGTTGCTTTGCCGCCACCGCTGATAAACCGCCTTCCTATGGAGCATGTGCTTCCTTGCTGGTGATCAGCCAAGTCGGCCACAGAACCTGTACGACAAAAACGAAGAATGGCAACATGTGTCTATGGTCGGTGCAACCAAGGCCACTGATTTATCCGGCGAATGGGATGCTGGTTGTATGCTCGTGTTGGCATGATTTCACTGAGGTCATAGCTGTAGCTCCTCTATACCAGTTCACTGGGCTTGCTTCATCTTAGTGTAGGGGCATGTATTCATTGCAAAAACAGCTGCTTTGCCGCCATCGCTGATAAACCGCTTTACTATGGAGCATGTGCTTCCGTGCTGGTGATGAGCCCAGACGGCCACAGAACCTGTGCTACAAAAACGAAGAATTGCAACATGTGTTTATGGTCGGTGCCACCAAGTCCACTGAATTTTCGTTCGAATGTGTTGCCGGTTGTATGTTTGTGAATGCATGATTTCACGGAGGTCAAAGCTGTAGCTCGTCTATAACGGTTCACTGGGCTTGCTTCGTCTTTATGCAGGGGCGAGTATTTCCCTAGAAAAATCAGCCGCTTTGCCGCCACCGTCGATAAACCGCCTTCCTATGGAGCATGTGCGTCCGTGGTGGTGATGAGCCCAGTCGGCCACAGAAATTGTGCTACAAAAACGAATAATTTCAACATATGTGTAAGGTCGGTGCCACCAAGTCCACTGAATTATCCGGGGAATGGGATGCTGTTTGTATGATCGTGTAGGCATGATTTCGCTGAGGTCACAGATTTAGCTCGTCTATAACGGTACACTGGGCTTGCTTCATCTTAGTGAAGGGTCATGTATTTCCTGGAAAAAACAGCTGCTTTGCCGCCATCGCTGATAAACCGTCTTCCTATGGAGCATGTGCGTCCGTGCTGGTGATGAGCCCAGTCGGCCACAGTACCTGTGCTACAAAAACGAAGAATTGCAACATGTTTCTATGGTCGGTGCCACCAAGTCTACTGAATTATCCGGCAAATAAGATGCTGGTTTTATGTTCGTGTAGGCATAATTTCGCTGAGGTCATAGCTGTAGCTCGTCTATAGGGTTCACTGGGCTTGCTTCATTTTAGTGCAGGGGCATGTATTCCCTGGAAAAAGCAGCTGCTTTGCCGCCATCGCTGATAAACCACCGTACTATGGAGCATGTGCTTCCGTGCTGGTGACGAGCCTAGTCGGCCACATAACCTGTGCTACAAAAACGAAGACTTGCAACATGTGACTATGGTCGGTGCCAAGTTAACTGAATTATCCGGCGAATGAGATACAGGTTGTATGTTCGTGTAGGCATGATTTCGCTGAGGTCACAGATGTACCTCGTCTATAACGGTACACTGGGCTTGCTTCATCTTAGTGAAGGGGCATGTATTTCCTGTAAAAAGCAGCTGCTTTGCCGCCATTGCTGATAAACCGCCTTACAATGGAGCATGTGCTTCCGTGCTGGTGGTGAGCCCAGTCGGCCACAGAACCTCTGCTACAAAAACGAAGAATTGCAACATGTGTCTCTGGTCGTTGGCACCAAGTCCACTGAATTATCCGGGGAATGGGATTCTGGTTGCATGTTCGTGTAGGTATGATTTCGCTGAGGTTACAGCGATAGCTCGTCTATAACGATTCACTGGGATTGCTTCATCTTAGTGCAGGTGCATCTATTCCATAGAAGAATCTACCGTTTTGCCGCCACCACCGATAAACCGCCTCACTATGGAGCATGTGCGTCCGTGCTGGTGATGAGCCCAGTCGACCACAATACCCGCGCTACAAAAACGAAGAATTGCAACATGTGTCTATGGTCAGTTCCATCAAGTCAGCTGAATAATCCAGGGAATGGGATGCTGGTTGTATGTTTGTGAATGCGTGATTTCCCGGAGGTCACAGCTGTAGCTCGTCTATAACGGTTCACTGGGCTTGCTTCATCTTAGTGAAGGGGCATGTATTTCCTGGAAAAAGCAGCTGCTTTGCCGCCATCGCTGATAAACCGCCTTACTATGGAGCATGTGCTTCCGTGCTGGTGATGAGCCCAGTCGGCCACATAACCTGTGCTACAACAACGAAGAATTGCAACATGTGTCTATGGTCAGTGCCACCAAGTCAACTGAATTATCCGGCGAATGAGTTGCTGGTTGTATGCTCGTGTAGGCATGCTTTCGCCGAGGTCATAGCTGTAGCTCGTCTATAACGGTTCCTGGGCTTGCTTCATCTTAGTGTAGCGGCATGTATTAATTGAAAAAGCAGCTGCTTTGGCGCCATCGCTGATAAACCGCCTTCCTATGGGGCATGTGCTTCCCTGCTGGTGATGAGCCCAGTCGGCCACAGCACCTGTACTACAAAAACGAATAATTTCAACATATGTCTAAGGTCGGTGCCACCAAGTCCACTGAATTATCCGGGGAATGCGATGCTGTTTGTATGCTCGTGTAGGCATGATTTCGCTGAGGTCACAGCTGTAGCTCGTCTATAACGGTTCACTGGGCTTGCTTCATCTTAGTGAAGGGGCATGTATTTCCTGGAAAAAACAGCTGCTTTTCCGCCATCGCTGATAAACCGCCTTACTATGGAGCACGTATTTCCGTGCTGGTGATGAGCCCAGTCGGCCACACAAGCTGTGCTACAAAAACGAAGAATTGCAACATGTGTCTATGGTCAGTTTCCACCAAGTCCACTGAATTATCCGGCGAATGAGATGCTTTTTGTATGCTCGTGTGGCCATGATTTTGCTGAGGTCATAGCTGTAGCTCGTCTATAACGGTTCACTGGGCTTGCTTCATCTTAGTGTTGGGGCATGTATTCATTGGAAAAAGCAGCTGCTTTGCCGCCATCGCTGATAAACCGCCTTCCTATGGGGCATGTGCTTCCCTGCTGGTGATGAGCCCTGTCGGCCACAGAACCTGTGCTTCAACAAGGAAGAATTCCAACATGTGTCTATGGTCGGTGCCACCAAGTCTACTGAATTATCCGGCGAGTGAGATGCTGGCTGTATGTTCGTGTAGGCATGATTTCGCTGAGATCACAGCGACAGCTCGTCTACAACGATTCACTGGGCTTGCTTCATCTTAGTGCAGGGGCATCTATTCCATAGAAGAATCTCCCGTTTTGCCGCCACCATCGCTAAACCGCCTTACTATGGAGAATGTGCGTCCGTGCTGGTGATGAGCCCTGTCGACCACAGAACCTGCGCAACAAAAACGAAGAATTGCAACATGTGTCTATGGTCGGTTCCATCAAGTCAACTGAATTATCCAGGGAATGGGATGCTGGTTGTATATTTGTGAATGCATGATTTCGCGGAGGTCACAGCTGTAGCTCGTCTATAACGGTTCATTGGGCTTGCTTCGTCTTTGTGCAGGGGCGTGTATTCCCTGGAAAAATCAGCCGCTTTGCCGCCACCGCCGATAAACCGCCTTCTAATGGAGCATGTGCGTCCGTGCTGGTGATGAGCCCAGTCGGCCACAGAAATTGTGCTACAAAAACGAATAATTTCAACATATGTCTAAGGTCGGTGCCACCAAGTCCACTGAATTATCCGGGGAATGCGATGCTGTTTGTATGCTCGTGTAGGCATGATTTCGCTGAGGTCACAGCTGTAGCTCGTCTATAACGGTTCACTGGGCTTGCTTCATCTTAGTGAAGGGGCATGTATTTCCTGGAAAAAACAGCTGCTTTGCCGCCATCGCTGATAAACCGCCTTACTATGGAGCACGTATTTCCGTGCTGGTGATGAGCCCAGTCGGCCACACAAGCTGTGCTACAAAAACGAAGAATTGCAACATGTGTCTATGGTCAGTGCCACCAAGTCCACTGAATTATCCGGCGAATGAGATGCTTTTTGTATGCTCGTGTGGGCATGATTTTGCTGAGGTCATAGCTGTAGCTCGTCTATAACGGTTCACTGGGCTTGCTTCATCTTAGTGTAGGGGCATGTATTCATTGGAAAAAGCAGCTGCTTTGTCGCCATCGCTGATAAACCGCCTCCCTATGGAACATGTGCTTCCCTGCTGGTGATGAGCCCAGTCGGCCACAGAACCTCTGCTACAAAAACGAAGAATTGCAACACGTGTCTCTGGTCGGTGCACCAAGTCCACTGAATTATCCGGGGAATGGTATTCTGGTTGCATGTTCGTGTAGGTATGATTTCGCTGGGGTCACAGCGATAGCTCGTCTATAACGATTCACTGGGCTTGCTTCGTCTTAGTGCAGGGGCATCTATTCCATAGAATAATCTCCCGTTTTACCGCCACCACCGATAAACCGCCTTACTATGGAGCATGTGCGTCCGTGCTGGTGATGAGACAAGTCGACCACAAAACCTGCGCTACAAAAACGAAGAATTGCAACTTATGTCTATGGTCGGTTCTATCAAGTCATCTGAATTATCCGGCGAAGGAGATGCTGGTTGTATGTTCGTGTAGGCATGATTTCTCTGAGATCACAGCGATAGCTCGTCTGTAAGGATTCACTGGGCTTGCTTCATCTTAGTGCATGGGCATCTTTTCCATAGAAGAATCTCCCGTTTTGCCGCCACCACCGATTAACCGCCTTACTATGGAGCATGTGCGTCCATGCTGGTGATGAGCCCAGTGGACCACAGAACCTGCGCTACAAAAACGAAGAATTGCAACATGTGTCTATGGTCTGTTCCATCAAGTCAACTGAATTATCAAGGCAATGGGATGCGGGTTGTATGCTCGTGTAGGCATGATTTCGCTGAGGTCACAGATGTAGCTCGTCTATAACGGTACACTGGGCTTGCTTCATCTTAGTGAAGGGGCATGTATTTCCTGGAAAAAGCAGCTGCTTTGCCGCCATCGCTGATAAACCGCCTTACTATGGACCATGTGCTTCCGTGCTGGTGATGAGCCCAGTCGGCCACATAACCTGTGCTACAAAAACGAAGAATTCCAACATGTGTCTATGGTCGGTGCCACCAAGTCCACTGAATTATCCGGCGAGTGAGATGCTGGCTTTATGTTCGTGTAGGCATGATTTCGCTGAGGTCATAGCTGTAGCTCGTCTATAACGGTTCACTGGGCTTGCTTCATCTTAGTGAAGGGGCACGTATTTCCTGGAAAAAGCAGCTGCTTTGCCGCCATCGCTGATATACCGCCTTACTATGGAGCATGTGCTTCCGTCCTGGTGATGAGCCCAGACGGCCACAGAACCTGTGCTACAAAAACGAAGAATTGCAACATGTGTTTATGGTCGGTGCCACCAAGTCCACTGAATTTTCGTGCGAATGTGTTGCCGGTTGTATGTTTGTGAATGCATGATTTCGCGGAGGTAAAAGCTGTAGCTCGTCCATAACGGTTCACTGGGCTTGCTTCGTCTTTATGCAGGGGCGAGTGTTTCCCTGGAAAAATCAGCCGCTTTGCCGCCACCGTCGATAAACCGCCTTCCTATGGAGCATGTGCGTCCGTGGTGGTGATGAGCCCAGTCGGCCACAGAAATTGTGCTACAAAAACGAATAATTTCAACATATGTGTAAGGTCGGTGCCACCAAGTCCACTGAATTATCCGGGGAATGGGATGCTGTTTGTATGCTCGTGTAGGCATGATTTCGCTGAGGTCACAGATTTAGCTCGTCTATAACGGTACACTGGGCTTGCTTCATCTTAGTGAAGGGTCATGTATTTCCTGGAAAAAACAGCTGCTTTGCCGCCATCGCTGATAAACCACCGTACTATGGAGCATGTGCTTCCGTGCTGGTGACGAGCCTAGTCGGCCACATAACCGGTGCTCCAAAAACGAAGACTTGCAACATGTGACTATGGTCGGTGCCAAGTCAACTGAATTATCCGGCGAATGAGATGCAGGTTGTATGTTCGTCTAGGCATGATTTCGCTGAGGTCACAGATGTAGCTCGTCTATAACGGTACACTGGGATTGCTTCATCTTAGTGCAGGTGCATCTATTCCATAGAAGAATCTCTCGTTTTGCCGCCACCACCGATAAACCGCCTTACTATGGAGCATGTGCGTCTGTACTGGGGATGAGACAAGTCGACCACAGAAATTGTGCTACAAAAACGAATAATTTCAACATATGTCTAAGGTCGGTGCCACCAAGTCCACTGAATTATCCGGGGAATGCGATGCTGTTTGTATGCTCGTGTAGGCATGATTTCGCTGAGGTCACAGCTGTAGCTCGTCTATAACGGTTCACTGGGCTTGCTTCATCTTAGTGAAGGGGCATGTATTTCCTGGAAAAAACAGCTGCTTTGCCGCCATCGCTGATAAACCGCCTTACTATGGAGCATGTATTTCCGTGCTGGTGATGAGCCCTGTCGGCCACAGAAGCTGTGCTACAAAAACGAAGAATTCCAACATGTGTCTATGGTCGGTGCAACCAAGGCCACTGATTTAACCGGCGAATGAGATGCTTTTTGTATGCTCGTGTGGGCATGATTTTGCTGAGGTCATAGCTGTAGCTCGTCTATAACGGTTCACTGGGCTTGCTTCATCTTAGTGTAGGGGCATGTATTCCCTGGAAAAAGCAGCTGCTTTGCCGCCATCGCTGATAAACCACCGTACTATGGAGCATGTGCTTCCGTGCTGGTGACGAGCCTAGTCGGCCACAGAAATTGTGCTACAAAAACGAATAATTTCAACATATGTGTAAGGTCGGTGCCACCAAGTCCACTGAATTATCCGGGGAATGGGATGCTGTTTGTATGATCGTGTAGGCATGATTTCGCTGAGGTCACAGATTTAGCTCGTCTATAACGGTACACTGGGCTTGCTTCATCTTAGTGAAGGGTCATGTATTTCCTGGAAAAAACAGCTGCTTTGCCGCCATCGCTGATAAACCGTCTTCCTATGGAGCATGCGCGTCCGTGCTGGTGATGAGCCCAGTCGGCCACAGTACCTGTGCTACAAAAACGAAGAATTGCAACATGTTTCTATGGTCGGTGCCACCAAGTCTACTGAATTATCCGGCAAATAAGATGCTGGTTTTATGTTCGTGTAGGCATAATTTCGCTGAGGTCATAGCTGTAGCTCGGCTATAGGGTTCACTGGGCTTGCTTCATTTTAGTGCAGGGGCATGTATTCCCTGGAAAAAGCAGCTGCTTTGCCGCCATCGCTGATAAACCACCGTACTATGGAGCATGTGCTTCCGTGCTGGTGACGAGCCTAGTCGGCCACATAACCTGTGCTACAAAAACGAAGACTTGCAACATGTGACTATGGTCGGTGCCAAGTTAACTGAATTATCCGGCGAATGAGATGCAGGTTGTATGTTCGTGTAGGCATGATTTCGCTGAGGTCACAGATGTAGCTCGTCTCTAACGGTACACTGGGCTTGCTTCATCTTAGTGAAGGGGCATGTATTTCCTGTAAAAAGCAGCTGCTTTGCCGCCATTGCTGATAAACCGCCTTACTATGGAGCATGTGCTTCCGTGCTGGTGGTGAGCCCAGTCGGCCACAGAACCTCTGCTACAAAAACGAAGAATTGCAACATGTGTCTCTGGTCGGTGGCACCAAGTCCACTGAATTATCCGGGGAATGGGATTCTGGTTGCTTGTTCGAATAGGTATGATTTCGCTGAGGTCACAGCGATAGCTCGTCTATAACAATTCACTGGGATTGCTTCATCTTAGTGCAGGTGCATCTATTCCATAGAAGAATCTCTCGTTTTGCCGCCACCACCGATAAACCGCCTTACTATGGAGCATGTGCGTCTGTACTGGTGATGAGACAAGTCGACCACAGAAATTGTGCTACAAAAACGAACAATTTCAACATATGTCTAAGGTCGGTGCCACCAAGTTCACTGAATTATCCGGGGAATGCGATGCTGTTTGTACGCTCGTGTAGGCATGATTTCGCTGAGGTCACAGCTGTAGCTAGTCTATAACGGTTCACTGGGCTTGCTTCATCTTAGTGAAGGGGCATGTATTTCCTGGAAAAAACAGATGCTTTGCCGCCATCGCTGATAAACCGCCTTACTAGGAGCATGTATTTCCGTGCTGGTGATGAGCCCTGTCGGTCACAGAAGCTGTGCTACAAAAACGAAGAATTCCAACATGTGTCTATGGTCGGTGCAACCAAGGCCACTGATTTAACCGGCGAATGAGATGCTTTTTGTATGCTCGTGTGGGCATGATTTTGCTGAGGTCATAGCTGTAGCTCGTCTATAACGGTTCACTGGGCTTGCTTCATCTTAGTGTAGGGGCATGTATTCCCTGGAAAAAGCAGCTGCTTTGCCGCCATCGCTGATAAACCACCGTACTATGGAGCATGTGCTTCCGTGCTGGCGACGAGCCTAGTCGGCCACAGAAATTGTGCTACAAAAACGAATAATTTCAACATATGTGTAAGGTCGGTGCCACCAAGTCCACTGAATTATCCGGGGAATGGGATGCTGTTTGTATGATCGTGTAGGCATGATTTCGCTGAGGTCACAGATTTAGCTCGTCTATAACGGTACACTGGGCTTGCTTCATCTTAGTGAAGGGTCATGTATTTCCTGGAAAAAACAGCTGCTTTGCCGCCATCGCTGATAAACCGTCTTCCTATGGAGCATGTGCGTCCGTGCTGGTGATGAGCCCAGTCGGCCACAGTACCTGTGCTACAAAAACGAAGAATTGCAACATGTTTCTATGGTCGGTGCCACCAAGTCTACTGAATTATCCGGCAAATAAGATGCTGGTTTTATGTTCGTGTAGGCATAATTTCGCTGAGGTCATAGCTGTAGCTCGTCTATAGGGTTCACTGGGCTTGCTTCATTTTAGTGCAGGGGCGTGTATTCCCTGGAAAAAGCAGCTGCTTTGCCGCCATCGCTGATAAACCACCGTACTATGGAGCATGTGCTTCCGTGCTGGTGACGAGCCTAGTCGGCCACATAAGCTGTGCTACAAAAACGAAGACTTGCAACATGTGACTATGGTCGGTGCCAAGTTAACTGAATTATCCGGCGAATGAGATGCAGGTTGTATATTCGTGTAGGCATGATTTCGCTGAGGTCACAGATGTAGCTCGTCTATAACGGTACACTGGGCTTGCTTCATCTTAGTGAAGGGGCATGTGTTTCCTGTAAAAAGCAGCTGCTTTGCCGCCATTGCTGATAAACCGCCTTACCATGGAGCATGTGCTTCCGTGCTGGTGGTGAGCCCAGTCGGCCACAGAACCTCTGCTACAAAAACGAAGAATTGCAACATGTGTCTCTGGTCGGTGGCACCAAGTCCACTGAATTATCCGGGGAATGGGATTCCGGTTGCATGTTCGTGTAGGTATAATTTCGCTGAGGTCACAGCGATAGCTCGTCTATAACGATTCACTGGGATTGCTTCATCTTAGTGCAGGTGCATCTATTCCATAGAAGAATCTCCCGTTTTGCCGCCACCACCGATAAACCGCCTCACTATGGAGCATGTGCGTCCGTGCTGGTGATGAGCCCAGTCGACCACAATACCCGCGCTACAAAAACAAAGAATTGCAACATGTGTCTATGGTCAGTTCCATCAAGTCAGCTGAATAATCCAGGGAATGGGATGCTGGTTGTATGTTTGTGAATGCGTGATTTCCCGGAGGTCACAGCTGTAGCTCGTCTATAACGGTTCACTGGGCTTGCTTCATCTTAGTGAAGGGGCATGTATTTCCTGGAAAAAGCAGCTGCTTTGCCGCCATCGCTGATAAACCGCCTTACTATGGAGCATGTGCTTCCGTGCTGGTGATGAGCCCAGTCGTACACATAACCTGTGCTACAAAAACGAAGAATTGCAACATGTGTCTATATTCAGTGCCACCAAGTCAACTGAATTATCCGGCGAATGAGTTGCTGGTTGTATGCTCGTGTAGGCATGCTTTCGCCGAGGTCATAGCTGTAGCTCGTCTATAACGGTTCCTGGGCTTGCTTCATCTTAGTGTAGCGGCATGTATTCATTGGAAAAAGCAGCTGCTTTGGCGCCATCGCTGATAAACCGCCTTCCTATGGGGCATGTGCTTCCCTGCTGGTGATGAGCCCAGTCGGCCGCAGAACCTGTACTACAAAAACGAATAATTTCAACATATGTCTAAGGTCGGTGCCACCAAGTCCACTGAATTATCCGGGGAATGCGATGCTGTTTGTATGCTCGTGTAGGCATGATTTCGCTGAGGTCACAGCTGTAGCTCGTCTATAACGGTTCACTGGGCTTGCTTCATCTTAGTGAAGGGGCATGTATTTCCTGGAAAAAACAGCTGCTTTGCCGCCATCGCTGATAAACCGCCTTACTATGGAGCACGTATTTCCGTGCTGGTGATGAGCCCAGTCGGCCACACAAGCTGTGCTACAAAAACGAAGAATTGCAACATGTGTCTATGGTCAGTGCCACCAAGTCCACTGAATTATCCGGCGAATGAGATGCTTTTTGTATGCTCGTGTGGCCATGATTTTGCTGAGGTCATAGCTGTAGCTCGTCTATAACGGTTCACTGGGCTTGCTTCATCTTAGTGTTGGGGCATGTATTCATTGGAAAAAGCAGCTGCTTTGCCGCCATCGCTGATAAACCGCCTTCCTATGGGGCATGTGCTTCCCTGCTGGTGATGAGCCCTGTCGGCCACAGAACCTGTGCTTCAAAAAGGAAGAATTCCAACATGTGTCTATGGTCGGTGCCACCAAGTCTACTGAATTATCCGGCGAGTGAGATGCTGGCTGTATGTTCGTGTAGGCATGATTTCGCTGAGATCAGAGCGATAGCTCGTCTACAACGATTCACTGGGCTTGCTTCATCTTAGTGCAGGGGCATCTATTCCATAGAAGAATCTCCCGTTTTGCCGCCACCATCGCTAAACCGCCTTACTATGGAGAATGTGCGTCCGTGCTGGTGATGAGCCCTGTCGACCACAGAACCTGCGCAACAAAAACGAAGAATTGCAACATGTGTCTATGGTCGGTTCCATCAAGTCAACTGAATTATCCAGGGAATGGGATGCTGGTTGTATATTTGTGAATGCATGATTTCGCGGAGGTCACAGCTGTAGCTCGTCTATAACGGTTCATTGGGCTTGCTTCGTCTTTGGCAAGGGGCGTGTATTCCCTGGAAAAATCAGCCGCTTTGCCGCCACCGCCGATAAACCGCCTTCTAATGGAGCATGTGCGTCCGTGCTGGTGATGAGCCCAGTCGGCCACAGAAATTGTGCTACAAAAACGAATAATTTCAACATATGTCTAAGGTCGGTGCCACCAAGTCCAAGAATTATCCGGGGAATGCGATGCTGTTTGTATGCTCGTGTAGGCATGATTTCGCTGAGGTCACTGCTGTAGCTCGTCTATAACGGTTCACTGGGCTTGCTTCATCTTAGTGAAGGGGCATGTATTTCCTGGAAAAAACAGCTGCTTTGCCGCCATCGCTGATAAACCGCCTTACTATGGAGCACGTATTTCCGTGCTGGTGATGAGCCCAGTCGGCCACACAAGCTGTGCTACAAAAACGAAGAATTGCAACATGTGATATGGTCAGTGCCACCAAGTCCACTGAATTATCCGGCGAATGAGATGCTTTTTGTATGCTCGTGTGGGCATGATTTTGCTGAGGTCATAGCTGTAGCTCGTCTATAACGGTTCACTGGGCTTGCTTCATCTTAGTGTAGGGGCATGTATTCATTGGAAAAAGCAGCTGCTTTGTCGCCATCGCTGATAAACCGCCTCCCTATGGAACATGTGCTTCCCTGCTGTTGATGAGCCCAGTCGGCCACAGAACCTCTGCTACAAAAACGAAGAATTGCAACACGTGTCTCTGGTCGGTGGCACCAAGTCCACTGAATTATCCGGGGAATGGGATTCTGGTTGCTTGTTCGAATAGGTATGATTTCGCTGAGGTCACAGCGATAGCTCGTCTATAACAATTCACTGGGATTGCTTCATCTTAGTGCAGGTGCATCTATTCCATAGAAGAATCTCTCGTTTTGCCGCCACCACCGATAAACCGCCTTACTATGGAGCATGTGCGTCTGTACTGGTGATGAGACAAGTCGACCACAGAAATTGTGCTACAAAAACGAACAATTTCAACATATGTCTAAGGTCGGTGCCACCAAGTTCACTGAATTATCCGGGGAATGCGATGCTGTTTGTACGCTCGTGTAGGCATGATTTCGCTGAGGTCACAGCTGTAGCTAGTCTATAACGGTTCACTGGGCTTGCTTCATCTTAGTGAAGGGGCATGTATTTCCTGGAAAAAACAGATGCTTTGCCGCCATCGCTGATAAACCGCCTTACTAGGAGCATGTATTTCCGTGCTGGTGATGAGCCCTGTCGGTCACAGAAGCTGTGCTACAAAAACGAAGAATTCCAACATGTGTCTATGGTCGGTGCAACCAAGGCCACTGATTTAACCGGCGAATGAGATGCTTTTTGTATGCTCGTGTGGGCATGATTTTGCTGAGGTCATAGCTGTAGCTCGTCTATAACGGTTCACTGGGCTTGCTTCATCTTAGTGTAGGGGCATGTATTCCCTGGAAAAAGCAGCTGCTTTGCCGCCATCGCTGATAAACCACCGTACTATGGAGCATGTGCTTCCGTGCTGGCGACGAGCCTAGTCGGCCACAGAAATTGTGCTACAAAAACGAATAATTTCAACATATGTGTAAGGTCGGTGCCACCAAGTCCACTGAATTATCCGGGGAATGGGATGCTGTTTGTATGATCGTGTAGGCATGATTTCGCTGAGGTCACAGATTTAGCTCGTCTATAACGGTACACTGGGCTTGCTTCATCTTAGTGAAGGGTCATGTATTTCCTGGAAAAAACAGCTGCTTTGCCGCCATCGCTGATAAACCGTCTTCCTATGGAGCATGTGCGTCCGTGCTGGTGATGAGCCCAGTCGGCCACAGTACCTGTGCTACAAAAACGAAGAATTGCAACATGTTTCTATGGTCGGTGCCACCAAGTCTACTGAATTATCCGGCAAATAAGATGCTGGTTTTATGTTCGTGTAGGCATAATTTCGCTGAGGTCATAGCTGTAGCTCGTCTATAGGGTTCACTGGGCTTGCTTCATTTTAGTGCAGGGGCGTGTATTCCCTGGAAAAAGCAGCTGCTTTGCCGCCATCGCTGATAAACCACCGTACTATGGAGCATGTGCTTCCGTGCTGGTGACGAGCCTAGTCGGCCACATAAGCTGTGCTACAAAAACGAAGACTTGCAACATGTGACTATGGTCGGTGCCAAGTTAACTGAATTATCCGGCGAATGAGATGCAGGTTGTATATTCGTGTAGGCATGATTTCGCTGAGGTCACAGATGTAGCTCGTCTATAACGGTACACTGGGCTTGCTTCATCTTAGTGAAGGGGCATGTGTTTCCTGTAAAAAGCAGCTGCTTTGCCGCCATTGCTGATAAACCGCCTTACCATGGAGCATGTGCTTCCGTGCTGGTGGTGAGCCCAGTCGGCCACAGAACCTCTGCTACAAAAACGAAGAATTGCAACATGTGTCTCTGGTCGGTGGCACCAAGTCCACTGAATTATCCGGGGAATGGGATTCCGGTTGCATGTTCGTGTAGGTATAATTTCGCTGAGGTCACAGCGATAGCTCGTCTATAACGATTCACTGGGATTGCTTCATCTTAGTGCAGGTGCATCTATTCCATAGAAGAATCTCCCGTTTTGCCGCCACCACCGATAAACCGCCTCACTATGGAGCATGTGCGTCCGTGCTGGTGATGAGCCCAGTCGACCACAATACCCGCGCTAAAAAAACAAAGAATTGCAACATGTGTCTATGGTCAGTTCCATCAAGTCAGCTGAATAATCCAGGGAATGGGATGCTGGTTGTATGTTTGTGAATGCGTGATTTCCCGGAGGTCACAGCTGTAGCTCGTCTATAACGGTTCACTGGGCTTGCTTCATCTTAGTGAAGGGGCATGTATTTCCTGGAAAAAGCAGCTGCTTTGCCGCCATCGCTGATAAACCGCCTTACTATGGAGCATGTGCTTCCGTGCTGGTGATGAGCCCAGTCGTACACATAACCTGTGCTACAAAAACGAAGAATTGCAACATGTGTCTATATTCAGTGCCACCAAGTCAACTGAATTATCCGGCGAATGAGTTGCTGGTTGTATGCTCGTGTAGGCATGCTTTCGCCGAGGTCATAGCTGTAGCTCGTCTATAACGGTTCCTGGGCTTGCTTCATCTTAGTGTAGCGGCATGTATTCATTGGAAAAAGCAGCTGCTTTGGCGCCATCGCTGATAAACCGCCTTCCTATGGGGCATGTGCTTCCCTGCTGGTGATGAGCCCAGTCGGCCGCAGAACCTGTACTACAAAAACGAATAATTTCAACATATGTCTAAGGTCGGTGCCACCAAGTCCACTGAATTATCCGGGGAATGCGATGCTGTTTGTATGCTCGTGTAGGCATGATTTCGCTGAGGTCACAGCTGTAGCTCGTCTATAACGGTTCACTGGGCTTGCTTCATCTTAGTGAAGGGGCATGTATTTCCTGGAAAAAACAGCTGCTTTGCCGCCATCGCTGATAAACCGCCTTACTATGGAGCACGTATTTCCGTGCTGGTGATGAGCCCAGTCGGCCACACAAGCTGTGCTACAAAAACGAAGAATTGCAACATGTGTCTATGGTCAGTGCCACCAAGTCCACTGAATTATCCGGCGAATGAGATGCTTTTTGTATGCTCGTGTGGCCATGATTTTGCTGAGGTCATAGCTGTAGCTCGTCTATAACGGTTCACTGGGCTTGCTTCATCTTAGTGTTGGGGCATGTATTCATTGGAAAAAGCAGCTGCTTTGCCGCCATCGCTGATAAACCGCCTTCCTATGGGGCATGTGCTTCCCTGCTGGTGATGAGCCCTGTCGGCCACAGAACCTGTGCTTCAAAAAGGAAGAATTCCAACATGTGTCTATGGTCGGTGCCACCAAGTCTACTGAATTATCCGGCGAGTGAGATGCTGGCTGTATGTTCGTGTAGGCATGATTTCGCTGAGATCAGAGCGATAGCTCGTCTACAACGATTCACTGGGCTTGCTTCATCTTAGTGCAGGGGCATCTATTCCATAGAAGAATCTCCCGTTTTGCCGCCACCATCGCTAAACCGCCTTACTATGGAGAATGTGCGTCCGTGCTGGTGATGAGCCCTGTCGACCACAGAACCTGCGCAACAAAAACGAAGAATTGCAACATGTGTCTATGGTCGGTTCCATCAAGTCAACTGAATTATCCAGGGAATGGGATGCTGGTTGTATATTTGTGAATGCATGATTTCGCGGAGGTCACAGCTGTAGCTCGTCTATAACGGTTCATTGGGCTTGCTTCGTCTTTGGCAAGGGGCGTGTATTCCCTGGAAAAATCAGCCGCTTTGCCGCCACCGCCGATAAACCGCCTTCTAATGGAGCATGTGCGTCCGTGCTGGTGATGAGCCCAGTCGGCCACAGAAATTGTGCTACAAAAACGAATAATTTCAACATATGTCTAAGGTCGGTGCCACCAAGTCCAAGAATTATCCGGGGAATGCGATGCTGTTTGTATGCTCGTGTAGGCATGATTTCGCTGAGGTCACTGCTGTAGCTCGTCTATAACGGTTCACTGGGCTTGCTTCATCTTAGTGAAGGGGCATGTATTTCCTGGAAAAAACAGCTGCTTTGCCGCCATCGCTGATAAACCGCCTTACTATGGAGCACGTATTTCCGTGCTGGTGATGAGCCCAGTCGGCCACACAAGCTGTGCTACAAAAACGAAGAATTGCAACATGTGATATGGTCAGTGCCACCAAGTCCACTGAATTATCCGGCGAATGAGATGCTTTTTGTATGCTCGTGTGGGCATGATTTTGCTGAGGTCATAGCTGTAGCTCGTCTATAACGGTTCACTGGGCTTGCTTCATCTTAGTGTAGGGGCATGTATTCATTGGAAAAAGCAGCTGCTTTGTCGCCATCGCTGATAAACCGCCTCCCTATGGAACATGTGCTTCCCTGCTGTTGATGAGCCCAGTCGGCCACAGAACCTCTGCTACAAAAACGAAGAATTGCAACACGTGTCTCTGGTCGGTGGCACCAAGTCCACTGAATTATCCGGGGAATGGTATTCTGGTTGCATGTTCGTGTAGGTATGATTTCGCTGGGGTCACAGCGATAGCTCGTCTATAACGATTCACTGGGCTTGCTTCGTCTTAGTGCAGGGGCATCTATTCCATAGAATAATCTCCCGTTTTACCGCCACCACCGATAAACCGCCTTACTATGGAGCATGTGCGTCCGTGCTGGTGAAGAGACAAGTCGACCACAAAACCTGCGCTACAAAAACGAAGAATTGCAACTTATGTCTATGGTCGGTTCTATCAAGTCATCTGAATTATCCGGCGAAGGAGATGCTGGTTGTATGTTCGTGTAGGCATGATTTCTCTGAGGTCACAGATTTAGCTCGTCTATAACGGTACACTGGGCTTGCTTCATCTTAGTGAAGGGGCATGTATTTCCTGGAAAAAGCAGCTGCTTTGCCGCCATCGCTGATAAACCGCCTTACTATGGACCATGTGCTTCCGTGCTGGTGATGAGCCCAGTCGGCCACATAACCTGTGCTACAAAAGCGAAGAATTCCAACATGTGTCTATGGTCGGTGCCACCAAGTCCACTGAATTATCCGGCGAGTGAGATGCTGGCTTTATGTTCGTGTAGGCATGATTTCGCTGAGGTCATAGCTGTAGCTCGTCTATAACGGTTCACTGGGCTTGCTTCATCTTAGTGCAGGGGCACGTATTTCCTGGAAAAAGCAGCTGCTTTGCCGCCATCGCTGATATACCGCCTTACTATGGAGCATGTGCTTCCGTCCTGGTGATGAGCCCAGACGGCCACAGAACCTGTGCTACAAAAACGAAGAATTGCAACATGTGTTTATGGTCGGTGCCACCAAGTCCACTGAATTTTCGTGCGAATGTGTTGCCGGTTGTATGCTTGTGAATGCATGATTTCGCGGAGGTAAAAGCTGTAGCTCGTCCATAACGGTTCACTGGGCTTGCTTCGTCTTTATGCAGGGGTGAGTGTTTCCCTGGAAAAATCAGCCGCTTTGCCGCCACCGTCGATAAACCACCTTCCTATGGAGCATGTGCGTCCGTGGTGGTGATGAGCCCAGTCGGCCACAGAAATTGTGCTACAAAAACGAATAATTTCAACATATGTGTAAGGTCGGTGCCACCAAGTCCACTGAATTATCCGGGGAATGGGATGCTGTTTGTATGCTCGTGTAGGCATGATTTCGCTGAGGTCACAGATTTAGCTCGTCTATAACGGTACACTGGGCTTGCTTCATCTTAGTGAAGGGTCATGTATTTCCTGGAAAAAACAGCTGCTTTGCCGCCATCGCTGATAAACCACCGTACTACGGAGCATGTGCTTCCGTGCTGGTGACGAGCCTAGTCGGCCACATAACCTGTGCTCCAAAAACGAAGACTTGCAACATGTGACTATGGTCGGTGCCAAGTCAACTGAATTATCCGGCGAATGAGATGCAGGTTGTATGTTCGTCTAGGCATGATTTCGCTGAGGTCACAGATGTAGCTCGTCTATAACGGTACACTAGGCTTGCTTCATCTTAGTGAAGGGGCATGTATTTCCTGGAAAAAGCAGCTGCTTTGCCGCCATTGCTGATAAACCGCCTTACTATGGAGCATGTGCTTCCGTGCTGGTGATGAGCCCAGTCGGCCACAGAACCTCTGCTACAAAAACGAAGAATTGCAACATGTGTCTCTGGTCGGTGGCACCAAGTCCACTGAATTATCCGGGGAATGGGATGCTGTTTGTATGCTCGTGTAGGCATGATTTCGCTGAGGTCACAGCTGTAGCTCGTCTATAACGGTTCACTGGGCTTGCTTCATCTTAGTGAAGGGGCATGTATTTCCTGGAAAAAACAGCTGCTTTGCCGCCATCGCTGATAAACCGCCTTACTATGGAGCATGTATTTCCGTGCTGGTGATGAGCCCAGTCGGCCACAGAAGCTGTGCTACAAAAACGAAGAATTCCAACATGTGTCTATGGTCGGTGCAACCAAGGCCACTAATTTAACCGGCGAATGAGATGCTTCTTGTACGCTCGTGTGGGCATGATTTTGCTGAGGTCATAGCTGTAGCTCGTCTATAACGGTTCACTGGGCTTGCTTCATCTTAGTGTAGGGGCATGTATTCATTGGAAAAAGCAGCTGCTTTGTCACCATCGCTGATAAACCGCCTCCCTATGGAACATGTGCTTCCCTGCAGGTGATGAGTCCAGTCGGCCACAGAACCTCTGCTACAAAAACGAAGAATTGCAACATGTGTCTATGGTCGGTGCAACCAAGGCCACTGAATTATCCGGCGAATAAGATGCTGGTTGTATGTTCGTGTAGGCATGATTTCGCTGAGATCACAGCGATAGCACGTCTATAACGATTCAGTGGGCTTGCTTCATCTTAGTGCAGGGGCATCTATTCCATAGAAGAATCTCCCGTTTTGCCGCCACCACCGATAAACCGCCTCACTATGGAGCATGTGCGTCCGTGCTGGTGATGAGCCCAGTCGACCACAATACCCGCGCTACAAAAACGAAGAATTGCAACATGTGTCTATGGTCAGTTCCATCAAGTTAGCTGAGTTATCCTGGGAATGGGATGCTGGTTGTATGTTTGTGAATGCGTGATTTCCCGGAGGTCACAGCTGTAGCTCGTCTATAACGGTTCACTGGGCTTGCTTCATCTTAGTGAAGGGGCATGTATTTCCTGGAAAAGCAGCTGCTTTGCCGCCATCGCTGATACACCGCCTTACTATGGAGCATGTGCTTCCGTGCTGGTGATGAGCCCAGTCGGCCACATAACCTGTGCTACAAAAACGAAGAATTTCAACATGTGTCTATGGTCAGTGCCACCAAGTCCACTGAATTATCCGGCGAATGAGTTGCTGGTTGTATGCTCGTGTAGGCATGCTTTCGCCGAGGTCATAGCTGTAGCTCGTCTATAACGGTTCACTGGGCTTGCTTCATCTTAGTGTAGCGGCATGTATTCATTAGAAAAAGCAGCTGCTTTGGCGCCATCGCTGATAAACCGCCTTCCTATGGGGCATGTGCTTCCCTGCTGGTGATGAGCCCAGTCGGCCACAGAACCTGTGCTACAAAAACGAAGAATTCCAACATGTGTCTATGGTCGGTGCCACCAAGTCTACTGAATTATCCGGCGAGTGAGATGCTGGCTGTATGTTCGTGTAGGCATGATTTTGGCTGAGGTCATAGCTGTACCTCGTCTATAACGGTTCACTGTGCTTGCTTCATCTTAGTGCAGGGGCATGTATTTACTGGAAAAAGCAGCTATTTTGCCGCCATCGCTGATAAACCGCCTTACTATGGAGCATGTGCTTCCGTCCTGGTGATGAGCCCAGACGGCCACAGAACCTGTGCTACAAAAACGAAGAATTGCAACATGTGTTTATGGTCGGTGCCACCAAGTCCATTGAATTTTCGTGCGAATGTGTTGCCAGTTGTATGTTTGTGAATGCATGATTTCGCGGAGGTCAAAGCTGTAGCTCGTCTATAACGGTTCACTGGGCTTGCTTCGTCTTTATGCAGGGGCGAGTATTTCCCTGGAAAAATCAGCCGCATTGCCGCCACCGTCGATAAACCGCCTTCCTATGGAGCATGTGCGTCCGTGGTGGTGATGAGCCCAGTCGGCCACAGAAATTGTGCTACAAAAGCGAATAATTTCAAAATATGTGTAAGGTCGGTGCCACCAAGTCTACTGAATTATCCAGGGAATGGGATGCTGTTTGTATGCTCGTGTAGGCATGATTTCGCTGAGGTCACATATTTAGCTCGTCTATAACGGTACACTGGGCTTGCTTCATCTTAGTGAAGGGTCATGTATTTCCTGGAAAAAACAGCTGCTCTGCCGCCATCGCTGATAAACCGCCTTCCTATGAAGCATGTGCGTCCGTGGTGGTGATGAGCCCAGTCGGCCACAGAACCTGTGCTACAATAACGAAGAATTGCAACATGTTTCTATGGTCGGTGCCACCAAGTCTACTGAATTATCCGGCAAATAAGATGCTGGTTTTATGTTCGTGTAGGCATAATTTCGCTGAGGTCATAGCTGTAGCTCGTCTATAAGGTTCACTGGGCTTGCTTCATTTTAGTGCAGGGGCATGTATTCATTGGAAAAAGCAGCTGCTTTGCCGCCATCGCTGATAAACCACCGTACTATGGAGCATGTGCTTCCGTGCTGGTGACGAGCCTAGTCGGCCACATAACCTATGCTACAAAAACGAAGACTTGCAACATGTGACTATGGTCGGTGCCAAGTTAACTGAATTATCCGGCGAATGAGATGCAGGTTGTATGTTCGTGTAGGCATGATTTCGCTGAGGTCACAGATGTAGCTCGTCTATAACGGTACACTGGGCTTGACTCATCTTAGTGAAGGGGCATGTATTACCTGTAAAAAGCAGCTGCTTTGCCGCCATTGCTGATAAACCGCCTTACTATGGAGCATGTGCTTCCGTGCTGGTGGTGAGCCCAGTAGGCCACAGAACCTCTGCTACAAAAACGAAGAATTGCAACATGTGACTATGGTCGGTGCCAAGTCAACTGAATTATCCGGCGAATGAGATGCAGGTTGTATGTTCGTCTAGGCATGATTTCGCTGAGGTCACAGATGTAGCTCGTCTATAACGGTACACTAGGCTTGCTTCATCTTAGTGAAGGGGCATGTATTTCCTCGAAAAAGCAGCTGCTTTGCCACCATCGCTGATAAACCGCCTTACTATGGAGCATGTGCTTCCGTGCTGGTGATGAGCCCAGTCGGCCACATAACCTGTGCTAAAAAAACGAAGAATTTCAACATGTGTCTATAGTCAGTGCCACCAAGTCCACTGAATTATCCGGCGAATGAGTTGCTGGTTGTATGCTCGTGTAGGCATGCATTCGCCGAGGTCATAGCTGTAGCTCGTCTATAACGGTTCACTGGGCTTGCTTCATCTTAGTGAAGGGGCATGTATTTCCTGGAAAAAGCAGCTGCTTTGCCGCCATCGCTGATAAACCGCCTTACTATGGAGCATGTATTTCCGTGCTGGTGATGAGCCCAGTCGGCCACAGAAGCTGTGCTACAAAAACGAAGAATTCCAACATGTGTCTATGGTCGGTGCAACCAAGGCCACTGATTTAACCGGCGAATGAGATGCTTCTTGTAGGCTCGTGTGGGCATGATTTTGCTGAGGTCATAGCTGTAGCTCGTCTATAACGGTTCACTGGGCTTGCTTCATCTTAGTGTAGGGGCATGTATTCATTGGAAAAAGCAGCTGCTTTGTCACCATCGCTGATAAACCGCCTCCCTATGGAACATGTGCTTCCCTGCAGGTGATGAGTCCAGTCGGCCACAGAACCTCTGCTACAAAAACGAAGAATTGCAACATGTGTCTATGGTCGGTGCAACCAAGGCCACTGAATTATCCGGCGAATGAGATGCTGGTTGTATGTTCGTGTAGGCGTGATTTCGCTGAGATCACAGCGATAGCACGTCTATAACGATTCAGTGGGCTTGCTTCATCTTAGTGCAGGGGCATCTATTCCATAGAAGAATCTCCCGTTTTGCCGCCACCACCGATAAACCGCCTCACTATGGAGCATGTGCGTCCGTGCTGGTGATGAGCCCAGTCGACCACAATACCCGCGCTACAAAAACGAAGAATTGCAACATGTGTCTATGGTCAGTTCCATCAAGTTAGCTGAGTTATCCTGGGAATGGGATGCTGTTTGTATGTTTGTGAATGCGTGATTTCCCGGAGGTCACAGCTGTAGCTCGTCTATAACGGTTCACTGGGCTTGCTTCATCTTAGTGAAGGGGCATGTATTTCCTGGAAAAAGCAGCTGCTTTGCCGCCATCGCTGATACACCGCCTTACTATGGAGCATGTGCTTCCGTGCTGGTGATGAGCCCAGTCGGCCACATAACCTGTGCTACAAAAACGAAGAATTTCAACATGTGTCTATGGTCAGTGCCACCAAGTCCACTGAATTATCCGGCGAATGAGTTGCTGGTTGTATGCCCGTGTAGGCATGCTTTCGCCGAGGTCATAGCTGTAGCTCGTCTATAACGGTTCACTGGGCTTGCTTCATCTTAGTGTAGCGGCATGTATTCATTAGAAAAAGCAGCTGCTTTGGCGCCATCGCTGATAAACCGCCTTCCTATGGGGCATGTGCTTCCCTGCTGGTGATGAGCCCAGTCGGCCACAGAACCTGTGCTACAAAAACGAAGAATTCCAACATGTGTCTATGGTCGGTGCCACCAAGTCTACTGAATTATCCGGCGAGTGAGATGCTGGCTGTATGTTCGTGTAGGCATGATTTCGCTGAGGTCATAGCTGTAGCTCGTCTATAACGGTTCACTGGGCTTGCTTCATCTTAGTGCAGGGGCACGTATTTCCTGGAAAAAGCAGCTGCTTTGCCGCCATCGCTGATAAACCACCGTACTATGGAGCATGTGCTTCCGTGCTGGTGACGAGCCTAGTCAGCCACATAACCTGTGCTACAAAAACGAAGACTTGCAACATGTGACTATGGTCGGTGCCAAGTTAACTGAATTATCCGGCGAATGAGATGCAGGTTGTATGTTCGTGTAGGCATGATTTGGCTGAGGTCACAGATGTAGCTCGTCTATAACGGTACACTGGGCTTGACTCATCTTAGTGAAGGGGCATGTATTTCCTGTAAAAAGCAGCTGCTTTGCCGCCATTGCTGATAAACCGCCTTACTATGGAGCATGTGCTTCCGTGCTGGTGGTGAGCCCAGTCGGCCACAGAACCTCTGCTACAAAAACGAAGAATTGCAACATGTGTCTCTGGTCGGTGGCACCAAGTCCACTGAATTATCCGGGGAATGGGATTCTGGTTGCATGTAGTGTAGGTATGATTTCGCTGAGGTCACAGCGATAGCTCGTCTATAACGATTCACTGGGATTGCTTCATCTTTGTGCAGGTGCATCTATTCCATAGAAGAATCTCCCGTTTTGCCGCCACCACCGATAATTCGCCTCACTATGGAGCATGTGCGTCCGTGCTGGTGATGAGCCCAGTCGACCACAATACCCGCGCTACAAAAACGAAGAATTGCAACATGTGTCTATGGTCAGTTCCATCAAGTCAGCTGAATAATCCAGGGAATGGGATGCTGGTTGTATGTTTGTGAATGCGTGATTTCCCGGAGGTCACAGCTGTAGCTCGTCTATAACGGTTCACTGGGCTTGCTTCATCTTAGTGAAGGGGCATGTATTTCCTGGAAAAAGCAGCTGCTTTGCCGCCATCGCTGATAAACCGCCTTACTATGGAGCATGTGCTTCCGTGCTGGTGATGAGCCCAGTCGGCCACATAACCTGTGCTACAAAAACGAAGAATTTCAACATGTGTCTATGGTCAGTGCCACCAAGTCCACTGAATTATCCGGCGAATGAGTTGCTGGTTGTATGCTCGTGTAGGCATGCATTCGCCGAGGTCATAGCTGTAGCTCGTCTATAACGGTTCACTGGGCTTGCTTCATCTTAGTGTAGCGGCATGCATTCATTAGAAAAAGCAGCTGCTTTGGCGCCATCGCTGATAAACCGCCTTCCTATGGGGCATGTGCTTCCCTGCTGGTGATGAGCCCAGTCGGCCACAGAACCTGTGCTACAAAAACGAAGAATTGCAACATGTGTTTATGGTCGGTGCCACCAAGTCCACTGAATTTTCGTGCGAATGTGTTGCCAGTTGTATGTTTGTGAATGCATGATTTCGCGGAGGTCAAAGCTGTAGCTCGTCTATAACGGTTCATTGGCTTGCTTCGTCTTTATGCAGGGGCGAGTATTTCCCTGGAAAAATCAGCCGCATTGCCGCCACCGTCGATAAACCGCCTTCCTATGGAGCATGTGCGTCCGTGGTGGTGATGAGCCCAGTCGGCCACAGAAATTGTGCTACAAAAACGAATAATTTCAAAATATGTGTAAGGTCGGTGCCACCAAGTCCACTGAATTATCCAGGGAATGGGATGCTGTTTGTATGCTCGTGTAGGCATGATTTCGCTGAGGTCACATATTTAGCTCGTCTATAACGGTACACTGGGCTTGCTTCATCTTTGTGAAGGGTCATGTATTTCCTGGAAAAAACAGCTGCTCTGCCGCCATCGCTGATAAACCATCTTCCTATGAAGCATGTGCGTCCGTGCTGGTGATGAGCCCAGTCGGCCACAGAACCTGTGCTACAATAACGAAGAATTGCAACATGTTTCTATGGTCGGTGCCACCAAGTCTACTGAATTATCCGGCAAATAAGATGCTGGTTTTATGTTCGTGTAGGCATAATTTCGCTGAGGTCATAGCTGTAGCTCGTCTATAAGGTTCACTGGGCTTGCTTCATTTTAGTGCAGGGGCATGTATTCCCTGGAAAAAGCAGCTGCTTTGCCGCCATCGCTGATAAACCACCGTACTATGGAGCATGTGCTTCCGTGCTGGTGACGAGCCTAGTCGGCCACATAACCTGTGCTACAAAAACGAAGGCTTGCAACATGTGACTATGGTCGGTGCCAAGTTAACTGAATTATCCGGCGAATGAGATGCAGGTTGTATGTTCGTGTAGGCATGATTTCGCTGAGGTCACAGATGTAGCTCGTCTATAACGGTACACTGGGCTTGACTCATCTTAGTGAAGGGGCATGTATTTCCTATAAAAAGCAGCTGCTTTGCCGCCATTGCTGATAAACCGCCTTACTATGGAGCATGTGCTTCCGTGCTGGTGGTGAGCCCAGTCGGCCACAGAACCTCTGCTACAAAAACGAAGAATTGCAACATGTGTCTCTGGTCGGTGGCACCAAGTCCACTGAATTATCCGGGGAATGGGATTCTGGTTGCATGTTCGTGTAGGTATGATTTCGCTGAGGTCACAGCGATAGCTCGTCTATAACGATTCACTGGGATTGCTTCATCTTCGTGCAGGTGCATCTATTCCATAGAAGAATCTCCCGTTTTGCCGCCACCACCGATAATTCGCCTCACTATGGAGCATGTGCGTCCGTGCTGGTGATGAGCCCAGTCGACCACAATACCCGCGCTACAAAAACGAAGAATTGCAACATGTGTCTATGGTCAGTTCCATCAAGTCAGCTGAATAATCCAGGGAATGGGATGCTGGTTGTATGTTTGTGAATGCGTGATTTCCCGGAGGTCACAGCTGTAGCTCGTCTATAACGGTTCACTGGGCTTGCTTCATCTTAGTGAAGGGGCATGTATTTCCTGGAAAAAGCAGCTGCTTTGCCGCCATCGCTGATAAACCGCCTTACTATGGAGCATGTGCTTCCGTGCTGGTGAGGAGCCCAGTCGGCCACATAACCTGTGCTAAAAAACGAAGAATTTCAACATGTGTCTATAGTCAGTGCCACCAAGTCCACTGAATTATCCGGCGAATGAGTTGCTGGTTGTATGCTCGTGTAGGCATGCATTCGCCGAGGTCATAGCTGTAGCTCGTCTATAACGGTTCACTGGGCTTGCTTCATCTTAGTGTAGCGGCATGTATTCATTAGAAAAAGCAGCTGCTTTGGCGCCATCGCTGATAAACCGCCTTCCTATGGGGCATGTGCTTCCCTGCTGGTGATGAGCCCAGTCGGCCACAGAACCTGTGCTACAAAAACGAAGAATTCCAACATGTGTCTATGGTCGGTGCCACCAAGTCCACTGAATTATCCGGCGAGTGAGATGCTGGCTGTATGTTCGTGTAGGCATGATTTCGCTGAGATCACAGCGATAGCTCGTCTACAACGATTCACTGGGCTTGCTTCATCTTAGTGCAGGGGCATCTATTCCATAGAAGAATCTCCCGTTTTGCCGCCACCACCGCTAAACCGCCTTACTATGGAGAATGTGCGTCCGTGCTGGTGATGAGCCCTGTCGACCACAGAACCTGCGCAACAAAAACGAAGAATTGCAACATGTGTCTATGGTCGGTTCCATCAAGTCAACTGAATTATCTAGGGAATGGGATGCTGGTTGTATATTTGTGAATGCATGATTTCGCGGAGGTCACAGCTGTAGCTCGTCTATAACGGTTCACTGGGCTTGCTTCGTCTTTGTGCAGGGGCGTGTATTCCCTGGAAAAATCAGCCGCTTTGCCGCCACCGCCGATAAACCGCCTTCCAATGGAGCATGTGCGTCCGTGCTGGTGATGAGCCCAGTCGGCCACAGAAATTGTGCTACAAAAACGAAGAATTGCAACATGTGTCTCTGGTCGGTGGCACCAAGTCCACTGAATTATCCGGGGAATGTGATTCTGGTTGCTTGTTCGAATAGGTATGATTTCGCTGAGGTCACAGCGATAGCTCGTCTATAACGATTCACTGGGATTGCTTCATCTTAGTTCAGGTGCATCTATTCCATAGAAGAATCTCTCGTTTTGCCGCCACCACCGATAAACCGCCTTACTATGGAGCATGTGCGTCTGTGCTGGTGATGAGACAAGTCGACCACAGAACCTGCGCTACAAAAACAAAGAATTGCAACATATGTCTATGGTCGGTTCTATCAAGTCAACTGAATTATCCGGCGAAGGAGATGCTGGTTGTATGTTCGTGTAGGCATGATTTCGCTGAGATCACAGCGATAGCTCGTCTATAACAATTCACTGGGCTTGCTTCATCTTAGTGCAGGGGCATCTATTCCATAGAAGAATCTCCCGTTTTTCGCCACCACCGATAAACCGCCTTACTATGGAGAATGTGCGTCCGTGCTGGTGATGAGCCCAGTCGACCGCAGAACCTGCGCTACAAAAACGAAGAATTGCAACATGTGTCTATGGTCGGTTCCATCAAGTCAACTGAATTATCCAGGGAATGGGATGCTGGTTGTATGTTTGTGAATGCATGATTTCGCGGAGGTTCCAAGCTGTAGCTCGTCTATAACGGTTCACTGGGCTTGCTTCGTCTTTGTGCAGGGCCGTGTATTCCCTGGAAAAATCACCCGCTTTGCCGCCACCTCCGATAAACCGCCTTCCAATTGAGCATGTGCGTCTGTGCTGGTGATGAGCCCAGTCGGCCACAGAAGTTGTGCTACAAAAACGAATAATTGCAACATATGTCTAAGGTCGGTGCCACCAAGTATACTGAATTATCCGGGGAATGGGATGCTGGTTGTATGCTCGTGTAGGCATGATTTCGCTGAGGTCACAGCTGTAGGTCATCTATAACGGTTCACTGGGCTTGCTTCATCTTAGGGCAGGGGCATGTATTCCCTGGAAAAAGCAGTTGCTTTGCCGCCACCGCTGATTAATCGCCTTACTATGGAGCATGTGAGTTGCGTTCCTTTTTACCTCTTTCTCTTCCTTGATGTCGGCCCGAAGGGGAAAGGTAGAAGTTGTTGGATGCCGACGTCTTGAGGTTCTAAACTTGCTCAGTCACATTACTCGTGGAACTTCAGGAAGTAAACTGTTTAATCACACATAAAATAGTTAAGACAGAACGGAAGGTACAACAAGGAGAATAACTATGTACATAGTGATTGATCCGCAGAGTGACCAGACGAAATCAAACCCCGGTCCCACCAAAACGTCTTCTTTTAATCCCTAAGTCCCCGCCCTCAGTGGGGACACCAACCAATTAGATCAAAACACAAGCACGCATCCAATCAAGGACCGGAGAAAGGAAAACACATCCAATGAAACACATGGGAGAGGAAAACACATTGAAAAAGAGAGAGGAGCGTAAAACACGCCCAATCAAAGATTGGGGAGAGGGGAAAGGTCATTGTCACGAATACTAACAATTCCCCTCTCGGATCACTCCATCCTCCCCCGCGGGGCGGCATGATTACTCGCTTAAAGAGCATGCGAGGGCCGCACAGATTGTCGAAAGCCGTGCCACTTAAGGCGCCATCGCTCCCCAATTCTTCCTGATGCCCCACGTGTACAGGAAGTGCCTGGCAGTCATATGGAGCTGATAAGCGCTCACAGTGAACATGAGGAACGCGTCTTCAAAATTGCCTCCTAGCCACACACTGAACGACCGCCGCCCGGGTAATGGCCTTGGGCAGCTTCGCCGCGGTAGGGATGAAAGGCGACGCGCCTTCGTTGCTGCTTCTCGGAGCGGGCTGCAAACAATGGGGCCCGGCCAAGCTGGGTCGTCTGCGCACCCCGAACTCACCTCCGTCGCCGTCCGCTTGACTCGTTAGTTCCATGTGGAGTCAAAAGGAAATGGATCACAGCGTACGCACTCTTGTCCACATACAGGCGGCGTTCCGTACGTGATTACTTGAGGCTCCGGATGTGTCCAAGCCAGCCGCGCACGACACCTCCCCACCAAGTGTGCTGAATAACATCTTGGAATGAAGCACACACAGAAAACCGAAACAGACCAACGTGCCGCGGGCCCGGAGCCGAAGAAGCACCATCTGCCGCTGCCGAACCATATGCGTTGCCAAAGCCTCAGGGTACACCTCCATACATGACATAACTCCAGGCCCCGGATACCCCCACGCCTCTAGTTGGCAGCTACGAGTCGCGACATTGCATCGGCATTAGCGTTTTGCTCCCCCTTTTTGTGCTCGACCCGGATATCGAATCTCTGCAGAGCGAGTGCCCAGCGTGTCAGCTTGGCGCTGTGCGGACTACTCAGAATCAAATATTTGAGCGGGTTACGGTCCGTTATGACCCTAATTTGTGCGCCACACAACCAGACTTCAAGTCGCCCTAATGCCCAAATGATGGCATAAGCCTCCTTCTCGATAGTCGCCCAGCGGGTCTGAGCCGGGCTTAGCTTTTTGCTCAGAAAAGCGATAGGCTGCTCGCGGCCCTCGTCATCGCACTGGGCAAGGCAGGCACCCACCGCGTAGTCCGAAGCATCGGTTGCGAGCACGAACTCCTTACTTGGGTCAGGCGCATGAAGTGAGGATGCGCTCTTCAAGCAAGCTTTCACCTCATCAAAAGCTTTCTGCGCCTCGTCATCCCATGGGAGCCGCTGCGGTGTCCGCCTGTTAGTTAAGCTCGTCAGTGGGAGCACGACGCGAGAATAGTCGGGGACATATTGTCGGTAATAGTTAGCTAAGCCCAGAAAGCTTCTGAGCTCCTTCTTTGTTTGGGGCCTCGACATCTCGTCTATTGCCTTGACCTTTCCTGGATTAGCGCTGTGCTTCCCCGACCCAACCACATGGCCCAAAAATTCGACTTCTCGTCTCGCGAAATGACATTTGCCTGCGTTCACGGTGAACCCGGCGGCTGCGATCGAAGCGAGCACCGCCCGAACGTGCCTCAAATGCTCCTCCCAGGTGTCTGAGTAAATCGCGAGGTCATCTATGTAGGCGCATGCGTACTCGCGGTGCGGTGCTAGTACCTGGTTTATGACCCTCTGAAATGTCGAACTCGCATTTCGAAGGCCGAAGGGCATGACCCTCCATGCGTACTGCCCCACCGGAGTGACGAATGCCGTGAGGGCCTGAGCCTGCTCGTCAAGGGATATTTGCCAATAGCCTCTCAGCATGTCTATTAGGCTGATGAAGTTGGCCTTTGCTACTCGGAACAGCAGCTCGGACGGTAGGCTCATCGGAAAGGCGTCGTGCTCGGTTATCGCATTCAACTTCCGATAATCGCAGCACAGGCGCAGCCCCCCATCTTTTTTAGCGGCGCAAACCACTGGGTGAGCATGAGGACTCTCAACGGGATATATTAGTCCCCACTCCAGGAGCTCATTTACTTGCCTCTCCACTTCCTTCCGATACGCCATCGGGACCTTGTACGCATGGCCAGCCCGTGGCTGAGCACCCTCCTTTAGCACGATTTTGTGCGCTCCTAGCGTGCATTTGCCGGGCCTACTGCTGAAAACCTGGCCATTCACCTCGATCAGTGCCTCTAGATCTCGGCGCTGCGCTTCGTTCAAATGTTCGAGAGCACCCGGCGGCAGCGCGTCGCCTGGCACTGAGCGCATGGGGAACGTGGGCACGTCGCCGAACTCCGCGTCGCCCTCTAATATCACCGCTACTACATTCACCCGTGCGTGGTATGCTCTGAGCTTGTTTGCGTGGACAGTCCGACATGCGCCATTGTCGAGCTTGATCAGATAACTGTACGGGCGCGTCTTCCGCATTACCGTCACAGGCCCCGTCCACTTGGACATCAACTTTCCCTCGCCATCCCTTTCAAGCAACAACACCTGCTGCCCATCTGTGAAGTGTTTATCGACAGCGCGCAAGTTGTATTGTCCAGTGTACCTGCGTTGCGCTACCGTGTTGTTGTTACTAGCCTTTGCGTTTGCCTCGGCCAGCTTCTCGCGCAAAGCTGACAGGTACTCTGCCGCCGGCGTTGCCAAAGAATCTGGTACTGCCCAGTCTCCCGTCCAAGTTTTTTGGAGAATGGATAGCGGTCCGGTCGGTATTCTGCCATACATTAACTCAAACGGCGACTGCCCGGTCGTCTCATTAGGGACCTCTCTGTAAGCCCAGAGCAAGAATGGCACAAGCCTATCCCAGTCACGTCCGCGCTCCTGAATATTCTGGAATAGCATGGATTTGAATGTTCCATTCCAGCGCTCGACCAGACCGTTGCTTTGAGGGTGGTCCGGCGTGGAAAACCTCGGAGAGGCGCCCAATTTTCTGAGAAGCTCTTGTGTAAGCTTTGCGGTAAAATTTGTGCCCTGGTCACAGCACACTGTTTCAGGGACTCCTAGGCGCGCGAATACTTGCAGAAGAGCGTCACACGTGGCCTTAGCGGTCGGCGCTTTTAAACACACGACTTCGGGCCAACGCGTGTTCATGTCCACTACACAAAGTGCATAGCGGTGCCCTCGAGCTGACGGTGGTTCTATCGGTCCTATGCAGTCGATGTTTACCACTTGGAATGCGGCCTCTGGTCTAGCGATCGGCGCGATCGGCACTCGATCTGCTGTGCGTGCACGCGACTTCACCTGACTTGAGTGGCATGAGCGGCAGTACTGCTTCACGTCGCGTGTGACCCCGGGCCAGAAGAATGAAGCCTTTATCCGCTGAAGCGTTTTCCGCTCGCCGAGATGACCTGCCCACACTGAGTCGTGCGCCATTTTTAACACCTCTGCGCGTCGCTCGGTTGGGAGGACAAGCTGAGTACATGGATGCCCAGCAACAGGCTCCTGGTGGAACAAAAGCTCGTCCCGGACCGCCATGCCGTGTGTTCCCTCTCTAGCCTGAGCCCACGCTTCCTGGAGTGATTCGTCTCCAATCTGCTTCTCGCGAAACCGTTGCCGCGTCGTCTGTGCCACCGCGGTTTCCCCTTCGCTGCAATCTGCTGCTACCGCGCCCGCTAGAACCTCGTCAACCCGCTTCTCCCTCTCTTCGATTTCTTCGTTAGAACCCTCGGCTTCTCCCTGATCTTGCGCATGGACACGATCGCTCAGAAGCTGCTCATAGTCTTCGGGAGTGATTAACGCGCTTATCCCAGTTATAAGCTCGTCTGTGACTGCACACAGTATGCCCCGCTCCGGCGGGTCAAATGATACTCGCGGTGCTCCCTGAGTTGTTACTAGGGGAACGTACGCCAGCTCCGCGACAACCTGCTTTCCGAAAGCCCCGGTGAATTTTATTGTTGCCCCCGCGCATTCATATCGCGGCACGAGCGACCTGCGGATGACCTTGATGTCGGCCCCTGAGTCAATGCGCGCACTTATAGCGTTCCCGCTACTCAACAATGCCACCTCTCCGGCGCTGACTTTCTCCTCCGCGGGCTGCCTTTCCACTGAGCCGTGCACTGTCTCCCTGTCATGCAAGGGGACCGATATTCGGGCGATTACTGATTTCTGGTCTGCGCGTCCGCCCCCCATGTCTGGCTTTTCCGCGGTTTGTCTTTTCGGGCAAAATCTTGCGATGTGCCCATGCCCATGTCAATGGAAACACTGTCCACGTCCCCGGGGCCGCGTGTTGTTTGGTCGGGACTGGGTTCCGTCGCGCTGTGTTACCTCGACTGCCTCGTTCGTAGCCACCGCCGCGCTCGCTGCTTTCCCGACATATATCTTCGGCTTTCGTCGTGGTTTTCTGCCAGCGTCACAATCTCACTAGGTTTTACGAACCCTGGCTTATCATTTAGAGCAACGTGCGCTCTCGCCTCTGCACTGAGGGCTTCCTTTAGTCGGTCCGCGACGGCTAGCAGTTTGAACTCCTCTAACGAAGTTACCTGACAGCTATTTAAATAGTATTCCAGGTAGTTCTGCAGGCGTACCGCAAACTGCTCCCACGTCTAATTTGGGTTTTTGTTCGCGGATGAGTAAAGACGCTTGTATTCGGCGGCAGTGAGCCTCAAGCCCTCTAACACTTTAGCTTTCAGGAGTGCGTACTCGCTCCTTTCCTCTGCGGACAACCGCGTGAGTAGCATGCGTGCCCTCTCGCTTAGGTGTGGCAAAACTAGTCCAGCCCACCACTGGGTTGGAGCTTCGTATGACCCCAACGTGGCCTCTACGTCCTCGAACCACCCTGGTACCAGGGCTTCTTGAAGCGGCATCGGCGTGAGGACGCCTTTCATAAGGTTAGCAAATTTCAACCTTCTGTCCTCGTTCATTCTTCCGCTCGCTCCCGCGCTCTCACCAAGCCCACCCGCTGTTCCGCTCTGCTTAAGATTCAGCCTTGTATTTTCCAAAGCCAACCGCTCCTTTTCCACCGCTAGTTCAGCAATTCGTAATTGCACTTGCAACTCGGTCATTTGTTGCACCGGCGCGCTAACTGTCAGAGGGTGCGTCGGACCCTCATTTGCCTGACCCGCGGCTGCCAACTCTCCGTTTCCTGCCCCGTTCTCCATCTCTTTCTGTTTAACACTGTCACTTCTCAAAACCCAAGGCTTTGGCATAAGCACAAACCCGACAGAAACAGAAAGGTACTCGCCCGGCTACCGAAGTTCCGCTTTACGAGGCTGCCGGTGCCCCAGCATGGAAGACTGGCCCGGAAGTTGGTCGCTGCGCCGCACGGTCCCGGTTGGAACTCGTCTCCTTGATCCGCGTCGTCGTCGGCTCCTCCTGATCAACAGCGCCCTCCTTGACTCTGGTCACCTGGTTCCTTCAGCTGCCCGCTGACTTGGACCTTCAGCGTCACGTCGGCGTTGACCAGCTGTCACTCTTGAAATCTTCTCCTCTGGACGTGCCACGCTATAGCTCGTCCGCCGCCTTGTACTTCCGCCCTCCTTCAGTTGCCTCGAGTAGGAAGACGTCGCATTTCTGTCGACTGCGCCAGTTGCGTTCCTTTTTACCCCTTTCTCTTCCTTGATGTCAGCCCGAAGGGGAAAGGTAGAAGTTGTTGGATGCCGACGTCTTGAGGTTCTAAACTTGCTCCGTCACATTACTCGTGGAACTTCAGGAAGTTAACTGTTTAATCACACATAAAATAGTTAAGACAGAACGGAAGGTACAACAAGGAGAATAACTATGTACATAGTGATTGATCCGCAGAGTGACCAGACGAAATCAAACCCCGGTCCCACCAAAACGTCTTCTTTTAATCCCTAAGTCCCCGCCCTCAGTGGGGACACCAACCAATTAGATCAAAACACAAGCACGCATCCAATCAAGGACCGGGGAAAGGAAAACACATCCAATAAAACACACGGGAGAGGAAAACACATTGAAAAAGAGACAGAGGAGCGTAAAACACGCCCAATCAAAGATTGGGGAGAGGGGACAGGTCATTGTCACGAATACTAACAATTCCCCTCTCGGATCACTCCATCCTCCCCCGCGGGGCGGCATGATTACTCGCTTAAAGAGCATGCGAGGGCCGCACAGATTGTCGAAAGCCGTGCCACTTAAGGCGCCATCGCTCCCCAATTCTTCCTGATGCCCCACGTGTACAGGAAGTGCCTGGCAGTCATATGGAGCTGATAAGCGCTCACAGTGAACATGAGGAACGCGTCTTCAAAATTGCCTCCTAGCCACACACTGAACGACCGCCGCCCGGGTAATGGCCTTGGGCAGCGTCGCCGCGGTAGGGATGAAAGGCGAAGCGCCTTCGTTGCTGCTTCTCGGAGCGGGCTGCGAACAATGGGGCCCGGCCAAGCTGGGTCGTCTGCGCACCCCGAACTCCCCTCCGTCGCCGTCCGCTTGACTCGTTAGTTCCATGTGGAGTCAAAAGGAAATGGATCACAGCGTACGCACTCTTGTCCACATACAGGCGGCGTTCCGTACGTGATTACTTGAGGCTCCGGATGTGTCCAAGCCAGCCGCGCACGACAATGTGCGTCCGTGCTGGTGATGAGACTAGTCGGCATCAGAACCTGTGCTACAAACACGAAGAATTGCAACATGTGTCTATGATCGGTGCCACCAAGTCCACTGAAATATCCGGGGAATGGGATGCTGGTTGTATGCTCGTGTAGGCATGATTTCGCTGAGGTGACATGTGTAGCTCGTCTATAACGGTTCACTGGGCTTGTTTCATCATAGTGCAGGGGCATATATTCCTGGAAAAAGCAGTTGCTTTGCCGCCACCGCTGATAAACCGCCTTTCTATGGAGCATGTGCTTCCTTGCTGGTGATCAGCCAAGTCGGCCACAGAACCTGTACGACAAAAACGAAGAATGGCAACATGTGTCTATGGTCGGTGCAACCAAGGCCACTGATTTATCCGGCGAATAGGATGCTGGTTGTATGCTCGTGTTGGCATGATTTCACTGAGGTCATAGCTGTAGCTCCTCTATACCGGTTCACTGGGCTTGCTTCATCTTAGTGTAGGGGCATGTATTCATTGCAAAAACAGCTGCTTTGCCGCCATCGCTGATAAACCGCCTTACTATGGAGCATGTGCTTCCGTCCTGGTGATGAGCCCAGTCGGCCACAGAAGCTGCGCTACAAAATCGAAGAATTGCAGCATGTGTCTATGGTCTGTGCCACTAAGTCCACTGAATTATCCGGCGAATGAGATGCTGGTTGTATGTTCGTGTAGGCATGATTTCGCTGAGATCACAGCGATAGCACGTCTATAACGATTCAGTGGGCTTGCTTCATCTTATTGCAGGGGCATCTATTCTATAGAAGAATCTCCCGTTTTGCCGCCACCACCGATAAACCGCCTCACTATGGAGCATGTGCGTCCGTGCTGGTGATGAGCCCAGTCGACCACAATACCTGCGCTACAAAAAAGAATTGCAACATGTGTCTATGGTCAGTTCCATCAAGTCAGCTGAATTATCCAGGGAATGGGATGCTGGTTGTATGTTTGTGAATGCGTGATTTAACGGAGGTCACAGCTGTAGCTCGTCTATAACGGTTCACTGGGCTTGCTTCATCTTAGTGAAGGGGCATGTATTTTCTGGAAAAACCACTGCTTTGCCGCCATCGCTGATAAACCGCCTTACTATGGAGCATGTGCTTCCGTGCTGGTGATGAGCCCAGTCGGCCACAGAACCTGGGCTACAAAAACGAAGAATTGCAACATGTGTCTATGGTCGGTGCAACCAAGTCCACTGAATTATCCGGCGAATGAGATGCTGGTTGTATGTTTGTGTAGGCACGATTTCGCTGAAGTCATAGTTGTAGCTAGTCTATAAGGTTCACTGGGCTTGCTTCATTTTAGTGCAGAGGCATGTATTCCCTGGAAAAAGCCGCTGCTTTGCCGCCATCGCTGATAAACCGCCTTACTATGGAGCATGTGCTTCCGTGCTGGTGATGAGCCTAGTCGGCCACATAACCTGTGCTACAAAAACGAAGACTTGCAACATGTGACTATGGTCGGTGCCAAGTTAACTGAATTATCCGGCGAATGAGATGCAGGTTGTATGTTCGTGTAGGCATGATTTCGCTGAGGTCAAAGATTTAGCTCGTCTATAACGGTACACTGGGCTTGCTTCATCTTAGTGAAGGGGCATGTATTTCCTGTAAAAAGCAGCTGCTTTGCCGCCATTGCTGATAAACCGCCTTACTATGGAGCATGTGCTTCCGTACTGGTGGTGAGCCCAGTCGGCCACAGAACCTCTGCTACAAAAACGAAGAATTGCAACATGTGTCTATGGTCTGTGCCAATAAGTCCACTGAATTATCCGGCGAATGAGATGCTGGTTGTATGTTCGTGTAGGCATGATTTCGCTGAGATCACAGCGATAGCACGTCTATAAAGATTCAGTGGGCTTGCTTCATCTTAGTGCAGGGGCATCTATTCCATAGAAGAATCTCCCGTTTTGCCGCCACCACCGATAAACCGCCTCACTATGGAGCATGTGCGTCCGTGCTGGTGATGAGCCCAGTCGACCACAATACCTGCGCTACAAAAACGAAGAATTGCAACATGTGTTTATGGTCGGTGCCACCAAGTCCACTGAATTTTCGTGCGAATGTGTTGCCGGTTGTATGTTTGTGAATGCATGATTACGCGGAGGTCAAAGCTGTAGCTCTTCTATAACGGTTCACTGGGCTTGCTTCGTCTTTATGCAGGGGCGAGTATTTCCCTGGAAAAATCAGCCGCTTTGCCGCCACCGTCGATATACCGCATTCCTATGGAGCATGTGCGTCCGTGGTGGTGATGAACACAGTCGGCCACAGAAATTGTGCTACAAAAACGAATAATTTCAACATATGTGTAAGGTCGGTGCCACCAAGTCCACTGAATTATCCGGGGAATGGGATGCTGTTTGTATGCTCGTGTAGGCATGATTTCGCTGAGGTCACAGATTTAGCTCGTCCATAACGGTACACTGGGCTTGCTTCATCTTAGTGAAGGGTCATGTATTTCCTGGAAAAAACAGCTGCTTTGCCGCCATCGCTGATAAATCGTCTTCCTATGGAGCATGTGCGTCCGTGCTGGTGATGAGCCCAGTCGGCCACAGAACCTGTGCTACTATAACGAAGAATTGCAACATGTTTCTATGGTCGGTGCCACCAAGTCTATTGAATTATCCGGCAAATGAGATGCTGGTTTTATGTTCGTGTAGGCATTATTTCGCTGAGGTCATAGCTGTATCTCGTCTATAAGGTTCACTGGGCTTGCTTCATTTTAGTGCAGGGGCATGTATTCCCTGGAAAAAGCAGCTGCTTTGCCGCCATCGCTGATAAACCACCGTACTATGGAGCATGTGCTTCCGTGCTGGTGACGAGCCTAGTCGGCCACATAACCTGTGCTACAAAAACGAAGACTTGCAACATGTGACTATGGTCGGTGCCAAGTCAACTGAATTATCCGGCGAATGAGATGCAGGTTGTATGTTCGTGTATGCAAGATTTCGCTGCGGTCACAGATGTAGCTCGTCTTTAACGGTACACTGGGCTTGCTTCATCTTAGTGAAGGGGCATGTATTTCCTGGAAAAAGCAGCTGCTTTGCCGCCATTGCTGATAAACCGCCTTACTATGGAGCATGTGCTTCCGTGCTGGTGGTGAGCCCAGTCGGCCACAGAACCTCTGCTACAAAAACGAAGAATTGCAACATGTGTCTCTGGTCGGTGGCACCAAGTCCACTGAATTATCCGGGGAATGGGATTCTGGTTGCATGTAGTGTAGGTAAGATTTCGCTGAGGTCACAGCGATAGCTCGTCTATAACGGTTCACTGGGCTTGCTTTGTCTTTGTGCAGGGCCGTGTATTCCCTGGAAAAATCAGCCGCTTTGCCGCCACCGCCGATAAACCGCCTTTCAATGGACCATGTGCGTCCGTGCTGGTGATGAGCCCAGTCGGCCACAGAAGTTGTGCTACAAAAACGAAGAATTGCAACATGTGTCTCTGGTCGGTGGCACCAAGGCCACTGATTTATCCGGCGAATGGGATGCTGGTTGTATGCTCGTGTTGGCATGATTTTACTGTGCTCATAGCTGTAGCTCCTCTATACCGGTTCACTGGGCTTGCTTCATCTTAGTGTAGGGGCATGTATTCATTGCAAAAACAGCTGCTTTGCCGCCATCGCTGATACACCGCCTTACTATGGAGCATGTGCTTCCGTCCTGGTGATGAGCCCAGTCGGCCACAGATGCTGCGCTACAAAAACGAAGAATTGCAACATGTGTCTATGGTCTGTGCCACTAAGTCCACTGAATTATCCGGCGTATGAGATGCTGGTTGTATGTTCGTGTAGGCATGATTTCGCTGAGATCACAGCGATAGCACGTCTATAACGATTCAGTGGGCTTGCTTCATCTTATTGCAGGGGCATCTATTCCATAGAAGAATCTCCCGTTTTGCCGCCACCACCGATAAACCGCCTCACTATGGAGCATGTGCGTCCGTGCTGGTGTAGCCCAGTCGACCACAATACCTGCGCTACAAAAACGAAGAATTGCAACATATGTCTATGGTCAGTTCCATCAAGTCAGCTGAATTATCCAGGGAATGGGATGCTGGTTGTATGTTTGTGAATGCGTGATTTCCCGGAGGTCACAGCTGTAGCTCGTCTATAACGGTTCACTGGGCTTGCTTCATCTTAGTGAAGGGGCACGTATTTTCTGGAAAAACCACTAATTTGCCGCCATCGCTGATAAACCGCCTTACTATGGAGCATGTGCTTCCGTGCTGGTGATGAGCCCAGTCGGCCACAGAACCTGGGCTACAAAAACGAAGAATTGCAACATGTGTCTATGGTCGGTGCAACCAAGTCCACTGAATTATCCGGCGAATGAGATGCTGGTTGTATGTTTGTGTAGGCATGATTTCGCTGAAGTCATAGTTGTAGCTAGTCTATAAGGTTCACTGGGCTTGCTTCATTTTAGTGCAGAGGCATGTATTCCCTGGAAAAAGCCGCTGCTTTGCCGCCATCGCTGATAAACCGCCTTACTATGGAGCATGTGTTTCCGTGCTGGTGATGAGCCCAGTCGGCCACATAACCTGTGCTACTTAAACGAAGACTTGCAACATGTGTCTATGGTCGGTGCCACCAAGTACACTAAATTTTCCGGCGAATGAGATGCTGGTTGTATGTTCGTGTAGGCATGAATTCGCTGAGGTCATAGCTGTAGCTCGTCTATAACGGTTCAGTGGGCTTGCTTCATCGTAGTGAAGCGGCATGTATTTCCTGGAAAAAGCAGCTGCTTTGCCGCCATCGCTGATAAACCGCCTTAAAATGCAGTACGTGCTTCTGTGCTGGAGATGAGCCCAGTCGGCCACATAACCTGTGCTACAAAAACGAAGAATTCCAACATGTGTCTATGGTCGGTGCCGCCAAGTCCACTGAATTATCCGGCGAGTGAGATGCTGGCTGTATGTTCGGGTAGGCATGATTTCCCTGAGGTCATAGCTGTAGCTCCTCTATAACGGTCCACGGGGCTTGCTTCATCTTAGTGCAGGGGCATGTATTTCCTTTAAATGCAGCTGCTTTGCCGCCATCGCTGATAAACCGCCTTACTATGGAGCATGTGCTTCCGTCCTGGTGATGAGCCCAGACAGACACAGAACCTATACTACAAAAACGAAGAATTGCAACATGTGTCTATGGTCGGTGCCACCAAGTCCACTGAATTTTCCGGCGAATGAGATGCTGTTTGTGTGTTCGTGTAGGCATGATTTCGCTGAGGTCATAGCTGTAGCTCGTCTATAACGGTTCACTGGGCTTGCTTCATCTTAGTGCAGGGGCGTGTATTCCCTGGAAAAAGCAACTGCTTTGCCGCCATCGCTGATAAACCGCGTTCCTATGGAGCATGTGCTTCTGTGCTGGTGATGAGCCCAGTCCGCCACAAAGCCTGTGCTACAAAAACGAAGAATTGCAACATTTTTCTATGGTCGGTGCAACCAAGGCCACTGATTTATCCGGTGAATGGGATGCTGGTTGTATGCTCGTGTTGGCATGATTTCGCTGAGGTCATAGCTGTAGCTGGTCTATAACGGTTCACTGGGCTTGCTTCATCTTAGTGTAGGGGCATGTATTCATTGGAAAAAGCAGCTGCTTTGCCGCCATCGCAGATAAACCGCCTTACTATGGAGCATGTGCTTCCGTCCTGGTGATGAGCCCAGTCGGCCACAGAACCTGCGCTACAAAAACGAATAATTGCAACATGTGTCTATGGTCTCTGCCACCAAGTCCACTGAATTATCCGGGGAATGGGATGCTGGTTGTATGCTCGTGTAGGCATGATTTCGCTGAGGTCATAGCTGTAGCTCGTCTATAACGGTTCACTGGGCTTGCTTCATCTTAGTGTTGGGGCATGTATTCATTGGAAAAAGCAGCTGCTTTGCCGCCATCGCTGATAAACCGCCTTCCTATGGGGCATGTGCTTCCCTGCTGGTGATGAGCCCTGTCGGCCACAGAACCTGTGCTTCAAAAAGGAAGAATTCCAACATGTGTCTATGCTCGGTGCCACCAAGTTTACTGAATAATCCGGCGAGTGAGATGCTGGCTGTATGTTCGTGTAGGCATAATTTCGCTGAGATCACAGCGATAGCTCGTCTACAACGATTCACTGGGCTTGCTTCATCTTAGTGCAGGGGCATCTATTCCATAGAAGAATCTCCCGTTTTGCCGCCACCACCGATAAACCGCCTCACTATGGAGAATGTGCGTCCGTGCTGGTGATGAGCCCAGTCGGGCACAGAAGTTGTGCTACAAAAACGAATAATTGCAACATATGTCTAAGGTCGGTGCCACCAAGTATACTGAATTATCCGGGGAATGGGATGCTGGTTGTATGCTCTTGTAGGCATGATTTCGCTGAGGTCACAGCTGTAGGTCATCTATAACGGTTCACTGGGCTTGCTTCATCTTAGTGCAGGGGCATGTATTCCCTGGAAAAAGCAGTTGCTTTGCCGCCACCGCTGATTAATCGCCTTACTATGGAGCATGTGCGTCCGTGCTGGTGATGAGACTAGTCGGCATCAGAACCTGTGCTACAAACAGGAAGAATTGCAACATGTGTCTATGATCGGTGCCACCAAGTCCACTGAAATATCCGGGGAATGGGATGCTAGTTGTATGCTCGTGTAGGCATGATTTCGCTGAGGTGACAGGTGAAGCTCGTCTATAATGGTTCACTGGGCTTGTTTCATCATAGTGCAGGGGCATATATTTCCTGGAAAAAGCAGTTGCTTTGCCGCCACCGCTGATAAACCGCCTTCCTATGAAGCATTTTCTTCCTTGCTGGTGATCAGCCAAGTCGGCCACAGAACCTGTACGACAAAAACGAAGAATTGCAACATGTGTCTATGGTCGGTGCAACCAAGGCCACTGATTTATCCGGCGAATGGGATGCTGGTTGTATGCTCGTGTTGGCATGATTTCACTGAGGTCATAGCTGTAGCTCCTCTATACCGGTTCACTGGGCTTGCTTCATCTTAGTGTAGGGGCATGTATTCATTGCAAAAACAGCTGCTTTGCCGCCATCGCTGATAAACCGCCTTACTATGGAGCATGTGCTTCCGTCCTGGTGATGAGCCCAGTCGGCCACAGAAGCTGCGCTACAAAAACGAAGAATTGCAACATGTGTCTATGGTCGGTGCCACCAAGTCTACTGAATTATCCGGCGAATGAGATGCTGGTTGTATGTTTGTGTAGGCACGATTTCGCTGAAGTCATAGTTGTAGCTAGTCTATAAGGTTCACTGGGCTTGCTTCATTTTAGTGCAGAGGCATGTATTCCCTGGAAAAAGCCGCTGCTTTGCCGCCATCGCTGATAAACCGCCTTACTATGGAGCATGTGCTTCCGTGCTGGTGATAAGCCTAGTCGGCCACATAACCTGTGCTACAAAAACGAAGACTTGCAACATGTGACTATGGTCGGTGCCAAGTTAACTGAATTATCCGGCGAATGAGATGCAGGTTGTATGTTCGTGTAGGCATGATTTCGCTGAGGTCAAAGATTTAGCTCGTCTATAACGGTACACTGGGCTTGCTTCATCTTAGTGAAGGGGCATGTATTTCCTGTAAAAAGCAGCTGCTTTGCCGCCATTGCTGATAAACCGCCTTACTATGGAGCATGTGCTTCCGTACTGGTGGTGAGCCCAGTCGGCCACAGAACCTCTGCTACAAAAACGAAGAATTGCAACATGTGTCTATGGTCTGTGCCAATAAGTCCACTGAATTATCCGGCGAATGAGATGCTGGTTGTATGTTCGTGTAGGCATGATTTCGCTGAGATCACAGCGATAGCACGTCTATAAAGATTCAGTGGGCTTGCTTCATCTTAGTGCAGGGGCATCTATTCCATAGAAGAATCTCCCGTTTTGCCGCCACCACCGATAAACCGCCTCACTATGGAGCATGTGCGTCCGTGCTGGTGATGAGCCCAGTCGACCACAATACCTGCGCTACAAAAAGGAAGAATTGCAACATGTGTTTATGGTCGGTGCCACCAAGTCCACTGAATTTTCGTGCGAATGTGTTGCCGGTTGTATGTTTGTGAATGCATGATTTCGCGGAGGTCAAAGCTGTAGCTCTTCTATAACGGTTCACTGGGCTTGCTTCGTCTTTATGCAGGGGCGAGTATTTCCCTGGAAAAATCAGCCGCTTTGCCGCCACCGTCGATATACCGCATTCCTATGGAGCATGTGCGTCCGTGGTGGTGATGAGCACAGTCGGCCACAGAAATTGTGCTACAAAAACGAATAATTTCAACATATGTGTAAGGTCGGTGCCACCAAGTCCACTGAATTATCCGGGGAATGGGATGCTGTTTGTATGCTCGTGTAGGCATGATTTCGCTGAGGTCACAGATTTAGCTCGTCCATAACGGTACACTGGGCTTGCTTCATCTTAGTGAAGGGTCATGTATTTCCTGGAAAAAACAGCTGCTTTGCCGCCATCGCTGATAAATCGTCTTCCTATGGAGCATGTGCGTCCGTGCTGGTGATGAGCCCAGTCGGCCACAGAACCTGTGCTACTATAACGAAGAATTGCAACATGTTTCTATGGTCGGTGCCACCAAGTCTACTGAATTATCCGGCAAATGAGATGCTGGTTTTATGTTCGTGTAGGCATTATTTCGCTGAGGTCATAGCTGTAGCTCGTCTATAAGGTTCACTGGGCTTGCTTCATTTTAGTGCAGGGGCATGTATTCCCTGGAAAAAGCAGCTGCTTTGCCGCCATCGCTGATAAACCACCGTACTATGGAGCATGTGCTTCCGTGCTGGTGACGAGCCTAGTCGGCCACATAACCTGTGCTACAAAAACGAAGAATTGCAACATGTGTCTCTGGTCGGTGGCACCAAGTCCACTGAATTATCCGGGGAATGGGATTCTGGTTGCTTGTTCGAATAGGTATGATTTCGCTGAGGTCACAGTGATAGCTCGTCTATAACGATTCACTGGGATTGCTTCATCTTAGTGCAGGTGCATCTATTCCACAGAAGAATCTCCCGTTTTGCCGCCACCACCGATAAACCGCCTTACTATGGAGCATGTGCGTCTGTGCTGGTGATGAGACAAGTCGACCACAGAACCTGCGCTACAAAAACGAAGAATTGCAACATATGTCTATGGTCGGTTCTATCAAGTCAACTGAATTATCCGGCGAAGGAGATGCTGGTTGTATGTTCGTGTAGGCATGGTTTCGCTGAGATCACAGCGATAGCTCGTCTATAACGATTCACTGGGCTTGCTTCATCTTAGTGCAGGGGCATCTATTCCATAGAAGAATCTCCCGTTTTTCGCCAGCACCGATAAACCGCCTTACTATGGAGAATGTGCGTCCGTGCTGGTGTAGCCCAGTCGACCACAATACCTGCGCTACAAAAACGAATAATTGCAACATGTGTCTATGGTCGGTTCCATCAAGTCAACTGAATTATCCAAGGAATGGGATGCTGGTTGATTGTTTGTGAATGCATGATTTTGCGGAGGTCACAGCTGTAGCTCGTCTATAACGGTTCACTGGGCTTGCTTCATCTTAGTGAAGGGGCATGTATTTTCTGGAAAAACCACTGCTTTGCCGCCATCGCTGATAAACCGCCTTACTATGGAGCATGTGCTTCCGTGCTGGTGATGAGCCCAGTCGGCCACAGAACCTGGGCTACAAAAACGAAGAATTGCAACATGTGTCTATGGTCGGTGCAACCAAGTCCACTGAATTATCCGGCGAATGAGATGCTGGTTGTATGTTTGTGTAGGCACGATTTCGCTGAAGTCATAGTTGTAGCTAGTCTATAAGGTTCACTGGGCTTGCTTCATTTTAGTGCAGAGGCATGTATTCCCTGGAAAAAGCCGCTGCTTTGCCGCCATCGCTGATAAACCGCCTTACTATGGAGCATGTGCTTCCGTGCTGGTGATGAGCCTAGTCGGCCACATAACCTGTGCTACAAAAACGAAGACTTGCAACATGTGACTATGGTCGGTGCCAAGTTAACTGAATTATCCGGCGAATGAGATGCAGGTTGTATGTTCGTGTAGGCATGATTTCGCTGAGGTCAAAGATTTAGCTCGTCTATAACGGTACACTGGGCTTGCTTCATCTTAGTGAAGGGGCATGTATTTCCTGTAAAAAGCAGCTGCTTTGCCGCCATTGCTGATAAACCGCCTTACTATGGAGCATGTGCTTCCGTACTGGTGGTGAGCCCAGTCGGCCACAGAACCTCTGCTACAAAAACGAAGAATTGCAACATGTGTCTATGGTCTGTGCCAATAAGTCCACTGAATTATCCGGCGAATGAGATGCTGGTTGTATGTTCGTGTAGGCATGATTTCGCTGAGATCACAGCGATAGCACGTCTATAAAGATTCAGTGGGCTTGCTTCATCTTAGTGCAGGGGCATCTATTCCATAGAAGAATCTCCCGTTTTGCCGCCACCACCGATAAACCGCCTCACTATGGAGCATGTGCGTCCGTGCTGGTGATGAGCCCAGTCGACCACAATACCTGCGCTACAAAAACGAAGAATTGCAACATGTGTTTATGGTCGGTGCCACCAAGTCCACTGAATTTTCGTGCGAATGTGTTGCCGGTTGTATGTTTGTGAATGCATGATTACGCGGAGGTCAAAGCTGTAGCTCTTCTATAACGGTTCACTGGGCTTGCTTCGTCTTTATGCAGGGGCGAGTATTTCCCTGGAAAAATCAGCCGCTTTGCCGCCACCGTCGATATACCGCATTCCTATGGAGCATGTGCGTCCGTGGTGGTGATGAGCACAGTCGGCCACAGAAATTGTGCTACAAAAACGAATAATTTCAACATATGTGTAAGGTCGGTGCCACCAAGTCCACTGAATTATCCGGGGAATGGGATGCTGTTTGTATGCTCGTGTAGGCATGATTTCGCTGAGGTCACAGATTTAGCTCGTCCATAACGGTACACTGGGCTTGCTTCATCTTAGTGAAGGGTCATGTATTTCCTGGAAAAAACAGCTGCTTTGCCGCCATCGCTGATAAATCGTCTTCCTATGGAGCATGTGCGTCCGTGCTGGTGATGAGCCCAGTCGGCCACAGAACCTGTGCTACTATAACGAAGAATTGCAACATGTTTCTATGGTCGGTGCCACCAAGTCTATTGAATTATCCGGCAAATGAGATGCTGGTTTTATGTTCGTGTAGGCATTATTTCGCTGAGGTCATAGCTGTATCTCGTCTATAAGGTTCACTGGGCTTGCTTCATTTTAGTGCAGGGGCATGTATTCCCTGGAAAAAGCAGCTGCTTTGCCGCCATCGCTGATAAACCACCGTACTATGGAGCATGTGCTTCCGTGCTGGTGACGAGCCTAGTCGGCCACATAACCTGTGCTACAAAAACGAAGACTTGCAACATGTGACTATGGTCGGTGCCAAGTCAACTGAATTATCCGGCGAATGAGATGCAGGTTGTATGTTCGTGTATGCAAGATTTCGCTGCGGTCACAGATGTAGCTCGTCTTTAACGGTACACTGGGCTTGCTTCATCTTAGTGAAGGGGCATGTATTTCCTGGAAAAAGCAGCTGCTTTGCCGCCATTGCTGATAAACCGCCTTACTATGGAGCATGTGCTTCCGTGCTGGTGGTGAGCCCAGTCGGCCACAGAACCTCTGCTACAAAAACGAAGAATTGCAACATGTGTCTCTGGTCGGTGGCACCAAGTCCACTGAATTATCCGGGGAATGGGATTCTGGTTGCATGTAGTGTAGGTAAGATTTCGCTGAGGTCACAGCGATAGCTCGTCTATAACGATTCACTGGGATTGCTTCATCTTAGTGCAGGTGCATCTATTCCACAGAAGAATCTCCCGTTTTGCCGCCACCACCGATAAACCGCCTTACTATGGAGCATGTGCGTCTGTGCTGGTGATGAGACAAGTCGACCACAGAACCTGCGCTACAAAAACGAAGAATTGCAACATATGTCTATGGTCGGTTCTATCAAGTCAACTGAATTATCCGGCGAAGGAGATGCTGGTTGTATGTTCGTGTAGGCATGATTTCGCTGAGATCACAGCGATAGCTCGTCTATAACGATTCACTGGGCTTGCTTCATCTTAGTGCAGGGGCATCTATTCCATAGAAGAATCTCCCGTTTTTCGCCAGCACCGATAAACCGCCTTACTATGGAGAATGTGCGTCCGTGCTGGTGTAGCCCAGTCGACCACAATACCTGCGCAACAAAAACGAATAATTGCAACATGTGTCTATGGTCGGTTCCATCAAGTCAACTGAATTATCCAAGGAATGGGATGCTGGTTGATTGTTTGTGAATGCATGATTTTGCGGACGTCACAGCTGTAGCTCGTCTATAACGGTTCACTGGGCTTGCTTTGTCTTTGTGCAGGGCCGTGTATTCCCTGGAAAAATCAGCCGCTTTGCCGCCACCGCCGATAAACCGCCTTTCAATGGACCATGTGCGTCCGTGCTGGTGATGAGCCCAGTCGGCCACAGAAGTTGTGCTACAAAAACGAAGAATTGCAACATGTGTCTCTGGTCGGTGGCACCAAGGCCACTGATTTATCCGGCGAATGGGATGCTGGTTGTATGCTCGTGTTGGCATGATTTTACTGTGCTCATAGCTGTAGCTCCTCTATACCGGTTCACTGGGCTTGCTTCATCTTAGTGTAGGGGCATGTATTCATTGCAAAATCAGCTGCTTTGCCGCCATCGCTGATACACCGCCTTACTATGGAGCATGTGCTTCCGTCCTGGTGATGAGCCCAGTCGGCCACAGATGCTGCGCTACAAAAACGAAGAATTGCAACATGTGTCTATGGTCTGTGCCACTAAGTCCACTGAATTATCCGGCGTATGAGATGCTGGTTGTATGTTCGTGTAGGCATGATTTCGCTGAGATCACAGCGATAGCACGTCTATAACGATTCAGTGGGCTTGCTTCATCTTATTGCAGGGGCATCTATTCCATAGAAGAATCTCCCGTTTTGCCGCCACCACCGATAAACCGCCTCACTATGGAGCATGTGCGTCCGTGCTGGTGTAGCCCAGTCGACCACAATACCTGCGCTACAAAAACGAAGAATTGCAACATATGTCTATGGTCAGTTCCATCAAGTCAGCTGAATTATCCAGGGAATGGGATGCTGGTTGTATGTTTGTGAATGCGTGATTTCCCGGAGGTCACAGCTGTAGCTCGTCTATAACGGTTCACTGGGCTTGCTTCATCTTAGTGAAGGGGCACGTATTTTCTGGAAAAACCACTAATTTGCCGCCATCGCTGATAAACCGCCTTACTATGGAGCATGTGCTTCCGTGCTGGTGATGAGCCCAGTCGGCCACAGAACCTGGGCTACAAAAACGAAGAATTGCAACATGTGTCTATGGTCGGTGCAACCAAGTCCACTGAATTATCCGGCGAATGAGATGCTGGTTGTATGTTTGTGTAGGCATGATTTCGCTGAAGTCATAGTTGTAGCTAGTCTATAAGGTTCACTGGGCTTGCTTCATTTTAGTGCAGAGGCATGTATTCCCTGGAAAAAGCCGCTGCTTTGCCGCCATCGCTGATAAACCGCCTTACTATGGAGCATGTGTTTCCGTGCTGGTGATGAGCCCAGTCGGCCACATAACCTGTGCTACTTAAACGAAGACTTGCAACATGTGTCTATGGTCGGTGCCACCAAGTACACTAAATTTTCCGGCGAATGAGATGCTGGTTGTATGTTCGTGTAGGCATGAATTCGCTGAGGTCATAGCTGTAGCTCGTCTATAACGGTTCAGTGGGCTTGCTTCATCGTAGTGAAGCGGCATGTATTTCCTGGAAAAAGCAGCTGCTTTGCCGCCATCGCTGATAAACCGCCTTAAAATGCAGTACGTGCTTCTGTGCTGGAGATGAGCCCAGTCGGCCACATAACCTGTGCTACAAAAACGAAGAATTCCAACATGTGTCTATGGTCGGTGCCGCCAAGTCCACTGAATTATCCGGCGAGTGAGATGCTGGCTGTATGTTCGGGTAGGCATGATTTCCCTGAGGTCATAGCTGTAGCTCCTCTATAACGGTCCACGGGGCTTGCTTCATCTTAGTGCAGGGGCATGTATTTCCTTTAAATGCAGCTGCTTTGCCGCCATCGCTGATAAACCGCCTTACTATGGAGCATGTGCTTCCGTCCTGGTGATGAGCCCAGACAGACACAGAACCTATACTACAAAAACGAAGAATTGCAACATGTGTCTATGGTCGGTGCCACCAAGTCCACTGAATTTTCCGGCGAATGAGATGCTGTTTGTGTGTTCGTGTAGGCATGATTTCGCTGAGGTCATAGCTGTAGCTCGTCTATAACGGTTCACTGGGCTTGCTTCATCTTAGTGCAGGGGCGTGTATTCCCTGGAAAAAGCAACTGCTTTGCCGCCATCGCTGATAAACCGCGTTCCTATGGAGCATGTGCTTCTGTGCTGGTGATGAGCCCAGTCCGCCACAAAGCCTGTGCTACAAAAACGAAGAATTGCAACATTTTTCTATGGTCGGTGCAACCAAGGCCACTGATTTATCCGGTGAATGGGATGCTGGTTGTATGCTCGTGTTGGCATGATTTCGCTGAGGTCATAGCTGTAGCTGGTCTATAACGGTTCACTGGGCTTGCTTCATCTTAGTGTAGGGGCATGTATTCATTGGAAAAAGCAGCTGCTTTGCCGCCATCGCAGATAAACCGCCTTACTATGGAGCATGTGCTTCCGTCCTGGTGATGAGCCCAGTCGGCCACAGAACCTGCGCTACAAAAACGAATAATTGCAACATGTGTCTATGGTCTCTGCCACCAAGTCCACTGAATTATCCGGGGAATGGGATGCTGGTTGTATGCTCGTGTAGGCATGATTTCGCTGAGGTCATAGCTGTAGCTCGTCTATAACGGTTCACTGGGCTTGCTTCATCTTAGTGTTGGGGCATGTATTCATTGGAAAAAGCAGCTGCTTTGCCGCCATCGCTGATAAACCGCCTTCCTATGGGGCATGTGCTTCCCTGCTGGTGATGAGCCCTGTCGGCCACAGAACCTGTGCTTCAAAAAGGAAGAATTCCAACATGTGTCTATGCTCGGTGCCACCAAGTTTACTGAATAATCCGGCGAGTGAGATGCTGGCTGTATGTTCGTGTAGGCATAATTTCGCTGAGATCACAGCGATAGCTCGTCTACAACGATTCACTGGGCTTGCTTCATCTTAGTGCAGGGGCATCTATTCCATAGAAGAATCTCCCGTTTTGCCGCCACCACCGATAAACCGCCTCACTATGGAGAATGTGCGTCCGTGCTGGTGATGAGCCCAGTCGGGCACAGAAGTTGTGCTACAAAAACGAATAATTGCAACATATGTCTAAGGTCGGTGCCACCAAGTATACTGAATTATCCGGGGAATGGGATGCTGGTTGTATGCTCTTGTAGGCATGATTTCGCTGAGGTCACAGCTGTAGGTCATCTATAACGGTTCACTGGGCTTGCTTCATCTTAGTGCAGGGGCATGTATTCCCTGGAAAAAGCAGTTGCTTTGCCGCCACCGCTGATTAATCGCCTTACTATGGAGCATGTGCGTCCGTGCTGGTGATGAGACTAGTCGGCATCAGAACCTGTGCTACAAACAGGAAGAATTGCAACATGTGTCTATGATCGGTGCCACCAAGTCCACTGAAATATCCGGGGAATGGGATGCTAGTTGTATGCTCGTGTAGGCATGATTTCGCTGAGGTGACAGGTGAAGCTCGTCTATAATGGTTCACTGGGCTTGTTTCATCATAGTGCAGGGGCATATATTTCCTGGAAAAAGCAGTTGCTTTGCCGCCACCGCTGATAAACCGCCTTCCTATGAAGCATTTTCTTCCTTGCTGGTGATCAGCCAAGTCGGCCACAGAACCTGTACGACAAAAACGAAGAATTGCAACATGTGTCTATGGTCGGTGCAACCAAGGCCACTGATTTATCCGGCGAATGGGATGCTGGTTGTATGCTCGTGTTGGCATGATTTCACTGAGGTCATAGCTGTAGCTCCTCTATACCGGTTCACTGGGCTTGCTTCATCTTAGTGTAGGGGCATGTATTCATTGCAAAAACAGCTGCTTTGCCGCCATCGCTGATAAACCGCCTTACTATGGAGCATGTGCTTCCGTCCTGGTGATGAGCCCAGTCGGCCACAGAAGCTGCGCTACAAAAACGAAGAATTGCAACATGTGTCTATGGTCGGTGCCACCAAGTCTACTGAATTATCCGGCGAATGAGATGCTGGTTGTATGTTTGTGTAGGCACGATTTCGCTGAAGTCATAGTTGTAGCTAGTCTATAAGGTTCACTGGGCTTGCTTCATTTTAGTGCAGAGGCATGTATTCCCTGGAAAAAGCCGCTGCTTTGCCGCCATCGCTGATAAACCGCCTTACTATGGAGCATGTGCTTCCGTGCTGGTGATAAGCCTAGTCGGCCACATAACCTGTGCTACAAAAACGAAGACCTGCAACATGTGACTATGGTCGGTGCCAAGTTAACTGAATTATCCGGCGAATGAGATGCAGGTTGTATGTTCGTGTAGGCATGATTTCGCTGAGGTCAAAGATTTAGCTCGTCTATAACGGTACACTGGGCTTGCTTCATCTTAGTGAAGGGGCATGTATTTCCTGTAAAAAGCAGCTGCTTTGCCGCCATTGCTGATAAACCGCCTTACTATGGAGCATGTGCTTCCGTACTGGTGGTGAGCCCAGTCGGCCACAGAACCTCTGCTACAAAAACGAAGAATTGCAACATGTGTCTATGGTCTGTGCCAATAAGTCCACTGAATTATCCGGCGAATGAGATGCTGGTTGTATGTTCGTGTAGGCATGATTTCGCTGAGATCACAGCGATAGCACGTCTATAAAGATTCAGTGGGCTTGCTTCATCTTAGTGCAGGGGCATCTATTCCATAGAAGAATCTCCCGTTTTGCCGCCACCACCGATAAACCGCCTCACTATGGAGCATGTGCGTCCGTGCTGGTGATGAGCCCAGTCGACCACAATACCTGCGCTACAAAAAGGAAGAATTGCAACATGTGTTTATGGTCGGTGCCACCAAGTCCACTGAATTTTCGTGCGAATGTGTTGCCGGTTGTATGTTTGTGAATGCATGATTTCGCGGAGGTCAAAGCTGTAGCTCTTCTATAACGGTTCACTGGGCTTGCTTCGTCTTTATGCAGGGGCGAGTATTTCCCTGGAAAAATCAGCCGCTTTGCCGCCACCGTCGATATACCGCATTCCTATGGAGCATGTGCGTCCGTGGTGGTGATGAGCACAGTCGGCCACAGAAATTGTGCTACAAAAACGAATAATTTCAACATATGTGTAAGGTCGGTGCCACCAAGTCCACTGAATTATCCGGGGAATGGGATGCTGTTTGTATGCTCGTGTAGGCATGATTTCGCTGAGGTCACAGATTTAGCTCGTCCATAACGGTACACTGGGCTTGCTTCATCTTAGTGAAGGGTCATGTATTTCCTGGAAAAAACAGCTGCTTTGCCGCCATCGCTGATAAATCGTCTTCCTATGGAGCATGTGCGTCCGTGCTGGTGATGAGCCCAGTCGGCCACAGAACCTGTGCTACTATAACGAAGAATTGCAACATGTTTCTATGGTCGGTGCCACCAAGTCTACTGAATTATCCGGCAAATGAGATGCTGGTTTTATGTTCGTGTAGGCATTATTTCGCTGAGGTCATAGCTGTAGCTCGTCTATAAGGTTCACTGGGCTTGCTTCATTTTAGTGCAGGGGCATGTATTCCCTGGAAAAAGCAGCTGCTTTGCCGCCATCGCTGATAAACCACCGTACTATGGAGCATGTGCTTCCGTGCTGGTGACGAGCCTAGTCGGCCACATAACCTGTGCTACAAAAACGAAGAATTGCAACATGTGTCTCTGGTCGGTGGCACCAAGTCCACTGAATTATCCGGGGAATGGGATTCTGGTTGCTTGTTCGAATAGGTATGATTTCGCTGAGGTCACAGTGATAGCTCGTCTATAACGATTCACTGGGATTGCTTCATCTTAGTGCAGGTGCATCTATTCCACAGAAGAATCTCCCGTTTTGCCGCCACCACCGATAAACCGCCTTACTATGGAGCATGTGCGTCTGTGCTGGTGATGAGACAAGTCGACCACAGAACCTGCGCTACAAAAACGAAGAATTGCAACATATGTCTATGGTCGGTTCTATCAAGTCAACTGAATTATCCGGCGAAGGAGATGCTGGTTGTATGTTCGTGTAGGCATGGTTTCGCTGAGATCACAGCGATAGCTCGTCTATAACGATTCACTGGGCTTGCTTCATCTTAGTGCAGGGGCATCTATTCCATAGAAGAATCTCCCGTTTTTCGCCAGCACCGATAAACCGCCTTACTATGGAGAATGTGCGTCCGTGCTGGTGTAGCCCAGTCGACCACAATACCTGCGCTACAAAAACGAATAATTGCAACATGTGTCTATGGTCGGTTCCATCAAGTCAACTGAATTATCCAAGGAATGGGATGCTGGTTGATTGTTTGTGAATGCATGATTTTGCGGAGGTCACAGCTGTAGCTCGTCTATAACGGTTCACTGGGCTTGCTTTGTCTTTGTGCAGGGCCGTGTATTCCCTGGAAAAATCAGCCGCTTTGCCGCCACCGCCGATAAACCGCCTTTCAATGGACCATGTGCGTCCGTGCTGGTGATGAGCCCAGTCGGCCACAGAAGTTGTGCTACAAAAACGAAGAATTGCAACATGTGTCTCTGGTCGGTGGCACCAAGGCCACTGATTTATCCGGCGAATGGGATGCTGGTTGTATGCTCGTGTTGGCATGATTTCACTGAGCTCATAGCTGTAGCTCCTCTATACCGGTTCACTGGGCTTGCTTCATCTTAGTGTAGGGGCATGTATTCATTGCAAAAACAGCTGCTTTGCCGCCATCGCTGATACACCGCCTTACTATGGAGCATGTGCTTCCGTCCTGGTGATGAGCCCAGTCGGCCACAGATGCTGCGCTACAAAAACGAAGAATTGCAACATGTGTTATGGTCTGTGCCACTAAGTCCACTGAATTATCCGGCGTATGAGATGCTGGTTGTATGTTCGTGTAGGCATGATTTCGCTGAGATCACAGCGATAGCACGTCTATAACAATTCAGTGGGCTTGCTTCATCTTATTGCAGGGGCATCTATTCCATAGAAGAATCTCCCGTTTTGCCGCCACCACCGATAAACCGCCTTACTATGGAGAATGTGCGTCCGTGCTGGTGATGAGCCCAGTCGACCACAGAACCTGCGCAACAAAAACGAAGAATTCCAACATGTGTCTATGGTCGGTGCAACCAAGGCCACTGGTTTAACCGGCGAATGAGATGCTTTTTGTATGCTCGTGTGGGCATGATTTTGCTGAGGTCATAGCTGTAGCTCGTCTAAAAGGTTCACTGGGCTTGCTTCATTTTGAGTGCAGGGGCATGTATTCCCTGGAAAAAGCAGCTGCTTTGCCGCCATCGCTGATAAACCACCGTACTATGGAGCATGTGCTTCCGTGCTGGTGACGAGCCTAGTTGGCCACATAACCTGTGCTACAAAAACGAAGACTTGCAACATGTGTCTATGGTCGGTGCCACCAAGTCCACTGAATTATCCGGCGAGTGAGATGCTGGCTTTATGTTCGTGTAGGCATGATATCGCTGAGGTCATAGCTGTAGCTCGTCTATAACGGTTCACTGGGCTTGCTTCATCTTAGTGCAGGGGCATGTATTTCCTGGAAAAAGCAGCTGCTTTGCCGCCATCGCTGATATACCGCCTTACTATGGAGCATGTGCTTCCGTCCTGGTGATGAGCCCAGACGGCCACAGAACCTGTGCTACAAAAACGAAGAATTGCAACATGTGTTTATGATCGGTGCCACCAAGTCCACTGAATTTTCGTGCGAATGTGTTGCTGGTTGTATGTTTGTGAATGCATGATTTCGCGGAGGTCAAAGCTGTAGCTCGTCCATAACGGTTCACTGGGCTTGCTTCGTCTTTATGCAGGGGCGAGTGTTTCCCTGGAAAAATCAGCCGCTTTGCCGCCACCGTCGATAAACCGCCTTCCTATGGAGCATGTGCGTCCGTGGTGGTGATGAGCCCAGTCGGCCACAGAAATTGTGCTACAAAAACGAATAATTTCAACATAGGTGTAAGGTCGGTGCCACCAAGTCCACTGAATTATCCCGGGAATGGGATGCTGTTTGTATGCTCGTGTAGGCATGATTTCTCTGAGGTCACAGATTTAGCTCGTCTATAACGGTACACTGGGCTTGCTTCATCTTAGTGAAGGGTCATGTATTTCCTGGAAAAAACAGCTGCTTTGCCGCCATCGCTGATAAACCACCGTACTATGGAGCATGTGCTTCCGTGCTGGTGACGAGCCTAGTCGGCCACATAACCTGTGCTCCAAAAACGAAGACTTGCAACATGTGACAATGGTCGGTGCCAAGTCAACTGAATTATCCGGCGAATGAGATGCAGGTTGTATGTTCGTCTAGGCATGATTTCGCTGAGGTCACAGATGTAGCTCGTCTATAACGGTAACTGGGCTTGCTTCATCTTAGTGAAGGGGCATGTATTTCCTGGAAAAAGCAGCTGCTTTGCCGCCATTGCTGATAAACCGCCTTACTATGGAGCATGTGCTTCCGTGCTGGTGATGAGCCCAGTCGGCCACAGAACCTCTGCTACAAAAACGAAGAATTGCAACATGTGTCTCTGGTCGGTGGCACCAAGTCCACTGAATTATCCGGGGAATGTGATTCTGGTTGCTTGTTCGAATAGGTATGATTTCGCTGAGGTCACAGCGATAGCTCATCTATAACGATTCACTGGGATTGCTTCATCTTAGTTCAGGTGCATCTATTCCATAGAAGAATCTCTCGTTTTGCCGCCACCACCGATAAACCGCCTTACTATGGAGCATGTGCGTCGGTGCTGGTGATGAGACAAGTCGACCACAGAACCTGCGCTACAAAAACGAAGAATTGCAACATATGTCTATGGTCGGTTCTATCAAGTCAACTGAATTATCCGGCGAAGGAGATGCTGGTTGTATGTTCGTGTAGGCATGATTTCGCTGAGATCACAGCGATAGCTCGTCTATAACAGTTCACTGGGCTTGCTTCATCTTAGTGCAGGGGCATCTATTCCATAGAAGAATCTCCCGTTTTTCGCCACCACCGATAAACCGCCTTACTATGAAGAATGTGCGTCCGTGCTGGTGATGAGCCCAGTCGACCGCAGAACCTGCGCTACAAAAACGAAGAATTGCAACATGTGTCTATGGTCGGTTCCATCAAGTCAACTGAATTATCCAGGGAATGGGATGCTGGTTGTATGTTTGTGAATGCATGATTTCGCGGAGGTCCCAGCTGTAGCTCGTCTATAACGGTAACTGGGCTTGCTTCATCTTAGTGAAGGGGCATGTATTTCCTGGAAAAAGCAGCTGCTTTGCCGCCATTGCTGATAAACCGCCTTACTATGGAGCATGTGCTTCCGTGCTGGTGATGAGCCCAGTCGGCCACAGAACCTCTGCTACAAAAACGAAGAATTGCAACATGTGTCTCTGGTCGGTGGCACCAAGTCTACTGAATTATCCGGGGAATGTGATTCTGGTTGCTTGTTCGAATAGGTATGATTTCGCTGAGGTCACAGCGATAGCTCGTCTATAACGATTCACTGGGATTGCTTCATCTTAGTTCAGGTGCATCTATTCCATAGAAGAATCTCTCGTTTTGCCGCCACCACCGATAAACCGCCTTACTATGGAGAATGTGCGTCCGTGCTGGTGATGAGCCCAGTCGACCGCAGAACCTGCGCTACAAAAACGAAGAATTGCAACATGTGTCTATGGTCGGTTCCATCAAGTCAACTGAATTATCCTGGGAATGGGATGCTGGTTGTATGTTTGTGAATGCATGATTTCGCGGAGGTCCCAGCTGTAGCTCGTCTATAACGGTTCACTGGGCTTGCTTCGTCTTTGTGCAGGGCCGTGTATTCCCTGGAAAAATCACCCGCTTTGCCGCCCCCTCCGATAAACCGCCTTCCAATGGAGCATGTGCGTCCGTGCTGGTGATGAGCCCAGTCGGCCACAGAAATTGTGCTACAAAAACGAATAATTTCAACATATGTCTAAGGTCGGTGCCACCAAGTCCACTGAATTATCCGGGGAATGCGATGCTGTTTGTATGCTCGTGTAGGCATGATTTCGCTGAGGTCACAGCTGTAGCTCGTCTATAACGGTTCACTGGGCTTGCTTCATCTTAGTAAAGGGGCATGTATTTCCTGGAACAAACAGCTGCTTTGCCGCCATCGCTGATAAACCGCCTTACTATGGAGCATGTATTTCCGTGCTGGTGATGAGCCCAGTCAGCCACAGAAGCTGTGCTACAAAAACGAAGAATTGCAACATGTGTCTATGGTCGGTGCAACCAAGGCCACTGAATTATCCGGCGAATGAGATGCTGGTTGTATGTTCGTGTAGGCATGATTTCGCTGAGATCACAGCGATAGCACGTCTATAACGATTCAGTGGGCTTGCTTTATCTTAGTGCAGGGGCATCTATTCCATAGAAGAATCTCCCGTTTTGCCGCCACCACCGATAAACCGCCTCACTATGGAGCATGTGCGTCCGTGCTGGTGATGAGCCCAGTCGACCACAATACCCGCGCTACAAAAACGAAGAATTGCAACATTTGTCTATGGTCAGTTCCATCAAGTTAGCTGAATTATCCAGGGAATGGGATGCTGGTTGTATGTTTGTGAATGCGTGATTTCCCGGAGGTCACAGCTGTAGCTCGTCTATAACGGTTAACTGGGCTTGCTTCATCTTAGTGAAGGGGCATGTATTTCCTGGAAAAAGCAGCTGCTTTGCCGCCATCGCTGATAAACCGCCTTACTATGGAGCATGTGCTTCCGTGCTGGTCATGAGCCCAGTCGGCCACATAACCTGTGCTACAAAAACGAAGAATTGCAACATGTGTCTATGGTCAGTGCCACCAAGTCCACTGAATTATCCGGCGAATGAGTTGCTGGTTGTATGCTCGCGTAGGCATGCTTTCGCCGAGGTCATAGCTGTAGCTCGTCTATAAGGTTCACTGGGCTTGCTTCATTTTAGTGCAGGGGCATGTATTCCCTGGAAAAAGCAGCTGCTTTGCCGCCATCGCTGATAAACCACCGTACTATGGCGCATGTGCTTCCGTGCTGGTGACGAGCCTAGTCGGCCACATAACCTGTGCTACGAAAACGAAGACTTGCAACATGTGACTATGGTCGGTGCCAAGTCAACTGAATTATCCGGCGAATGAGATGCAGGTTGTATATTCGTGTAGGCATGATTTCGCTGAGGTCACAGATGTAGCTCGTCTATAACGGTACACTGGGCTTGCTTCATCTTAGTGAAGGGGCATGTATTTTCTGGAAAAAGCAGCTGCTTTGCCGCCATTGCTGATAAACCGCCTTACTATGGAGCATGTGCTTCCGTGCTGGTGATGAGCCCAGTCGGCCACAGAACCTCTGCTACAAAAACGAAGAATTGCAACATGTGTCTCTGGTCGGTGGCACCAAGTCCACTGAATTATCCGGGGAATGGGATTCTGGTTGCATGTTCGTGTAGGTATGATTTCGCTGAGGTCACAGCGATAGCTCCTCTATAACGATTCACTGGGACTGCTTCATCTTAGCGCAGGTGCATCTATTCCATAGAAGAATCTCCCATTTTGCCGCCACCGTCGATATACCGCATTCCTATGGAGCATGTGCGTCCGTGGTGGTGATGAGCACAGTCGGCCACAGAAATTGTGCTACAAAAACGAATAATTTCAACATATGTGTAAGGTCGGTGCCACCAAGTCCACTGAATTATCCGGGGAATGGGATGCTGTTTGTATGCTCGTGTAGGCATGATTTCGCTGAGGTCACAGATTTAGCTCGTCCATAACGGTACACTGGGCTTGCTTCATCTTAGTGAAGGGTCATGTATTTCCTGGAAAAAACAGCTGCTTTGCCGCCATCGCTGATAAATCGTCTTCCTATGGAGCATGTGCGTCCGTGCTGGTGATGAGCCCAGTCGGCCACAGAACCTGTGCTACTATAACGAAGAATTGCAACATGTTTCTATGGTCGGTGCCACCAAGTCTACTGAATTATCCGGCAAATGAGATGCTGGTTTTATGTTCGTGTAGGCATTATTTCGCTGAGGTCATAGCTGTAGCTCGTCTATAAGGTTCACTGGGCTTGCTTCATTTTAGTGCAGGGGCATGTATTCCCTGGAAAAAGCAGCTGCTTTGCCGCCATCGCTGATAAACCACCGTACTATGGAGCATGTGCTTCCGTGCTGGTGACGAGCCTAGTCGGCCACATAACCTGTGCTACAAAAACGAAGAATTGCAACATGTGTCTCTGGTCGGTGGCACCAAGTCCACTGAATTATCCGGGGAATGGGATTCTGGTTGCTTGTTCGAATAGGTATGATTTCGCTGAGGTCACAGTGATAGCTCGTCTATAACGATTCACTGGGATTGCTTCATCTTAGTGCAGGTGCATCTATTCCACAGAAGAATCTCCCGTTTTGCCGCCACCACCGATAAACCGCCTTACTATGGAGCATGTGCGTCTGTGCTGGTGATGAGACAAGTCGACCACAGAACCTGCGCTACAAAAACGAAGAATTGCAACATATGTCTATGGTCGGTTCTATCAAGTCAACTGAATTATCCGGCGAAGGAGATGCTGGTTGTATGTTCGTGTAGGCATGGTTTCGCTGAGATCACAGCGATAGCTCGTCTATAACGATTCACTGGGCTTGCTTCATCTTAGTGCAGGGGCATCTATTCCATAGAAGAATCTCCCGTTTTTCGCCAGCACCGATAAACCGCCTTACTATGGAGAATGTGCGTCCGTGCTGGTGTAGCCCAGTCGACCACAATACCTGCGCTACAAAAACGAATAATTGCAACATGTGTCTATGGTCGGTTCCATCAAGTCAACTGAATTATCCAAGGAATGGGATGCTGGTTGATTGTTTGTGAATGCATGATTTTGCGGAGGTCACAGCTGTAGCTCGTCTATAACGGTTCACTGGGCTTGCTTTGTCTTTGTGCAGGGCCGTGTATTCCCTGGAAAAATCAGCCGCTTTGCCGCCACCGCCGATAAACCGCCTTTCAATGGACCATGTGCGTCCGTGCTGGTGATGAGCCCAGTCGGCCACAGAAGTTGTGCTACAAAAACGAAGAATTGCAACATGTGTCTCTGGTCGGTGGCACCAAGGCCACTGATTTATCCGGCGAATGGGATGCTGGTTGTATGCTCGTGTTGGCATGATTTCACTGAGCTCATAGCTGTAGCTCCTCTATACCGGTTCACTGGGCTTGCTTCATCTTAGTGTAGGGGCATGTATTCATTGCAAAAACAGCTGCTTTGCCGCCATCGCTGATACACCGCCTTACTATGGAGCATGTGCTTCCGTCCTGGTGATGAGCCCAGTCGGCCACAGATGCTGCGCTACAAAAACGAAGAATTGCAACATGTGTTATGGTCTGTGCCACTAAGTCCACTGAATTATCCGGCGTATGAGATGCTGGTTGTATGTTCGTGTAGGCATGATTTCGCTGAGATCACAGCGATAGCACGTCTATAACAATTCAGTGGGCTTGCTTCATCTTATTGCAGGGGCATCTATTCCATAGAAGAATCTCCCGTTTTGCCGCCACCACCGATAAACCGCCTTACTATGGAGAATGTGCGTCCGTGCTGGTGATGAGCCCAGTCGACCACAGAACCTGCGCAACAAAAACGAAGAATTCCAACATGTGTCTATGGTCGGTGCAACCAAGGCCACTGGTTTAACCGGCGAATGAGATGCTTTTTGTATGCTCGTGTGGGCATGATTTTGCTGAGGTCATAGCTGTAGCTCGTCTAAAAGGTTCACTGGGCTTGCTTCATTTTGAGTGCAGGGGCATGTATTCCCTGGAAAAAGCAGCTGCTTTGCCGCCATCGCTGATAAACCACCGTACTATGGAGCATGTGCTTCCGTGCTGGTGACGAGCCTAGTTGGCCACATAACCTGTGCTACAAAAACGAAGACTTGCAACATGTGTCTATGGTCGGTGCCACCAAGTCCACTGAATTATCCGGCGAGTGAGATGCTGGCTTTATGTTCGTGTAGGCATGATATCGCTGAGGTCATAGCTGTAGCTCGTCTATAACGGTTCACTGGGCTTGCTTCATCTTAGTGCAGGGGCATGTATTTCCTGGAAAAAGCAGCTGCTTTGCCGCCATCGCTGATATACCGCCTTACTATGGAGCATGTGCTTCCGTCCTGGTGATGAGCCCAGACGGCCACAGAACCTGTGCTACAAAAACGAAGAATTGCAACATGTGTTTATGATCGGTGCCACCAAGTCCACTGAATTTTCGTGCGAATGTGTTGCTGGTTGTATGTTTGTGAATGCATGATTTCGCGGAGGTCAAAGCTGTAGCTCGTCCATAACGGTTCACTGGGCTTGCTTCGTCTTTATGCAGGGGCGAGTGTTTCCCTGGAAAAATCAGCCGCTTTGCCGCCACCGTCGATAAACCGCCTTCCTATGGAGCATGTGCGTCCGTGGTGGTGATGAGCCCAGTCGGCCACAGAAATTGTGCTACAAAAACGAATAATTTCAACATAGGTGTAAGGTCGGTGCCACCAAGTCCACTGAATTATCCCGGGAATGGGATGCTGTTTGTATGCTCGTGTAGGCATGATTTCTCTGAGGTCACAGATTTAGCTCGTCTATAACGGTACACTGGGCTTGCTTCATCTTAGTGAAGGGTCATGTATTTCCTGGAAAAAACAGCTGCTTTGCCGCCATCGCTGATAAACCACCGTACTATGGAGCATGTGCTTCCGTGCTGGTGACGAGCCTAGTCGGCCACATAACCTGTGCTCCAAAAACGAAGACTTGCAACATGTGACAATGGTCGGTGCCAAGTCAACTGAATTATCCGGCGAATGAGATGCAGGTTGTATGTTCGTCTAGGCATGATTTCGCTGAGGTCACAGATGTAGCTCGTCTATAACGGTAACTGGGCTTGCTTCATCTTAGTGAAGGGGCATGTATTTCCTGGAAAAAGCAGCTGCTTTGCCGCCATTGCTGATAAACCGCCTTACTATGGAGCATGTGCTTCCGTGCTGGTGATGAGCCCAGTCGGCCACAGAACCTCTGCTACAAAAACGAAGAATTGCAACATGTGTCTCTGGTCGGTGGCACCAAGTCCACTGAATTATCCGGGGAATGTGATTCTGGTTGCTTGTTCGAATAGGTATGATTTCGCTGAGGTCACAGCGATAGCTCATCTATAACGATTCACTGGGATTGCTTCATCTTAGTTCAGGTGCATCTATTCCATAGAAGAATCTCTCGTTTTGCCGCCACCACCGATAAACCGCCTTACTATGGAGCATGTGCGTCGGTGCTGGTGATGAGACAAGTCGACCACAGAACCTGCGCTACAAAAACGAAGAATTGCAACATATGTCTATGGTCGGTTCTATCAAGTCAACTGAATTATCCGGCGAAGGAGATGCTGGTTGTATGTTCGTGTAGGCATGATTTCGCTGAGATCACAGCGATAGCTCGTCTATAACAGTTCACTGGGCTTGCTTCATCTTAGTGCAGGGGCATCTATTCCATAGAAGAATCTCCCGTTTTTCGCCACCACCGATAAACCGCCTTACTATGAAGAATGTGCGTCCGTGCTGGTGATGAGCCCAGTCGACCGCAGAACCTGCGCTACAAAAACGAAGAATTGCAACATGTGTCTATGGTCGGTTCCATCAAGTCAACTGAATTATCCAGGGAATGGGATGCTGGTTGTATGTTTGTGAATGCATGATTTCGCGGAGGTCCCAGCTGTAGCTCGTCTATAACGGTAACTGGGCTTGCTTCATCTTAGTGAAGGGGCATGTATTTCCTGGAAAAAGCAGCTGCTTTGCCGCCATTGCTGATAAACCGCCTTACTATGGAGCATGTGCTTCCGTGCTGGTGATGAGCCCAGTCGGCCACAGAACCTCTGCTACAAAAACGAAGAATTGCAACATGTGTCTCTGGTCGGTGGCACCAAGTCTACTGAATTATCCGGGGAATGTGATTCTGGTTGCTTGTTCGAATAGGTATGATTTCGCTGAGGTCACAGCGATAGCTCGTCTATAACGATTCACTGGGATTGCTTCATCTTAGTTCAGGTGCATCTATTCCATAGAAGAATCTCTCGTTTTGCCGCCACCACCGATAAACCGCCTTACTATGGAGAATGTGCGTCCGTGCTGGTGATGAGCCCAGTCGACCGCAGAACCTGCGCTACAAAAACGAAGAATTGCAACATGTGTCTATGGTCGGTTCCATCAAGTCAACTGAATTATCCTGGGAATGGGATGCTGGTTGTATGTTTGTGAATGCATGATTTCGCGGAGGTCCCAGCTGTAGCTCGTCTATAACGGTTCACTGGGCTTGCTTCGTCTTTGTGCAGGGCCGTGTATTCCCTGGAAAAATCACCCGCTTTGCCGCCCCCTCCGATAAACCGCCTTCCAATGGAGCATGTGCGTCCGTGCTGGTGATGAGCCCAGTCGGCCACAGAAATTGTGCTACAAAAACGAATAATTTCAACATATGTCTAAGGTCGGTGCCACCAAGTCCACTGAATTATCCGGGGAATGCGATGCTGTTTGTATGCTCGTGTAGGCATGATTTCGCTGAGGTCACAGCTGTAGCTCGTCTATAACGGTTCACTGGGCTTGCTTCATCTTAGTAAAGGGGCATGTATTTCCTGGAACAAACAGCTGCTTTGCCGCCATCGCTGATAAACCGCCTTACTATGGAGCATGTATTTCCGTGCTGGTGATGAGCCCAGTCAGCCACAGAAGCTGTGCTACAAAAACGAAGAATTGCAACATGTGTCTATGGTCGGTGCAACCAAGGCCACTGAATTATCCGGCGAATGAGATGCTGGTTGTATGTTCGTGTAGGCATGATTTCGCTGAGATCACAGCGATAGCACGTCTATAACGATTCAGTGGGCTTGCTTTATCTTAGTGCAGGGGCATCTATTCCATAGAAGAATCTCCCGTTTTGCCGCCACCACCGATAAACCGCCTCACTATGGAGCATGTGCGTCCGTGCTGGTGATGAGCCCAGTCGACCACAATACCCGCGCTACAAAAACGAAGAATTGCAACATTTGTCTATGGTCAGTTCCATCAAGTTAGCTGAATTATCCAGGGAATGGGATGCTGGTTGTATGTTTGTGAATGCGTGATTTCCCGGAGGTCACAGCTGTAGCTCGTCTATAACGGTTAACTGGGCTTGCTTCATCTTAGTGAAGGGGCATGTATTTCCTGGAAAAAGCAGCTGCTTTGCCGCCATCGCTGATAAACCGCCTTACTATGGAGCATGTGCTTCCGTGCTGGTCATGAGCCCAGTCGGCCACATAACCTGTGCTACAAAAACGAAGAATTGCAACATGTGTCTATGGTCAGTGCCACCAAGTCCACTGAATTATCCGGCGAATGAGTTGCTGGTTGTATGCTCGCGTAGGCATGCTTTCGCCGAGGTCATAGCTGTAGCTCGTCTATAAGGTTCACTGGGCTTGCTTCATTTTAGTGCAGGGGCATGTATTCCCTGGAAAAAGCAGCTGCTTTGCCGCCATCGCTGATAAACCACCGTACTATGGCGCATGTGCTTCCGTGCTGGTGACGAGCCTAGTCGGCCACATAACCTGTGCTACGAAAACGAAGACTTGCAACATGTGACTATGGTCGGTGCCAAGTCAACTGAATTATCCGGCGAATGAGATGCAGGTTGTATATTCGTGTAGGCATGATTTCGCTGAGGTCACAGATGTAGCTCGTCTATAACGGTACACTGGGCTTGCTTCATCTTAGTGAAGGGGCATGTATTTTCTGGAAAAAGCAGCTGCTTTGCCGCCATTGCTGATAAACCGCCTTACTATGGAGCATGTGCTTCCGTGCTGGTGATGAGCCCAGTCGGCCACAGAACCTCTGCTACAAAAACGAAGAATTGCAACATGTGTCTCTGGTCGGTGGCACCAAGTCCACTGAATTATCCGGGGAATGGGATTCTGGTTGCATGTTCGTGTAGGTATGATTTCGCTGAGGTCACAGCGATAGCTCCTCTATAACGATTCACTGGGACTGCTTCATCTTAGCGCAGGTGCATCTATTCCATAGAAGAATCTCCCATTTTGCCGCCACCACCGATAAACCGCCTTACTATGGAGCATGTGCGTCTGTGCTGGTGATGAGTCAAGTCGACCACAGAACCTGCGCTACAAAAACGAAGAATTGCAACATATGTCTATGGTCGGTTCTATCAAGTCAACTAAATTATCCGGCGAAGGAGATGCTGGTTTTATGTTCGTGTAGGCATGATTTCGCTGAGATCACAGCGATAGCTCGTCTATAACGATTCACTGGGCTTGCTTCATCTTAGTGCAGGGGCATCTATTCCATAGAAGGATCTCCCGTTTTTCGCCACCACCGATAAACCGCCTTACTATGGAGAATGTGCGTCCGTGCTGGAGATGAGCCCAGTCGACCGCAGAACCTGCCCTACAAAAACGAAGAATTGCAACATGTGTCTATGGTCGGTTCCATCAAGTCAACTGAATTATCCAGGGAATGGGATGCTGGTTGTATGTTTGTGAATGCATGATTTCGCGGAGGTCACAGCTGTAGCTCGTCTATAACCGTTCACTGGGCTTGCTTCGTCTTTGTGCAGGGCAGTGTATTCCCTGGAAAAATCAGCCGCTTTGCCGCCACCGCCGATAAACCGCCTTCCAATGGAGCATGTGCGTCTGTGCTGGTGATGAGCCCAGTCGGCCACAGAAGTTGTGCTACAAAAACGAATAATTGCAACATATGTCTAAGGTCGGTGCCACCAAGTATACTGAATTATCCGGGGAATGGGATGCTGGTTGTATGCTCGTGTAGGCATGATTTCGCTGAGGTCACAGCTGTAGGTCATCTATAACGGTTCACTGGGCTTGCTTCATCTTAGTGCAGGGGCATGTATTCCCTGGAAAAAGCAGTTGCTTTGCCGCCACCGCTGATTAATCGCCTTACTATGGAGCATGTGAGTTGCGTTCCTTTTTACCTCTTTCTCTTCCTTGATGTCGGCCCGAAGGGGAAAGGTAGAAGTTGTTGGATGCCGACGTCTTGAGGTTCTAAACTTGCTCAGTCACATTACTCGTGGAACTTCAGGAAGTAAACTGTTTAATCACACATAAAATAGTTAAGACAGAACGGAAGGTACAACAAGGAGAATAACTATGTACATAGTGATTGATCCGCAGAGTGACCAGACGAAATCAAACCCCGGTCTCACCAAAACGTCTTCTTTTAATCCCTAAGTCCCCGCCCTCAGTGGGGACACCAACCAATTAGGTCAAAACACAAGCACGCATCCAATCAAGGACCGGGGAAAGGAAAACACATCCAATAAAACACATGGGAGAGGAAAACACATTGAAAAAAAGACAGAGGAGCGTAAAACACGCCCAATCAAAGATTGGGGAGAGGGGACAGGTCATTGTCACGAATACTAACAATTCCCCTCTCGGATCACTCCATCCTCCCCCGCGGGGCGGCATGATTACTCGCTTAAAGAGCATGCGAGGGCCGCACAGATTGTCGAAAGCCGTGCCACTTAAGGCGCCATCGCTCCCCAATTCTTCCTGATGCCCCACGTGTACAGGAAGTGCCTGGCAGTCATATGGAGCTGATAAGCGCTCACAGTGAACATGAGGAACACGTCTTCAAAATTGCCTCCTAGCCACACACTGAACGACCGCCGCCCGGGTAATGGCCTTGGGCAGCGTCGCCGCGGTAGGGATGAAAGGCGACGCGCCTTCGTTGCTGCTTCTCGGAGCGGGCTGCGAACAATGGGGCCCGGCCAAGCTGGGTCGTCTGCGCACCCCGAACTCACCTCCGTCGCCGTGCGCTTGACTCGTTAGTTCCATGTGGAGTCAAAAGGAAATGGATCACAGCGTACGCACTCTTGTCCACATACAGGCGGCGTTCCGTACGTGATTACTTGAGGCTCCGGATGTGTCCAAGCCAGCCGCGCACGACACCTCCCCACCAAGTGTGCTGCATAACATCTTGGAATGAAGCACACACAGAAAACCGAAACAGACCAACGTGCCGCGGGCCCGGAGCCGAAGAAGCACCATCTGCCGCTGCCGAACCATATGCGTTGCCAAAGCCTCAGGGTACACCTCCATACATGACATAACTCCAGGCCCCGGATACCCCCACGCCTCTAGTTGGCAGCTACGAGTCGCGACATTGCATCGGCATTAGCGTTTTGCTCCCCCTTTTTGTGCTCGACCCGGATATCGAATCTCTGCAGAGCGAGTGCCCAGCGTGTCAGCTTGGCGCTGTGCGGACTACTCAGAATCAAATATTTGAGCGGGTTACGGTCCGTTATGACCCTAATTTGTGCGCCACACAACCAGACTTCAAGTCGCCCTAATGCCCAAATGATGGCATAAGCCTCCTTCTCGATAGTCGCCCAGCGGGTCTGAGCCGGGCTTAGCTTTTCGCTCAGAAAAGCGATAGGCTGCTCGTGGCCCTCGTCATCGCACTGGGCAAGGCAGGCACCCACCGCGTAGTCCGAAGCATCGGTTGCGAGCACGAACTCCTTACTTGGGTCAGGCGCATGAAGTGAGGATGCGCTCTTCAAGCAAGCTTTCACCTCATCAAAAGCTTTCTGCGCCTCGTCATCCCATGGGAGCCGCTGCGGTGTCCGCCTGTTAGTTAAGCTCGTCTGTGGGAGCACGACGCGAGAATAGTCGGGGACATATTGTCGGTAATAGTTAGCTAAGGCCAGAAAGCTTCTGAGCTCCTTCTTTGTTTGGGGCCTCGACATCTCGTCTATTGCCTTGACCTTTCCTGGATTAGCGCTGTGCTTCCCCGACCCAACCACATGGCCCAAAAATTCGACTTCTCGTCTCGCGAAATGACATTTGCCTGCGTTCACGGTGAACCCGGCGGCTGCGATCGAAGCGAGCACCGCCCGAACGTGCCTCAAATGCTCCTCCCAGGTGTCTGAGTAAATCGCGAGGTCATCTATATAGGCGCATGCGTACTCGCGGTGCGGTGCTAGTACCTGGTTTATGACCCTCTGAAATGTCGAACTCGCATTTCGAAGGCCGAAGGGCATGACCCTCCATGCGTACTGCCCCACCGGAGTGACGAATGCCGTGAGGGCCTGTGCCTGCTCGTCAAGGGATATTTGCCAATAGCCTCTCAGCATGTCTATTAGGCTGATGAAGTTGGCCTTTGCTACTCGGAACAGCAGCTCGGACGGTAGGCTCATCGGAAAGGCGTCCTGCTCGGTTATCGCATTCAACTTCCGATAATCGCAGCACAGGCGCAGCCCCCCATCTTTTTTAGCGGCGCAAACCACTGGGTGAGCATGAGGACTCTCAACGGGATATATTAGTCCCCACTCCAGGAGCTCATCTACTTGCCTCTCCACTTCCTTCCGATACGCCATCGGGACATTGTACGCATGGCCAGCCCGTGGCTGAGCACCCTCCTTTAGCACGATTTTGTGCGCTCCTAGCGTGCATTTGCCGGGCCTACTGCTGAAAACCTGGCCATTCACCTCGATCAGTGCCTCTAGATCTCGGCGCTGCGCTTCGTTCAAATGTTCGAGAGCACCCGGCGGCAGCGCGTCGCCTGGCACTGAGCGCATGGGGAACGTGGGCACGTCGCCGAACTCCGCGTCGCCCTATAATATCACCGCTACTACATTCACCCGTGCGTCGTATGCTCTGAGCTTGTTTGCGTGGACAGTCCGACATGCGCCATTGTCGAGCTTGATCAGATAACTGTACGGGCGCGTCTTCCGCATTACCGTCACAGGCCCCGTCCACTTGGACATCAACTTTCCCTCGCCATCCCTTTCAAGCAACAACACCTGCTGCCCAGCTTCTCGCGCAAAGCTGACAGGTACTCTGCCGCCGGCGTTGCCAAAGAATCTGGTACTGCCCAGTCTCCCGTCCAAGTTTTTTGGAGAATGGATAGCGGTCCGGTCGGTATTCTGCCATACATTAACTCAAACGGCGACTGCCCGGTCGTCTCATTAGGGACCTCTCTGTAAGCCCAGAGCAAGAATGGCACAAGCCTATCCCAGTCACGTCCGTGCTCCTGAATAATCTGGAATAGCATGGATTTGAATGTTCGATTCCAGCGCTCGACCAGACCGTTGCTTTGAGGGTGGTCCGGCGTGGAAAACCTCGGAGAGGCGCCCAATTTTCTGAGAAGCTCTTGTGTAAGCTTTGCGGTAAAATTTGTGCCCTGGTCACAGCACACTGTTTCAGGGACTCCTAGGCGCGCGAATACTTGCAGAAGAGCGTCACACGTGGCCTTAGCGGTCAGCGCTTTTAAACACACGACTTCGGGCCAACGCGTGTTCATGTCCACTACACAAAGTGCATAGCGGTGCCCTCGAGCTGACGGTGGTTCTATCGGTCCTATGCAGTCGATGTTTACCACTTGGAATGCGGCCTCTGGTCTAGCGATCGGCGCGATCAACACTCGATCTGCTGTGCGTGCACGCGACTTCACCTGACATGAGTGGCATGAGCGGCAGTACTGCTTCACGTCGCGTGTGACCCCGGGCCAGAAGAATGAAGCCTTTATCCGCTGAAGCGTTTTCCGCTCGCCGAGATGACCTGCCCACACTGAGTCGTGCGCCATTTTTAACACCTCTGCGCGTCGCTCGGTTGGGAGGACAAGCTGAGTACATGGATGCCCAGCAACAGGCTCCTGGTGGAACAAAAGCTCGTCCCGGACCGCCATGCCGTGTGTTCCCTCTCTAGCCTGAGCCCACGCTTCCTGGAGTGATTCGTCTCCAATCTGCTTCTCGCGAAACCGTTGCCGCGTCGTCTGTGCCACCGCGGTTTCCCCTTCGCTGCAATCTGCTGCTACCGCGCCCGCTAGAACCTCGTCAACCCGCTTCTCCCTCTCTTCGATTTCTTCGTTAGAACCCTCGGCTTCTCCCTGTTCTTGCGCATGGACACGATCGCTCAGAAGCTGCTCATAGTCTTCGGGAGTGATTAACGCGCTTATCCCAGTTATAAGCTCGTCTGTGACTGCACACAGTATGCCCCGCTCCGACGGGTCAAATGATACTCGCGGTGCTCCCGGAGTTGTTACTAGGGGAACGTACGCCAGCTCCGCGACAACCTGCTTTCCGAAAGCCCCGGTGAATTTTATTGTTGCCCCCGCGCATTCATATCGCGGCACGAGCGACCTGCGGATGACCTTGATGTCGGCCCCTGAGTCAATGCGCGCACTTATAGCGTTCCCGCTACTCAACAATGTCACCTCTCCGGCGCTGACTTTCTCCTCCGCGGGCTGCCTTTCCACTGAGCCGTGCACTGTCTCCCTGTCATGCAAGGGGACCGATATTCGGGCGATTACTGATTTCTGGTCTGCGCGTCCGCACCCCTTGTCTGGCTTTTCCGCGGTTTGTCTTTTCGGGCAAAATCTTGCGATGTGCCCATGCCCGTGTCAATGGAAACACTGTCCACGTCCCCGGGGCCGCGTGTTGTTTGGTCGGGACTGGGTTCCGTCGCGCTGTGTTACCTCGACTGCCTCGTTCGTAGCCACCGCCGCGCTCGCTGCTTTCCCGACCTTATATCTACGGCTTTCGTCGTGGTTTTCTGCCAGCGTCACAATCTCACTAGGTTTTACGAACCCTGGCTTATCATTTAGAGCAACGTGCGCTCTCGCCTCTGCACTGAGGGCTTACTTTAGTCGGTCCGCGACGGCTAGCAGTTTGAACTCCTCTAACGAAGTTACCTGACAGCTGTTTAAATAGTATTCCAGGTAGTTCTGCAGGCGTACCGCAAACTGCTCCCACGTCTCATTTGGGTTTTTGTTCGCGGGTGAGTAAAGACGCTTGTATTCGGCGGCAGTGAGCCTCAAGCCGTCTAACACTTTAGCTTTCAGGAGTGCGTACTCGCTCCTTTCCTCTGCGGACAACCGCGTGAGTAGCATGCGTGCCCTCTCGCTTAGGTGTGGCGAAACTAGTCCAGCCCACCACTGGGTTGGAGCTTCGTATGACCCCAACGTGGCCTCTACGTCCTCGAACCACCCTGGTACCAGGGCTTCTTGAAGCGGCATCGGCGTGAGGACGCCTTTCATAAGGTTAGCAAATTTCAACCTTCTGTCCTCGTCCATTCTTCCGCTCTCTCCCGCGCTCTCACCAAGCCCACCCGCTGTTCCGCTCTGCTTAAGATTCAGCCTTGTATTTTCCAAAGCCAACCGCTCCTTTTCCACCGCTAGTTCAGCAATTCGTAATTGCACTTGTAACTCGGTCATTTGTTGCACCGGCGCGCTAACTGTCAGAGGGTGCGTCGGACCCTCATTTGCCTGACCCGCGGCTGCCAACTCTCCGTTTCCTGCCCCGTTCTCCATCTCTTTCTGTTTAACACTATCACTTCTCAAAACCCAAGGCTTTGGCATAAGCACAAACCCGACAGAAACAGAAAGGTGCTCGCCCGGCTACCGAAGTTCCGCTTTACGAGGCTGCCGGTGCCCCAGCATGGAAGACTGGCCCGGAAGTTGGTCGCTGCGCCGCACGGTCCCGGTTGGAACTCGTCTCCTTGATCCGCGTCGTCGTCGGCTCCTCCTGATCAACAGCGCCCTCCTTGACTCTGGTCACCTGGTTCCTTCAGCTGCCCGCTGACTTGGACCTTCAGCGTCACGTCGGCGTTGACCAGCTGTCACTCTTGAAATCTTCTCCTCTGGACGTGCCACGCTATAGCTCGTCCGCCGCCTTGTACTTCCGCCCTCCTTCAGTTGCCTCGAGTAGGAAGACGTCGCATTTCTGTCGACTGCGCCAGTTGCGTTCCTTTTTACCCCTTTCTCTTCCTTGATGTCAGCCCGAAGGGGAAAGGTAGAAGTTGTTGGATGCCGACGTCTTGAGGTTCTAAACTTGCTCAGTCACATTACTCGTGGAACTTCAGGAAGTAAACTGTTTAATCACACATAAAATAGTTAAGACAGAACGGAAGGTACAACAAGGAGAATAACTATGTACATAGTGATTGATCCGCAGAGTGACCAGACGAAATCAAACCCCGGTCCCACCAAAACATCTTCTTGTAATCCCTTGCCGGATAATTCAGTAGACTTGGTGGCACCGACCATAGAAACATGTTGCAATTCTTCGTTTTTGTAGCACAGGTACTGTGGCCGACTGGGCTCATCACCAGCACGGACGCACATGCTCCACAGGAAGACGGTTTATCAGCGATGGCGGCAAAGCAGCTGTTTTTTCCAGGAAATACATGACCCTTCACTAAGATGAAGCAAGCCCAGTGTACCGTTATAGACGAGCTAAATCTGTGACCTTAGCGAAATCATGCCTACACGATCATACAAACAGCATCCCATTCCCCGGATAATTCAGTGGACTTGGTGGCACCGACCTTACACATATGTTGAAATTATTCGTTTTTGTAGCACAATTTCTGTGGCCGACTGGGCTCATCACCACCACGGACGCACATGCTCCATAGGAAGGCGGTTTATCGACGGTGGCGGCAAAGCGGCTGATTTTTCTAGGGAAATACTCGCCCCTGCATAAAGACGAAGCAAGCCCAGTGAACCGTTATAGACGAGCTACAGCTTTGACCTCCGTGAAATCATGCATTCACAAACATACAACCGGCAACACATTCGCACGAAAATTCAGTGGACTTGGTGGCACTGACCATAGACACATGTTGCAATTCTTCGTTTTTGTAGCACAGGTTATGTGGCTGACTGGGCTCATCACCAGCACGGAAGCACATGCTCCATAGTAAGGCGGTTTATCAGCGATGGCGGCAAAGCAGCTGCTTTTTCCAGGAAATACATGCCCCTTCACTAAGATGAAGCAAGCCCAGTGAGCCGTTATAGACGAGCTACAGCTGTGACCTCCGGGAAATCACGCATTCACAAACATACAACCAGCATCCCATTCCCTGGATAATTCAGCTAACTTGATGGAACTGACCATAGACAAATGTTGCAATTCCTCGTTTTTGTAGCGCGGGTATTGTGGTCGACTGGGCTCATCACCAGCACGGACGCACATGCTCCATAGTGAGGCGGTTTATCGGTGGTGGCGGCAAAACGGGAGATTTTTCTATGGAATAGATGCCCCTGCACTAAGATGAAGCAAGCCCAGTGAATCGTTATAGACGAGCTATCGCTGTGATCTCAGCGAAATCATGCCTACACGAACATACAACCAGCATCTCCTTCGCCGGATAATTCAGTTGACTTGATAGAACCGACCATAGACATATGTTGCAATTCTTCGTTTTTGTAGCGCAGGTTCTGTGGTCGACTTGTCTCATCACCAGCACAGACGCACATGCTCCATAGTAAGGCGGTTTATCGGGGTGGCTGCAAAACGGGAGATTCTTCTATGGAATAGATGCACCTGCACTAAGATGAAGCAGTCCTAGTGAATCGTTATAGAGGAGCTATCGCTGTGACCTCAGCGAAATCATACCTACACGAACATGCAACCAGAATCCCTTTCCCCGGATAATTCAGTGGACTTGGTGCCACCGACCAGAGACACATGTTGCAATTCTTCGTTTTTGTAGCAGAGGATCTGTGGCCGACTGGGCTCATCACCAGCACGGAAGCACATGCTCCATAGTAAGGCGGTTTATCAGCAATGGCGGCAAAGCAGCTGCTTTTTCCATGAAATACATGCCCTTTCACTAAGATGAAGCAAGCCCAGTGTACCGTTATAGACGAGCTACATCTGTGACCTCAGCGAAATCATGCCTACACGAATATACAACCTGCATCTCATTCGCCGGATAATTCAGTTGACTTGGCACCGACCATAGTCACATGTTGCAAGTCTTCGTTTTTGTAGCACAGGTTATGTGGCCGACTAGGCTCGTCACCAGCACGGAAGCACATGCTCCATAGTACGGTGGTTTATCAGCGATGGCGGCAAAGCAGCTGCTTTTTCCAGGGAATACATGCCCCTGCACTAAAATGAAGCAAGCCCAGTGAACCTTATAGACGAGCTACAGCTATGACCTCGGCGAAAGCATGCCTACACGAGCATACAACCAGCAACTCATTCGCCGGATAATTCAGTGGACTTGGTGGCACTGACCATAGACACATGTTGCAATTCTTCGTTTTTGTAGCACAGGTTATGTGGCCGACTGGGCTCATCACCAGCACGGAAGCACATGCTCCTTAGTAAGGCGGTTTATCAGCGATGGCGGCAAAGCAGCTGCTTTTTTCAGGAAATACATGCCCCTTCACTAAGATGAAGCAAGCCCAGTGAACCGTTATAGACGAGCTACAGCTGTGACCTCCGGGAAATCACGCATTCACAAACATACAACCAGCATTCCATTCCCTGGATAATTCAGCTAACTTGATGGAACTGACCATAGACAAATGTTGCAATTCTTCGTTTTTGTAGCGCGGGTATTGTGGTCGACTGGGCTCATCACCAGCACGGACGCACATGCTCCATAGTGAGGCGGTTTATCGGTGGTGGCGGCAAAACGGGAGATTCTTCTATGGAATAGATGCCCCTGCACTAAGATGAAGCAAGCCCACTGAATCGTTATAGACGTGCTATCGCTGTGATCTCAGCGAAATCATGCCTACACGAACATACAACCAGCATCTCATTCGCCGGATAATTCAGTGGCCTTGGTTGCACCGACCATAGACACATGTTGCAATTCTTCGTTTTTGTAGCAGAGGTACTGTGGCCGACTGGACTCATCACCTGCAGGGAAGCACATGTTCCATAGGGAGGCGGTTTATCAGCGATGGTGACAAAGCAGCTGCTTTTTCCAATGAATACATGCCCCTACACTAAGATGAAGCAAGCCCAGTGAACCGTTATAGATGAGCTACAGCTATGACCTCAGCAAAATCATGCCCACACGAGCATACAAAAAGCATCTCATTCGCCGGTTAAATCAGTGGCCTTGGTTGCACCGACCATAGACACATGTTGGAATTCTTCGTTTTTGTAGCACAGCTTCTGTGGCCGACTGGGCTCATCACCAGCACGGAAATACATGCTCCATAGTAAGGCGGTTTATCAGCGATGGCGGCAAAGCAGCTGTTTGTTCCAGGAAATACATGCCCCTTTACTAAGATGAAGCAAGCCCAGTGAACCGTTATAGACGAGCTACAGCTGTGACCTCAGCGAAATCATGCCTACACGAGCATACAAACAGCATCGCATTCCCCGGATAATTCAGTGGACTTGGTGGCACCGACCTTAGACATATGTTGAAATTATTCGTTTTTGTAGCACAATTTCTGTGGCCGACTTGGCTCATCACCAGCACGGACGCACATGCTCCATTGGAAGGCGGTTTATCGGAGGTGGCGGCAAAGCGGGTGATTTTTCCAGGGAATACACGGCCCTGCACAAAGACGAAGCAAGCCCAGTGAACCGTTATAGACGAGCTACAGCTGGGACCTCCGCGAAATCATGCATTCACAAACATACAACCAGCATCCCATTCCCTGGATAATTCAGTTGACTTGATGGAACCGACCATAGACACATGTTGCAATTCTTCGTTTTTGTAGCGCAGGTTCTGCGGTCGACTGGGCTCATCACCAGCACGGACGCACATTCTCCATAGTAAGGCGGTTTATCGGTGGTGGCGAAAAACGGGAGGATGCCCCTGCACTAAGATGAAGCAAGCCCAGTGAATTGTTATAGACGAGCTATCGCTGTGATCTCAGCGAAATCATGCCTACACGAACATACAACCACCATCTCCTTCGCCGGATAATTCAGTTGACTTGATAGAACCGACCATAGACATATGTTGCAATTCTTCGTTTTTGTAGCGCAGGTTCTGTGGTCGACTTGTCTCATCACCAGCACAGACGCACATGCTCCATAGTAAGGCGGTTTATCGGTGGTGGCGGCAAAACGAGAGATTCTTCTATGGAATAGATGCACCTGAACTAAGATGAAGCAATCCCAGTGAATCGTTATAGACGAGCTATCGCTGTGACCTCAGCGAAATCATACCTATTCGAACAAGCAACCAGAATCACATTCCCCGGATAATTCAGTGGACTTGGTGCCACCGACCAGAGACACATGTTGCAATTCTTCGTTTTTGGAGCACAGGTTATGTGGCCGACTAGGCTCGTCACCAGCACGGAAGCACATGCTCCATAGTACGGTGGTTTATCAGCGATGGCGGCAAAGCAGCTGCTTTTTCCAGGAAATACATGCCCCTTCACTAAGATGAAGCAAGCCCAGAGTACCGTTATAGACGAGCTACATCTTTGACCTCAGAGAAATCATGCCTACACGAGCATACAAACAGCATCCCATTCCCCGGATAATTCAGTGGACTTGGTGGCACCGACCTTACACCTATGTTGAAATTATTCGTTTTTGTAGCACAATTTCTGTGGCCGACTGGGCTCATCACCACCACGGACGCACATGCTCCATAGGAAGGCGGTTTATCGACGGTGGCGGCAAAGCGGCTGATTTTTCCAGGGAAACACTCGCCCCTGCATAAAGACGAAGCAAGCCCAGTGAACCGTTATGGACGAGCTACAGCTTTGACCTCCGCGAAATCATGCATTCACAAACATACAACCAGCAACACATTCGCACGAAAATTCAGTGGACTTGGTGGCACCGACCATAAACACATGTTGCAATTCTTCGTTTTTGTAGCACAGGTTCTGTGGCCGTCTGGGCTCATCACCAGGACGGAAGCACATGCTCCATAGTAAGGCGGTATATCAGCGATGGCGGCAAAGCAGCTGCTTTTTCCAGGAAATACATGCCCCTGCACTAAGATGAAGCAAGCCCAGTGAACCGTTATAGACGAGCTACAGCTATGACCTCAGCGAAATCATGCCTACACGAACATAAAGCCAGCATCTCACTCGCCGGATAATTCAGTGGACTTGGTGGCACCGACCATAGACACATGTTGGAATTCTTCGTTTTTGTAGCACAGGTTATGTGGCCGACTGGGCTCATCACCAGCACGGAAGCACATGCTCCATAGTAAGGCGGTTTATCAGCGATGGCGGCAAAGCAGCTGCTTTTTCCAGGAAATACATGCCCCTTCACTAAGATGAAGCAAGCCCAGAGTACCGTTATAGACGAGCTACATCTTTGACCTCAGCGAAATCATGCCTACACGAACATACAACCTGCATCTCATTCGCCGGATAATTCAGTTAACTTGGCACCGACCATAGTCACATGTTGCAAGTCTTCGTTTTTGTAGCACAGGTTATGTGGCCAACTAGGCTCGTCACCAGCACGGAAGCACATGCTCCATAGTACGGTGGTTTATCAGCGATGGCGGCAAAGCAGCTGCTTTTTCCAGGGAATACATGCCCCTGCACTCAAAATGAAGCAAGCCCAGTGAACCTTATAGACGAGCTACAGCTATGACCTCAGCAAAATCATGCCCACACGAGCATACAAAAAGCATCTCATTCGCCGGTTAAACCAGTGGCCTTGGTTGCACCGACCATAGACACATGTTGGAATTCTTCGTTTTTGTTGCGCAGGTTCTGTGGTCGACTGGGCTCATCACCAGCACGGACGCACATTCTCCTTAGTAAGGCGGTTTATCGGTGGTGGCGGCAAAACGGGAGATTCTTCAATGGAATAGATGCCCCTGCACTAAGATGAAGCAAGCCCAGTGAATCGTTGTAGACGAGCTATCGCTGTGATCTCAGCGAAATCATGCCTACACGAACATACAGCCAGCATCTCACTCCCCGGATAATTCAGTAGACTTGGTGGCACCGACCATAGACACATGTTGCAATTCTTCGTTTTTGTAGCGCAGCTTCTGTGGCCGACTGGGCTCATCACCAGGACGGAAGCACATGCTCCATAGTAAGGCGGTTTATCAGCGATGGCGGCAAAGCAGCTGTTTTTGCAATGAATACATGCCCCTACACTAAGATGAAGCAAGCCCAGTGAACCGGTATAGAGGAGCTACAGCTATGACCTCAGTGAAATCATGCCAACACGAGCATACAACCACCATCCCATTCGCCGGATAAATCAGTGGCCTTGGTTGCACCGACCATAGACACATGTTGCAATTCTTCGTTTTTGTCGTACAGGTTCTGTGGCCGACTTGGCTGATCACCAGCAAGGAAGAAAATGCTCCATAGGAAGGCGGTTTATCAGCGGTGGCGGCAAAGCAACTGCTTTTTCCAGGAAATATATGCCCCTGCACTATGATGAAACAAGCCCAGTGAACCATTATAGACGAGCTACACCTGTCACCTCAGCGAAATCATGCCTACACGAGCATACAACTAGCATCCCATTCCCCGGATATTTCAGTGGACTTGGTGGCACCGATCATAGACACATGTTGCAATTCTTCCTGTTTGTAGCACAGGTTCTGATGCCGACTAGTCTCATCACCAGCACGGACGCACATGCTCCATAGTAAGGCAATTAATCAGCGGTGGCGGCAAAGCAACTGCTTTTTCCAGGGAATACATGCCCCTGCACTAAGATGAAGCAAGCCCAGTGAACCGTTATAGATGACCTACAGCTGTGACCTCAGCGAAATCATGCCTACAAGAGCATACAACCAGCATCCCATTCCCCGGATAATTCAGTATACTTGGTGGCACCGACCTTAGACATATGTTGCAATTATTCGTTTTTGTAGCACAACTTCTGTGGCCGACTGGGCTCATCACCAGCACGGACGCACATGCTCCATTGGAAGGCGGTTTATCGGCGGTGGCGGCAAAGCGGCTGATTTTTCCAGGGAATACACGCCCCTGCACAAAGACGAAGCAAGCCCAGTGAACCTTTATAGACGAGCTACAGCTGTGACCTCCGCGAAATCATGCATTCACAGACATACAACCAGCATCCCATTCCCTGGATAATTCAGTTGACTTGATGGAACCGATCATAGACACATGTTGCAATTCTTCGTTTTTGTTGCGCAGGTTCTGTGGTCGACTGGGCTCATCACCAGCACGGACGCACATTCTCCATAGTAAGGCGGTTTATCGGTGGTGGCGGCAAAACGGGAGATTCTTCTATGGAATAGATGCCCCTGCACTAAGATGAAGCAAGCCCAGTGAATTGTTGTAGACGAGCTATCGCTGTGATCTCAGCGAAATTATGCCTACACGAACATACCGCCAGCATCTCACTCGCCGGATAATTCAGTAAACTTGGTGGCACCGAGCATAGACACGTTGGAATTCTTCCTTTTTGAAGCACAGGTTCTGTGGCCGACAGGGCTCATCACCAGCAGGGAAGCACATGCCCCATAGGAAGGCGGTTTATCAGCGATGGCGGCAAAGCAGCTGCTTTTTCCAATGAATACATGCCCCAACACTAAGATGAAGCAAGCCCAGCGAACCGTTATAGACGAGCTACAGCTATGACCTCAGCGAAATCATGCCTACACGAGCATACAACCAGCATCCCATTCCCCGGATAATTCAGTGGACTTGGTGGCAGAGACCATAGACACATGTTGCAATTATTCGTTTTTGTAGCGCAGGTTCTGTGGCCGACTGGGCTCATCACCAGGACGGAAGCACATGCTACATAGTAAGGCGGTTTATCTGCGATGGCGGCAAAGCAGCTGCTTTTTCCAATGAATACATGCCCCTACACTAAGATGAAGCAAGCCCAGTGAACCGTTATAGACCAGCTACAGCTATGACCTCAGCGAAATCATGCCAACACGAGCATACAACCAGCATCCCATTCACCGGATAAATCAGTGGCCTTGGTTGCACCGACCATAGACACATGTTGCAATTCTTCGTTTTTGTAGCACAGGCTTTGTGGCGGACTGGGCTCATCACCAGCACAGAAGCACATGCTCCATAGGAACGCGGTTTATCAGCGATGGCGGCAAAGCAGTTGCTTTTTCCAGGGAATACACGCCCCTGCACTAAGATGAAGCAAGCCCAGTGAACCGTTATAGACGAGCTACAGCTATGACCTCAGCGAAATCATGCCTACACGAACACACAAACAGCATCTCATTCGCCGGAAAATTCAGTGGACTTGGTGGCACCGACCATAGACACATGTTGCAATTCTTCGTTTTTGTAGTATAGGTTCTGTGTCTGTCTGGGCTCATCACCAGGACGGAAGCACATGCTCCATAGTAAGGCGGTTTATCAGCGATGGCGGCAAAGCAGCTGCATTTAAAGGAAATACATGCCCCTGCACTAAGATGAAGCAAGCCCCGTGGACCGTTATAGAGGAGCTACAGCTATGACCTCAGCGAAATCATGCCTACCCGAACATACAGCCAGCATCTCACTCGCCGGATAATTCAGTGGACTTGGCGGCACCGACCATAGACACATGTTGGAATTCTTCGTTTTTGTAGCACAGGTTATGTGGCCGACTGGGCTCATCTCCAGCACAGAAGCACGTACTGCATTGTAAGGCGGTTTATCAGCGATGGCGGCAAAGCAGCTGCTTTTTCCAGGAAATACATGCCGCTTCACTACGATGAAGCAAGCCCACTGAACCGTTATAGACGAGCTACAGCTATGACCTCAGCGAATTCATGCCTACACGAACATACAACCAGCATCTCATTCGCCGGAAAATTTAGTGTACTTGGTGGCACCGACCATAGACACATGTTGCAAGTCTTCGTTTTGGTAGCACAGGTTATGTGGCCGACTGGGCTCATCACCAGCACGGAAACACATGCTCCATAGTAAGGCGGTTTATCAGCGATGGCGGCAAAGCAGCGGCTTTTTCCAGGGAATACATGCCTCTGCACTAAAATGAAGCTAGCCCAGTGAACCTTATAGACTAGCTACAACTATGACTTCAGCGAAATCATGCCTACACAAACATACAACCAGCATCTCATTCGCCGGATAATTCAGTGGACTTGGTTGCACCGACCATAGACACATGTTGCAATTCTTCGTTTTTGTAGCCCAGGTTCTGTGGCCGACTGGGCTCATCACCAGCACGGAAGCACATGCTCCATAGTAAGGCGGTTTATCAGCGATGGCGGCAAATTAGTGGTTTTTCCAGAAAATACGTGCCCCTTCACTAAGATGAAGCAAGCCCAGTGAACCGTTATAGACGAGCTACAGCTGTGACCTCCGGGAAATCACGCATTCACAAACATACAACCAGCATCCCATTCCCTGGATAATTCAGCTGACTTGATGGAACTGACCATAGACATATGTTGCAATTCTTCGTTTTTGTAGCGCAGGTATTGTGGTCGACTGGGCTACACCAGCACGGACGCACATGCTCCATAGTGAGGCGGTTTATCGGTGGTGGCGGCAAAACGGGAGATTCTTCTATGGAATAGATGCCCCTGCAATAAGATGAAGCAAGCCCACTGAATCGTTATAGACGTGCTATCGCTGTGATCTCAGCGAAATCATGCCTACACGAACATACAACCAGCATCTCATACGCCGGATAATTCAGTGGACTTAGTGGCACAGACCATAGACACATGTTGCAATTCTTAGTTTTTGTAGCGCAGCATCTGTGGCCGACTGGGCTCATCACCAGGACGGAAGCACATGCTCCATAGTAAGGCGGTGTATCAGCGATGGCAGCAAAGCAGCTGTTTTTGCAATGAATACATGCCCCTACACTAAGATGAAGCAAGCCCAGTGAACCGGTATAGAGGAGCTACAGCTATGAGCTCAGTGAAATCATGCCAACACGAGCATACAACCAGCATCCCATTCGCCGGATAAATCAGTGGCCTTTGTGCCACCGACCAGAGACACATGTTGCAATTCTTCGTTTTTGTAGCACAACTTCTGTGGCCGACTGGGCTCATCACCAGCACGGACGCACAAGGTCCATTGGAAGGCGGTTTATCGGCGGTGGCGGCAAAGCGGCTGATTTTTCCAGGGAATACACGGCCCTGCACAAAGACAAAGCAAGCCCAGTAAACCGTTATAGACGAGCTACAGCTGTGACCTCCGCAAAATCATGCATTCACAAACAATCAACCAACATCCCATTCCTTGTATAATTCAGTTGACTTGATGGAACCGACCATAGACACATGTTGCAATTATTCGTTTTTGTAGCGCAGGTATTGTGGTCGACTGGGCTACACCAGCACGGACGCACATTTTCCATAGTAAGGCGGTTTATCGGTGCTGGCGAAAAACGGGAGATTCTTCTATGGAATAGATGCCCCTGCACTAAGATGAAGCAAGCCCAGTGAATCGTTATAGACGAGCTATCGCTGTGATCTCAGCGAAATCATGCCTACACGAACATACAACCAGCATCTCCTTCGCCGGATAATACAGTTGACTTGATAGAACCGACCATAGACATATGTTGCAATTCTTCGTTTTTGTAGCGCAGGTTCTGTGGTCGACTTGTCTCATCACCAGCACAGACGCACATGCTCCAAAGTAAGGCGGTTTATCGGTGGTGGCGGCAAAACGGGAGATTCTTCTGTGGAATAGATGCACCTGCACTAAGATGAAGCAATCCCAGTGAATCGTTATAGACGAGCTATCACTGTGACCTCAGCGAAATCATACCTATTCGAGCAAGCAACCAGAATCCCATTCCCCGGTTAATTCAGTGGACGTGGTGCCACCGACCAGAGACACATGTTGCAATTCTTCGTTTTTGTAGCAGAGGTTCTGTGGCCGACTGGGCTCATCACCAGCTCGGAAGCACATGCTCGATAGTAAGGCGGTTTATCAGCAATGGCGGCAAAGCAGCTGCTTTTTCCAGGAAATACATGCCCCTTCACTAAGATGAAGCAAGCCCAGTGTACCGTTAAAGACCAGCTACATCTGTGACCGCAGCGAAATCTTGCATACACGAACATACAACCTGCATCTCATTCGCCGGATAATTCAGTTGACTTGGCACCGACCATAGTCACACGTTGCAAGTCTTCGTTTTTGTAGCACAGGTATTGTGGTCGACTGGGCTCATCACCAGCACGGACGCACATGCTCCATAGTGAGGCGGTTTATCGGTGGTGGCGGCAAAACGGGAGATTCTTCTATGGAATAGATGCCCCTGCACTAAGATGAAGCAAGCCCACTGAATCGTTATAGACGTGCTATCGCTGTGATCTCAGCGAAATCATGCCTACACGAACATACAACCAGCATCTCATTCGCCGGATAATTCAGTGGACTTATTGGCACAGACCATAGACACATGTTGCAATTCTTCGTTTTTGTAGCAGAGGTTCTGTGGCCGACTGGGCTCACCACCAGTACGGAAGCACATGCTCCATAGTAAGGCGGTTTATCAGCAATGGCGGCAAAGCAGCTGCTTTTTACAGGAAATACATGCCCCTTCACTAAGATGAAGCAAGCCCAGTGAACCGTTATAGACCAGCTACAGCTATGACCTCAGCGAAATCATGCCAACACGAGCATACAACCAGCATCCCATTCACCGGATAAATCAGTGGCCTTGGTTGCACCGACCATAGACACATGTTGCAATTCTTCGTTTTTGTAGCACAGGCTTTGTGGCGGACTGGGCTCATCACCAGCACAGAAGCACATGCTCCATAGGAACGCGGTTTATCAGCGATGGCGGCAAAGCAGTTGCTTTTTCCAGGGAATACACGCCCCTGCACTAAGATGAAGCAAGCCCAGTGAACCGTTATAGACGAGCTACAGCTATGACCTCAGCGAAATCATGCCTACACGAACACACAAACAGCATCTCATTCGCCGGAAAATTCAGTGGACTTGGTGGCACCGACCATAGACACATGTTGCAATTCTTCGTTTTTGTAGTATAGGTTCTGTGTCTGTCTGGGCTCATCACCAGGACGGAAGCACATGCTCCATAGTAAGGCGGTTTATCAGCGATGGCGGCAAAGCAGCTGCTTTTTCCAGGGAATACATGCCTCTGCACTAAAATGAAGCAAGCCCAGTGAACCTTATAGACTAGCTACAACTATGACTTCAGCGAAATCGTGCCTACACAAACATACAACCAGCATCTCATTCGCCGGATAATTCAGTGGACTTGGTTGCACCGACCATAGACACATGTTGCAATTCTTCGTTTTTGTAGCCCAGGTTCTGTGGCCGACTGGGCTCATCACCAGCACGGAAGCACATGCTCCATAGTAAGGCGGTTTATCAGCGATGGCGGCAAAGCAGTGGTTTTTCCAGAAAATACATGCCCCTTCACTAAGATGAAGCAAGCCCAGTGAACCGTTATAGACGAGCTACAGCTGTGACCTCCGGGAAATCACGCATTCACAAACATACAACCAGCATCCCATTCCCTGGATAATTCAGCTGACTTGATGGAACTGACCATAGACACATGTTGCAATTCTTCTTTTTTGTAGCGCAGGTATTGTGGTCGACTGGGCTCATCACCAGCACGGACGCACATGCTCCATAGTGAGGCGGTTTATCGGTGGTGGCGGCAAAACGGGAGATTCTTCTATGGAATAGATGCCCCTGCAATAAGATGAAGCAAGCCCACTGAATCGTTATAGACGTGCTATCGCTGTGATCTCAGCGAAATCATGCCTACACGAACATACAACCAGCATCTCATTCGCCGGATAATTCAGTGGACTTAGTGGCACAGACCATAGACACATGCTGCAATTCTTCGTTTTTGTAGCGCAGCTTCTGTGGCCGACTGGGCTCATCACCAGGACGGAAGCACATGCTCCATAGTAAGGCGGTTTATCAGCGATGGCGGCAAAGCAGCTGTTTTTGCAATGAATACATGCCCCTACACTAAGATGAAGCAAGCCCAGTGAACCGGTATAGAGGAGCTACAGCTATGACCTCAGTGAAATCATGCCAACACGAGCATACAACCAGCATCCCATTCGCCGGATAAATCAGTGGCCTTGGTTGCACCGACCATAGACACATGTTGCCTTTCTTCGTTTTTGTCGTACAGGTTCTGTGGCCGACTTGGCTGATCACCAGCAAGGAAGCACTTGCTCCATAGAAAGGCGGTTTATCAGCGGTGGCGGCAAAGCAACTGCTTTTTCCAGGGAATATATGCCCCTGCACTATGATGAAACAAGCCCAGTGAACCGTTATAGACGAGCTACACATGTCACCTCAGCGAAATCATGCCTACACGAGCATACAACCAGCATCCCATTCCCCGGATATTTCAGTGGACTTGGTGGCACCGATCATAGACACATGTTGCAATTCTTCGTGTTTGTAGCACAGGTTCTGATGCCGACTAGTCTCATCACCAGCACGGACGCACATTGTCGTGCGCGGCTGGCTTGGACACATCCGGAGCCTCAAGTAATCACGTACGGAACGCCGCCTGTATGTGGACAAGAGTGCGTACGCTGTGATCCATTTCCTTTTGACTCCACATGGAACTAACGAGTCAAGCGGACGGCGACGGAGGGGAGTTCGGGGTGCGCAGACGACCCAGCTTGGCCGGGCCCCATTGTTCGCAGCCCGCTCCGAGAAGCAGCAACGAAGGCGCGTCGCCTTTCATCCCTACCGCGGCGACGCTGCCCAAGGCCATTACCCGGGCGGCGGTCGTTCAGTGTGTGGCTAGGAGGCAATTTTGAAGACGCGTTCCTCATGTTCACTGTGAGCGCTTATCAGCTCCATATGACTGCCAGGCACTTCCTGTACACGTGGGGCATCAGGAAGAATTGGGGAGCGATGGCCCCTTAAGTGGCACGGCTTTCGACAATCTGTGCGGCCCTCGCATGCTCTTTAAGCGAGTAATCATGCCGCCCCGCGGGGGAGGATGGAGTGATCCGAGAGGGGAATTGTTAGTATTCGTGACAATGACCTGTCCCCTCTCCCCAATCTTTGATTGGGCGTGTTTTACGCTCCTCTGTCTCTCTTTCAATGTGTTTTCCTCTCCCATGTGTTTTATTGGATGTGTTTTCCTTTCCCCGGTCCTTGATTGGATGCGTGCTTGTGTTTTGACCTAATTGGTTGGTGTCCCCACTGAGGGCGGGGACTTAGGGATTAAAAGAAGACGTTTTGGTGGGACCGGGGTTTGATTTCGTCTGGTCACTCTGCGGATCAATCACTATGTACATAGTTATTCTCCTTGTTGTACCTTCCGTTCTGTCTTAACTATTTTATGTGTGATTAAACAGTTTACTTCCTGAAGTTCCACGAGTAATGTGACTGAGCAAGTTTAGAACCTCAAGACGTCGGCATCCAACAACTTCTACCTTTCCCCTTCGGGCTGACATCAAGGAAGAGAAAGGGGTAAAAAGGAACGCAACTGGCGCAGTCGACAGAAATGCGACGTCTTCCTACTCGAGGCAACTGAAGGAGGACGGAAGTACAAGGCGGCGGACGAGCTATAGCGTGGCACGTCCAGAGGAGAAGATTTCAAGAGTGACAGCTGGTCAACGCCGACGTGACGCTGAAGGTCCAAGTCAGCGGGCAGCTGAAGGAACCAGGTGACCAGAGTCAAGGAGGGCGCTGTTGATCAGGAGGAGCCGACGACGACGCGGATCAAGGAGACGAGTTCCAACCGGGACCGTGCGGCGCAGCGACCAACTTCCGGGCCAGTCTTCCATGCTGGGGCACCGGCAGCCTCGTAAAGCGGAACTTCGGTAGCCGGGCGAGTACCTTTCTGTTTCTGTCGGGTTTGTGCTTATGCCAAAGCCTTGGGTTTTGAGAAGTGACAGTGTTAAACAGAAAGAGATGGAGAACGGGGCAGGAAACGGAGAGTTGGCAGCCGCGGGTCAGGCAAATGAGGGTCCGACGCACCCTGTGACAGTTAGCGCGCCGGTGCAACAAATGACCGAGTTGCAAGTGCAATTACGAATTGCTGAACTAGCGGTGGAAAAGGAGCGGTTGGCTTTGGAAAATACAAGGCTGAATCTTAAGCAGAGCGGAACAGCGGGTGGGCTTGGTGAGAGCGCGGGAGCGAGCGGAAGAATGGACGAGGACAGAAGGTTGAAATTTGCTAACCTTATGAAAGGCGTCCTCACGCCGATGCCGCTTCAAGAAGCCCTGGTACCAGGGTTGTTCGAGGACGTAGAGGCCACGTTGGGGTCATACGAAGCTCCAACCCAGTGGTGGGCTGGACTAGTTTTGCCACACTTAAGCGAGAGGGCACGCATGCTACTCACGCGGTTGTCCGCAGAGGAAAGGAGCGAGTACGCACTCCTGAAAGCTAAAGTGTTAGACGGCTTGAGGCTCACTGCCGCCGAATACAAGCGTCTTTACTCATCCGCGAACAAAAACCCAAATTAGACGTGGGAGCAGTTTGCGGTACGCCTGCAGAACTACCTGGAATACTATTTAAACAGCTGTCAGGTAACTTCGTTAGAGGAGTTCAAACTGCTAGCCGTCGCGGACCGACTAAAGGAAGCCCTCAGTGCAGAGGCGAGAGCGCACGTTGCTCTAAATGATAAGCCAGGGTTCGTAAAACCTAGTGAGATTGTGACGCTGGCAGAAAACCACGACGAATGCCGAAGATATAAGGTCGGGAAAGCAGCGAGCGCGGCGGTGGCTACGAACGAGGCAGTCGAGGTAACACAGCGCGACGGAACCCAGTCCCGACCAAACAACACGCGGCCCCGGGGACGTGGACAGTGTTTCCATTGACACGGGCATGGGCACATCGCAAGATTTTGCCCGAAAAGACAAACCGCGGAAAAGCCAGACATGGGGGGCGGACGCGCAGACCAGAAATCAGTAATCGCCCGAATATCGGTCCCCTTGCATGACAGGGAGACAGTGCACGGCTCAGTGGAAAGGCAGCCCGCGGAGGAGAAAGTCAGCGCCGGAGAGGTGGCATTGTTGAGTAGCGGGAACGCTATAAGTGCGCGCATTGACTCAGGGGCCGACATCAAGGTCATCCGCAGGTCGCTCGTGCCGCGATATGAATGCGCGGGGGCAACAATAAAATTCACCGGGGCTTTCGGAAAGCAGGTTGTCGCGGAGCTGGCGTACGTTCCCCTAGTAACAACTCCGGGAGCACCGCGAGTATCATTTGACCCGTCGGAGCGGGGCATACTGTGTGCAGTCACAGACGAGCTTATAACTGGGATAAGCGCGTTAATCACTCCCGAAGACTATGAGCAGCTTCTGAGCGATCGTGTCCATGCGCAAGAACAGGGAGAAGCCGAGGGTTCTAACGAAGAAATCGAAGAGAGGGAGAAGCGGGTTGACGAGGTTCTAGCGGGCGCGGTAGCAGCAGATTGCAGCGAAGGGGAAACCGCGGTGGCACAGACGACGCGGCAACGGTTTCGCGAGAAGCAGATTGGAGACGAATCACTCCAGGAAGCGTGGGCTCAGGCTAGAGAGGGAACACACGGCATGGCGGTCCGGGACGAGCTTTTGTTCCACCAGGAGCCTGTTGCTGGGCATCCATGTACTCAGCTTGTCCTCCCAACCGAGCGACGCGCAGAGGTGTTAAAAATGGCGCACGACTCAGTGTGGGCAGGTCATCTCGGCGAGCGGAAAACGCTTCAGCGGATAAAGGCTTCATTCTTCTGGCCCGGGGTCACACGCGACGTGAAGCAGTACTGCCGCTCATGCCACTCATGTCAGGTGAAGTCGCGTGCACGCACAGCAGATCGAGTGTTGATCGCGCCGATCGCTAGACCAGAGCCCGCATTCCAAGTGGTAAACATCGACTGCATAGGACCGATAGAACCACCGTCAGCTCGAGGGCACCGCTATGCACTTTGTGTAGTGGACATGAACACGCGTTGGCCCGAAGTCGTGTGTTTAAAAGCGCTGACCGCTAAGGCCACGTGTGACGCTCTTCTGCAAGTATTCGCGCGCCTAGGAGTCCCTGAAACAGTGTGCTGTGACCAGGGCACAAATTTTACCGCAAAGCTTACACAAGAGCTTCTCAGAAAATTGGGCGCCTCTCCGAGGTTTTCCACGCCGGACCACCCTCAAAGCAACGGTCTGGTCGAGCGCTGGAATGGAACATTCAAATCCATGCTATTCCAGAATATTCAGGAGCGCGGACGTGACTGGGATAGGCTTGTGCCATTCTTGCTCTGGGCTTACAGAGAGGTCCCTAATGAGACGACCGGGCAGTCGCCGTTTGAGTTAATGTATGGCAGAATACCGACCGGACCGCTATCCATTCTCCAAAAAACTTGGACGGGAGACTGGGCAGTACCAGATTCTTTGGCAACGCCGGCGGCAGAGTACCTGTCAGCTTTGCGCGAGAAGCTGGCCGAGGCAAACGCAAAGGCTAGTAATAACAACACGGTAGCGCAACGCAGGTACACTGGACAATACAACTTGCGCGCTGTCGATAAACACTTCACAGATGGGCAGCAGGTGTTGTTGCTTGAAAGGGATGGCGAGGGAAAGTTGATGTCCAAGTGGACGGGGCCTGTGACGGTAATGCGGAAGACGCGCCCGTACAGTTATCTGATCAAGCTCGACAATGGCGCATGTCGGACTGTCCACGCAAACAAGCTCAGAGCATACCACGCACGGGTGAATGTAGTAGCGGTGATATTAGAGGGCGACGCGGAGTTCGGCGACGTGCCCACGTTCCCCATGCGCTCAGTGCCAGGCGACGCGCTGCCGCCGGGTGCTCTCGAACATTTGAACGAAGCGCAGCGCCGAGATCTAGAGGCACTGATCGAGGTGAATGGCCAGGTTTTCAGCAGTAGGCCCGGCAAATGCACGCTAGGAGCGCACAAAATCGTGCTAAAGGAGGGTGCTCAGCCACGGGCTGGCCATGCGTACAAGGTCCCGATGGCGTATCGGAAGGATGTGGAGAGGCAAGTAGATGAGCTCCTGGAGTGGGGACTAATATATCCCGTTGAGAGTCCTCATGCTCACCCAGTGGTTTGCGCCGCTAAAAAAGATGGGGGGCTGCGCCTGTGCTGCGATTATCGGAAGTTGAATGCGATAACCGAGCAGGACGCCTTTCCGATGAGCCTACCGTCCGAGCTGCTGTTCCGAGTAGCAAAGGCCAACTTCATCAGCCTAATAGACATGCTGAGAGGCTATTGGCAAATATCCCTTGACGAGCAGGCACAGGCCCTCACGGCATTCGTCACTCCGGTGGGGCAGTACGCATGGAGGGTCATGCCCTTCGGCCTTCGAAATGCGAGTTCGACATTTCAGAGGGTCATAAACCAGGTACTAGCACCGCACCGCGAGTACGCATGCGCCTACATAGATGACCTCGCGATTTACTCAGACACCTGGGAGGAGCATTTGAGGCACGTTCGGGCGGTGCTCGCTTCGATCGCAGCCGCCGGGTTCACCGTGAACGCAGGCAAATGTCATTTCGCGAGACGAGAAGTCGAATTTTTGGGCCATGTGGTTGGGTCGGGGAAGCACAGCGCTAATCCAGGAAAGGTCAAGGCAATAGACGAGATGTCGAGGCCCCAAACAAAGAAGGAGCTCAGAAGCTTTCTGCGCTTAGCTAACTATTACCGACAATATGTCCCCGACTATTCTCGCGTCGTGCTCCCACTGACGAGCTTAACTAACAGGCGGACACCGCAGCGGCTCCCATGGGATGACGAGGCGCAGAAAGCTTTTGATGAGGTGAAAGCTTGCTTGAAGAGCGCATCCTCACTTCATGCGCCTGACCCAAGTAAGGAGTTCGTGCTCGCAACCGATGCTTCGGACTACGCGGTGGGTGCCTGCCTTGCCCAGTGCGATGACGAGGGCCGCGAGCAGCCTATCGCTTTTCTGAGCAAAAAGCTAAGCCCGGCTCAGACCCGCAGGGCTACTATCGAGAAGGAGGCTTATGCCATCATTTGGGCATTAGGGCGACTTGAAGTCTGGTTGTGTGGCGCACAAATTAGGGTCATAACGGACCGTAACCCGCTCAAATATTTGATTCTGAGTAGTCCGCACAGCGCCAAGCTGACACGCTGGGCACTCGCTCTGCAAAGATTCGATATCCGGGTCGAGCACAAAAAGGGGGAGCAAAACGCTAATGCCGATGCAATGTCGCGACTCGTAGCTGCCAACTAGAGGCGTGGGGGTATCCGGGGCCTGGAGTTATGTCATGTATGGAGGTGTACCCTGAGGCTTTGGCAACGCTTATGGTTCGGCAGCGGCACATGGTGCTTCTTCGGCTCCGGGCCCGCGGCACGTTGGTCTGTTTCGGTTTTCTGTGTGTGCTTCATTCCAAGATGTTATGCAGCACACTTGGTGGGGAGGTGTCGTGCGCGGCTGGCTTGGACACATCCGGAGCCTCAAGTAATCACGTACGGAACGCCGCCTGTATGTGGACAAGAGTGCGTACGCTGTGATCCATTTCCTTTTGACTCCACATGGAACTAACGAGACAAGCGGACGGCGACGGAGGTGAGTTCGGGGTGCGCAGACGACCCAGCTTGGCCGGGCCCCATTGTTCGCAGCCCGCTCCGAGAAGCAGCAACGAAGGCGCGTCGCCTTTCATCCCTACCGCGGCGACGCTGCCCAAGGCCATTACCCGGGCGGCGGTCGTTCAGTGTGTGGCTAGGAGGCAATTTTGAAGACGCGTTATTCATGTTCACTGTGAGCGCTTATCAGCTCCATATGACTGCCAGGCACTTCCTGTACACGTGGGGCATCAGGAAGAATTGGGGAGCGATGGCGCCTTAAGTGGCACGGCTTTCGACAATCTGTGCGGCCCTCGCATGCTCTTTAAGCGAGTAATCATGCCGCCCCGCGGGGGAGGATGGAGTGATCCGAGAGGGGAATTGTTAGTATTCGTGACAATGACCTTTCCCCTCTCCCCAATCTTTGATTGGGCGTGTTTTACGCTCCTCTGTCTCTTTTTCAATGTGTTTTCCTCTCCCATGTGTTTTATTGGATGTGTTTTTCTTTCCCCGGTCCTTGATTGGATGCGTGCTTGTGTTTTGACCTAATTGGTTGGTGTCCCCACTGAGGGCGGGGATTTAGGGATTAAAAGAAGACGTTTTGGTGAGACCGGGGTTTGATTTCGTCTGGTCACTCTGCGGATCAATCACTATGTACATAGTTATTCTCCTTGTTGTACCTTCCGTTCTGTCTTAACTATTTTATGTGTGATTAAACAGTTTACTTCCTGAAGTTCCACGAGTAATGTGACTGAGCAAGTTTAGAACCTCAAGACGTCGGCATCCAACAACTTCTACCTTTCCCCTTCGGGCCGACATCAAGGAAGAGAAAGAGGTAAAAAGGAACGCAACTCACATGCTCCATAGTAAGGCGATTAATCAGCGGTGGCGGCAAAGCAACTGCTTTTTCCAGGGAATACATGCCCCTGCACTAAGATGAAGCAAGCCCAGTGAACCGTTATAGATGACCTACAGCTGTGACCTCAGCGAAATCATGCCTACACGAGCATACAACCAGCATCCCATTCCCCGGATAATTCAGTATACTTGGTGGCACCGACCTTAGACATATGTTGCAATTATTCGTTTTTGTAGCACAACTTCTGTGGCCGACTGGGCTCATCACCAGCACAGACGCACATGCTCCATTGGAAGGCGGTTTATCGGAGGTGGCGGCAAAGCGGGTGATTTTTCCAGGGAATACACGGCCCTGCACAAAGACGAAGCAAGCCCAGTGAACCGTTATAGACGAGCCACAGCTTGGAACCTCCGCGAAATCATGCATTCACAAACATACAACCAGCATCCCATTCCCTGGATAATTCAGTTGACTTGATGGAACCGACCATAGACACATGTTGCAATTCTTCGTTTTTGTAGCGCAGGTTCTGTGGTCGACTTGTCTCATCACCAGCACAGACGCACATGCTCCATAGTAAGGTGGTTTATCGGTGGTGGCGGCAAAACGAGAGATTCTTCTATGGAATAGATGCACCTGAACTAAGATGAAGCAATCCCAGTGAATCGTTATAGACGAGCTATCGCTGTGACCTCAGCGAAATCATACCTATTCGAACAAGCAACCAGAATCACATTCCCCGGATAATTCAGTGGACTTGGTGCCACCGACCAGAGACACATGTTGCAATTCTTCGTTTTTGTAGCAGAGGTTCTGTGGCCGACTGGGCTCATCACCAGCACGGAAGCACATGCTCCATAGTAAGGCGGTTTATCAGCAATGGCGGCAAAGCAGCTGCTTCTTCCAGGATATACATGCCCCTCCACTAAGATGAAGCAAGCCCAGTGTACCGTTATAGACGAGCTACATCTGTGACCTCAGCGAAATCATGCCTAGACGAACATACAACCGGCATCTCATTCGCCGGATAATTCAGTTGACTTGGCACCGACCATAGTCACATGTTGCAAGTCTTCGTTTCTGGAGCACAGGTTATGTGGCCGACTAGGCTCGTCACCAGCACGGAAGCACATGCTCCATAGTACGGTGGTTTATCAGCGATGGCGGCAAAGCAGCTGTTTTTTCCAGGAAATACATGACCCTTCACTAAGATGAAGCAAGCCCAGTGTACCGTTATAGACGAGCTAAATCTGTGACCTCAGAGAAATCATGCCTACACGAGCATACAAACAGCATCCCATTCCCCGGATAATTCAGTGGACTTGGTGGCACCGACCTTACACATATGTTGAAATTATTCGTTTTTGTAGCACAATTTCTGTGGCCGACTGGGCTCATCACCACCACGGACGCACATGCTCCATAGGAAGGCGGTTTATCGACGGTGGCGGCAAAGCGGCTGATTTTTCCATGGAAACACTCGCCCCTGCATAAAGACGAAGCAAGCCCAGTGAACCGTTATGGACGAGCTACAGCTTTGACCTCCGCGAAATCATGCATTCACAAACATACAACCAGCAACACATTCGCACGAAAATTCAGTGGACTTGGTGGCACCGACCATAAACACATGTTGCAATTCTTCGTTTTTGTAGCACAGGTTCTGTGGCCGTCTGGGCTCATCACCAGGACGGAAGCACATGCTCCATAGTAAGGCGGTATATCAGCGATGGCGGCAAAGCAGCTGCTTTTTCCAGGAAATACATGCCCCTGCACTAAGATGAAGCAAGCCCAGTGAACCGTTATAGACGAGCTACAGCTATGACCTCAGCGAAATCATGCCTACACGAACATAAAGCCAGCATCTCACTCGCCGGATAATTCAGTGGACTTGGTGGCACCGACCATAGACACATGTTGGAATTCTTCGTTTTTGTAGCACAGGTTATGTGGCCGACTGGGCTCATCACCAGCACGGAAGCACATGGTCCATAGTAAGGCGGTTTATCAGCGATGGCGGCAAAGCAGCTGCTTTTTCCAGGAAATACATGCCCCTTCACTAAGATGAAGCAAGCCCAGTGTACCGTTATAGACGAGCTACATCTGTGACCTCAGCGAAATCATGCCTACACGAGCATACAACCAGCATCCCATTGCCTGGATAATTCAGTTGACTTGATGGAACAGACCATAGACACATGTTGCAATTCTTCGTTTTTGTAGCGCAGGTTCTGTGGTACACTGGGCTCATCACCAGCATGGACGCACATGCTCCATAGTAAGGCGGTTAATCGGTGGTGGCGGCATAACGGGAGATTCTTCTATGGAAAAGATGCCCATGCACTAAGATGAAGCAAGCCCAGTGAATCCTTACAGACGAGCTATCGCTGTGATTTCAGAGAAATCATGCCTACACGAACATACAACCAGCATCTCCTTCGCCGGATAATTCAGATAACTTGATAGAACCGACCATAGACATAAGTGGCAATTCTTCGTTTTTGTAGCGCACGTTTTGTGGTCGACTTGTCTCATCACCAGCACGGACGCACATGCTCCATAGTAAGGCGGTTTATCGGTGGTGGCGGTAAAACGGGAGATTATTCTATGGAATAGATGCCCCTGCACTAAGACGAAGCAAGCCCAGTGAATCGTTATAGACGAGCTATCGCTGTGACCCCAGCGAAATCATACCTACACGAACATGCAACCAGAATACCATTCCCCGGATAATTCAGTGGACTTGGTGCCACCGACCAGAGACACGTGTTGCAATTCTTCGTTTTTGTAGCAGAGGTTCTGTGGCCGACTGGGCTCGTCACCAGCAGGGAAGCACATGTTCCATAGGGAGGCGGTTTATCAGCGATGGCGACAAAGCAGCTGCTTTTTCCAATGAATACATGCCCCTACACTAAGATGAAGCAAGCCCAGTGAACCGTTATAGACGAGCTACAGCTATGACCTCAGCAAAATCATGCCCACACGAGCATACAAAAACCATCTCATTCGCCGGATAATTCAGTGGACTTGGTGGCACAGACCATAGACACATGTTGCAATTCTTCGTTTTTGTAGCACAGCTTGTGTGGCCGACTAGGCTCATCACCAGCACGGAAATACGTGCTCCATAGTAAGGCGGTTTATCAGCGATGGCGGCAAAGCAGCTGTTTTTTCCAGGAAATACATGCCCCTTCACTAAGATGAAGCAAGCCCAGTGAACCGTTATAGACGAGCTACAGCTGTGACCTCAGCGAAATCATGCCTACACGAGCATACAAACAGCATCGCATTCCCCGGATAATTCAGTGGACTTGGTGGTACCGACCTTAGACATATGTTGACATTATTCGTTTTTGTAGCACAATTTCTGTGGCCGACTGGGCTCATCACCAGCACGGACGCACATGCTCCATTGGAAGGCGGTTTATCGGCGGTGGCGGCAAAGCGGCTGATTTTTCCAGGGAATACACGCCCCTGCACAAAGACGAAGCAAGCCCAGTGAACCGTTATAGACGAGCTACAGCTGTGACCTCCGCGAAATCATGCATTCACAAATATACAACCAGCATCCCATTCCCTAGATAATTCAGTTGACTTGATGGAACCGACCATAGACACATGTTGCAATTCTTCGTTTTTGTTGCGCAGGTTCTGTGGTCGACAGGGCTCATCACCAGCACGGACGCACATTCTCCATAGTAAGGCGGTTTAGCGGTGGTGGCGGCAAAACGGGAGATTCTTCTATGGAATAGATGCCCCTGCACTAAGATGAAGCAAGCCAAGTGAATCGTTGTAGACGAGCTATCGCTGTGATCTCAGCGAAATCATGCCTACACTAACATACAGCCAGCATCTCACTCGCCGGATAATTCAGTAGACTTGGTGGCAACGACCATAGACACATGTTGGAATTCTTCCTTTTTGAAGCACAGGTTCTGTGTCCGACAGGGCTCATCACCAGCAGGGAAGCACATGCCCCATAGGAAGGCGGTTTATCAGCGATGGCGGCAAAGCAGCTGCTTTTTCCAATGAATACATGCCCCAACACATAGATGAAGCAAGCCCAGTGAAGCGTTATAGACGAGCTACAGCTATGACCTCGGCGAATGCATGCCTACACGAGCATACAACCAGCAACTCATTCGCCGATAATTCAGTGGACTTGGTGGCACTGACTATAGACACATGTTGAAATTCTTCGTTTTTTTAGCACAGGTTATGTGGCCGACTGGGCTCATCACCAGCACGGAAGCACATGCTCCATAGTAAGGCGGTTTATCAGCGATGGCGGCAAAGCAGCTGCTTTTTCCAGGAAATACATGCCCCTTCACTAAGATGAAGCAAGCCCAGTGAACCGTTATAGACGAGCTACAGCTGTGACCTCCGGGAAATCACGCATTCACAAACATACAACCAGCATCCCATTCCCTGGATTATTCAGCTGACCTGATGGAACTGACCATAGACACATGTTGCAATTCTTCGTTTTTGTAGCGCGGGTATTGTGGTCGACTGGGCTCATCACCAGCACGGACGCACATGCTCCATAGTGAGGCGAATTATCGGTGGTGGCGGCAAAACGGGAGATTCTTCTATGGAATAGATGCACCTGCACGAAGATGAAGCAATCCCAGTGAATCGTTATAGACGAGCTATCGCTGTGACCTCAGCGAAATCATACCTACACGAACATGCAACCAGAATCCCATTCTCCGGATAATTCAGTGGACTTGGTGCCACCGACCAGAGACACATGTTGCAATTCTTCGTTTTTGTAGCAGAGGTTCTGTGGCCGACTGGGCTCACCACCAGCACGGAAGCACATGCTCCATAGTAAGGCGGTTTACCAGCAATGGCGGCAAAGCAGCTGCTTTTTACAGGAAATACATGCCCCTTCACTAAGATGAGTCAAGCCCAGTGTACCGTTATAGACGAGCTACATCTGTGACCTCAGCGAAATCATGCCTACACGAACATACAACCTGCATCTCATTCGCCGGATAATTCAGTTAACTTGGCACCGACCATAGTCACATGTTGCCAGTCTTCGTTTTTGTAGCACAGGTTATGTGGCCGACTAGGCTCGTCACCAGCACGGAAGCACATGCTCCATAGTACGGTGGTTTTTCAGCGATGGCGGCAAAGCAGCTGCTTTTTCCAGGGAATACATGCCCCTGCACTAAAATGAAGCAAGCCCAGTGAACCTTATAGACGAGCTACAGCTATGACCTCAGCGAAATTATGCCTACACGAACATAAAACCAGCATCTTATTTGCCGGATAATTCAGTAGACTTGGTGGCACCGACCATAGAAACATGTTGCAATTCTTCGTTATTGTAGCACAGGTTCTGTGGCCGACTGGGCTCATCACCAGCACGGACGCACATGCTTCATAGGAAGACGGTTTATCAGCGATGGCGGCAGAGCAGCTGTTTTTTCCAGGAAATACAGGACCCTTCACAAAGATGAAGCAAGCCCAGTGTACCGTTATAGACGAGCTAAATATGTGACCTCAGCGAAATCATGCCTACACGAGCATACAAACAGCATCCCATTCCCTGGATAATTCAGTGGACTTGGTGGCACCGACCTTACACATATTTTGAAATTATTCGTTTTTGTAGCACAATTTCTGTGGCCGACTGGGCTCATCACCACCACGGACGCACATGCTCCATAGGAAGGCGGTTTATCGACGGTTGCGGCAATGCGGCTGATTTTTCCAGGGAAATACTCGCCCCTCCATAAAGACGAAGCAAGCCCAGTGAACCGTTATAGACGAGCTACAGCTTTGACCTCCGCGAAATCATGCATTCACAAACATACAACTGGCAACACATTCGCACGAAAATTCAGTGGACTTGGTGGCACCGACCATAAACACATGTTGCAATTCTTCGTTTTTGTAGCACAGGTTCTGTGGCCGTCTAGGCTCATCACCAGGACGGAAGCACATGCTCCATAGTAAGGCGGTTTATCAGCGATGGCGGCAAAATAGCTGCTTTTTCCAGTAAATACATGCCCCTGCACTAAGATGAAGCAAGCCCAGTGAACCGTTATAGACGAGGTACAGCTATGACCTCAGCGAAATCATGCCTACACGAACATACAGCCAGCATCTCACTCGCCGGATAATTCAGTGGACTTGGTGCCACCGACCAGAGACACATGTTGCAATTCTTCGTTTTTGTAGCAGAGGTTCTGTGGCCGACTGGGCTCACCACCAGCACGGAAGCACATGCTCCATAGTAAGGCGGTTTATCAGCAATGGTGACAAAGCAGCTGCTTTTTCCAATGAATACATGCCCCTACACTAAGATGAAGCAAGCCCAGTGAACCGTTATAGACGAGCTACAGCTATGACCTCAGCAAAATCATGCCCACACGAGCATATAAGAAGCATCTCATTCGCCGGTTAAATCAGTGGCCTTGGTTGCACCGACCATAGACACATGTTGGAATTCTTCGTTTTTGTAGCACAGCTTCTGTGGCCGACTGGGCTCATCACCAGCACGGAAATACATGCTCCATAGTAAGGCGGTTTATCAGCGATGGCGGCAAAGCAGCTGTTTTTTCCAGGAAATACATGCCCCTTCACTAAGATGAAGCAAGCCCAGTGAACCGTTATAGACGAGCTACAGCTGTGACCTCAGCGAAATCATGCCTACACGAGCATACAAACAGCATCGCATTCCCCGGATAATTCAGTGGACTTGGTGGCACCGACCTTAGACATATGTTGAAATTATTCGTTTTTGTAGCACAATTTCTGTGGTCGACTTGTCTCATCACCAGTACAGACGCACATGCTCCATAGTAAGGCGGTTTATCGGTGGTGGCGGCAAAACGAGAGATTCTTCTATGGAATAGATGCACCTGCACTAAGATGAAGCAATCCCAGTGAATCGTTATAGACGAGCTATCGCTGTGACCTCAGCGAAATCATACCTATTCGAACAAGCAACCAGAATCCCATTCCCCGGATAATTCAGTGGACTTGGTGCCACCGACCAGAGACACATGTTGCAATTCTTCGTTTTTGTAGCAGAGGTTCTGTGGCCGACTGGGCTCATCACCAGCACGGAAATACATGCTCCATAGTAAGGCGGTTTATCAGCGATGGCGGCAAAGCAGCTGTTTTTTCCAGGAAATACATGCCCCTTCACTAAGATGAAGCAAGCCCAGTGAACCGTTATAGACGAGCTACAGCTGTGACCTCAGCGAAATCATGCCTACACGAGCATACAAACAGCATCGCATTCCCCGGATAATTCAGTGGACTTGGTGGCACCGACCTTAGACATATGTTTAAATTATTCGTTTTTGTAGCACAATTTCTGTGGTCGACTTGTCTCATCACCAGTACAGACGCACATGCTCCATAGTAAGGCGGTTTATCGGTGGTGGCGGCAAAACGAGAGATTCTTCTATGGAATAGATGCACCTGCACTAAGATGAAGCAATCCCAGTGAATCGTTATAGACGAGCTATCGCTGTGACCTCAGCGAAATCATACCTATTCGAACAAGCAACCAGAATCCCATTCCCCGGATAATTCAGTGGACTTGGTGCCACCGACCAGAGACACATGTTGCAATTCTTCGTTTTTGTAGCAGAGGTTCTGTGGCCGACTGGGCTCATCACCAGCACGGAAGCACATGCTCCATAGTAAGGCGGTTTATCAGCAATGGCGGCAAAGCAGCTGCTTTTTCCAGGAAATACATGCCCCTTCACTAAGATGAAGCAAGCCTAGTGTACCGTTATAGACGAGCTACATCTGTGACCTCAGCGAAATCATGCCTAGACGAACATACAACCTGCATCTCATTCGCCGGATAATTCAGTTGACTTGGCACCGACCATAGTCACATGTTGCAAGTCTTCGTTTTTGGAGCACAGGTTATGTGGCCGACTAGGCTCGTCACCAGCACGGAAGCACATGCTCCATAGTACGGTGGTTTATCAGCGATGGCGGCAAAGCAGCTGTTTTTTCCAGGAAATACATGACCCTTCACTAAGATGAAGCAAGCCCAGTGTACCGTTATAGACGAGCTAAATCTGTGACCTCAGCGAAATAATGCCTACACGAGCATACAAACAGCATCCCATTCCCCGGATAATTCAGTGGACTTGGTGGCACCGACCTTACACATATGGTAAAATTATTCGTTTTTGTAGCACAATTTCTGTGGCCGACTGGGCTCATCACCACCACGGACGCACATGCTCCATAGGAAGGTGGTTTATCGACGGTGGCGGCAAAGCGGCTGATTTTTCCAGGGAAACACTCGCCCCTGCATAAAGACGAAGCAAGCCCAGTGAACCGTTATGGACGAGCTACAGCTTTTACCTCCGCGAAATCATGCATTCACAAACATACAACCGGCAACACATTCGCACGAAAATTCAGTGGACTTGGTGGCACCGACCATAAACACATGTTGCAATTCTTCGTTTTTGTAGCACAGGTTCTGTGGCCGTCTGGGCTCATCACCAGGACGGAAGCACATGCTCCATAGTAAGGCGGTATATCAGCGATGGCGGCAAAGCAGCTGCTTTTTCCAGGAAATACGTGCCCCTGCACTAAGATGAAGCAAGCCCAGTGAACCGTTATAGACGAGCTACAGCTATGACCTCAGCGAAATCATGCCTACACGAACATAAAGCCAGCATCTCACTCGCCGGATAATTCAGTGGACTTGGTGGCACCGACCATAGACACATGTTGGAATTCTTCGCTTTTGTAGCACAGGTTATGTGGCCGACTGGGCTCATCACCAGCACGGAAGCACATGGTCCATAGTAAGGCGGTTTATCAGCGATGGCGGCAAAGCAGCTGCTTTTTCCAGGAAATACATGCCCCTTCACTAAGATGAAGCAAGCCCAGTGTACCGTTATAGACGAGCTACATCTGTGACCTCAGCGAAATCATGCCTACACGAGCATACAACCAGCATCCCATTGCCTTGATAATTCAGTTGACTTGATGGAACAGACCATAGACACATGTTGCAATTCTTCGTTTTTGTAGCGCAGGTTCTGTGGTCCACTGGGCTCATCACCAGCACGGACGCACATGCTCCATAGTGAGGCGGTTTATCGGTGGTGGCGGCAAAACGGGAGATTCTTCTATGGAATAGATGCCCCTGCACTAAGATGAAGCAAGCCCACTGAATCGTTATAGACGTGCTATCGCTGTGATCTCAGCGAAATCATGCCTACACGAACATACAACCATCATCTCATTCGCCGGATAATTCAGTGGCCTTGGTTGCACCGACCATAGACACATGTTGCAATTCTTCGTTATTGTAGCACAGGTTCTGTGGCCGACTGGGCTCATCACCAGCACGGACGCACATGCTTCATAGGAAGACGGTTTATCAGCGATGGCGGCAGAGCAGCTGTTTTTTCCAGGAAATACATGACCCTTCACTAAGATGAAGCAAGCCCAGTGTACCGTTATAGACGAGCTAAATATGTGACCTCAGCGAAATCATGCCTACACGAGCATACAAACAGCATCCCATTCCCTGGATAATTCAGTACACTTGGTGGCACCGACCTTACACATATTTTGAAATTATTCGTTTTTGTAGCACAATTTCTGTGGCCGACTGGGCTCATCACCACCACGGACGCACATGCTCCATAGGAAGGCGGTTTATCGACGGTGGCGGCAATGCGGCTGATTTTTCCAGGGAAATACTCGCCCCTGCATAAAGACGAAGCAAGCCCAGTGAACCGTTATAGACGAGCTACAGCTTTGACCTCCGCGAAATCATGCATTCACAAACATACAACTGGCAACACATTCGCACGAAAATTCAGTGGACTTGGTGGCACCGACCATAAACACATGTTGCAATTCTTCGTTTTTGTAGCACAGGTTCTGTGGCCGTCTGGGCTCATCACCAGGACGGAAGCACATGCTCCATAGTAAGGCGGTTTATCAGCGATGGCGGCAAAATAGCTGCTTTTTCCAGTAAATACATGCCCCTGCACTAAGATGAAGCAAGCCCAGTGAACCGTTATAGACGAGGTACAGCTATGACCTCAGCGAAATCATGCCTACACGAACATACAGCCAGCATCTCACTCGCCGGATAATTCAGTGGACTTGGTGGCACCGACCATAGACACATGTTGGAATTCTTCGTTTTTGTAGCACAGGTTCTGTGGCCGACTGGGCTCATCACCAGCAGGGAAGCACATGCCCCATAGGAAGGCGGTTTATCAGCGATGGCGCCAAAGCAGCTGCTTTTTCTAATGAATACATGCCGCTACACTAAGATGAAGCAAGCCCAGTGAACCGTTATAGACGAGCTACAGCTATGACCTCGGCGAATGCATGCCTACACGAGCATACAACCAGCAACTCATTCGCCGGATAATTCAGTGGACTTGGTGGCACTGACTATAGACACATGTTGAAATTCTTCGTTTTTTTAGCACAGGTTATGTGGCCGACTGGGCTCATCACCAGCACGGAAGCACATGCTGCATAGTAAGGCGGTTTATCAGCGATGGCGGCAAAGCAGCTGCTTTTTCGAGGAAATACATGCCCCTTCGCTAAGATGAAGCAAGCCCAGTGAACCGTTATAGACGAGCTACAGCTGTGACCTCCGGGAAATCACGCATTCACAAACATACAACCAGCATCCCATTCCCTGGATTATTCAGCTGACTTGATGCAACTGACCATAGACACATGTTGCAATTCTTCGTTTTTGTAGCGCGGGTATTGTGGTCGACTGGGCTCATCACCAGCACGGACGCACATGCTCCATAGTGAGGCGAATTATCGGTGGTGGCGGCAAAACGGGAGATTCTTCTATGGAATAGATGCACCTGCACGAAGATGAAGCAATCCCAGTGAATCGTTATAGACGAGCTATCGCTGTGACCTCAGCGAAATCATACCTACACGAACATGCAACCAGAATCCCATTCCCCGGATAATTCAGTGGACTTGGTGCCACCGACCAGAGACACATGTTGCAATTCTTCGTTTTTGTAGCAGAGGTTCTGTGGCCGACTGGGCTCACCACCAGCACGGAAGCACATGCTCCATAGTAAGGCGGTTTATCAGCAATGGCGGCAAAGCAGCTGCTTTTTACAGGAAATACATGCCCCTTCACTAAGATGAGTCAAGCCCAGTGTACCGTTATAGACGAGCTACATCTGTGACCTCAGCGAAATCATGCCTACACGAACATACAACCTGCATCTCATTCGCCGGATAATTCAGTTAACTTGGCACCGACCATAGTCACATGTTGCAAGTCTTCGTTTTTGTAGCACAGGTTATGTGGCCGACTAGGCTCGTCACCAGCACGGAAGCACATGCTCCATAGTACGGTGGTTTATCAGCGATGGCGGCAAAGCAGCTGCTTTTTCCAGGGAATACATGCCCCTGCACTAAAATGAAGCAAGCCCAGTGAACCTTATAGACGAGCTACAGCTATGACCTCAGCGAAATTATGCCTACACGAACATAAAACCAGCATCTTATTTGCCGGATAATTCAGTAGACTTGGTGGCACCGACCATAGGAACATGTTGCAATTCTTCGTTATTGTAGCACAGATTCTGTGGCCGACTGGGCTCATCACCAGCACGGACGCACATGCTTCATAGGAAGACGGTTTATCAGCGATGGCGGCAGAGCAGCTGTTTTTTCCAGGAAATACATGACCCTTCACAAAGATGAAGCAAGCCCAGTGTACCGTTATAGACGAGCTAAATATGTGACCAATGAATACATGCCCCTTCACTAAGATGAAGCAAGCCCAGTGTACCGTTATAGACGAGCTGCATCTGTGACCTCAGCGAGATCATGCCTACACGAGTATACAACCAGCATTTCATTCGCCGGATATTTCAGTGGCCTTGGTGGCACCGACCATAGACACATGTTGCAATTCTTCGTTTTTGTAGCAGAGGTTCTGTGGCCGACTGGGATCATCACCAGCAAGGACGCACATGCTCCATAGTAAGGCGGTTTATCGGTGGTGGCGGCAAAACGGGAGATTATTCTATGGAATAGATGCCTCTGCACAAAGACGAAGCAAGCCCAGTGAATCGTTATAGACGAGCTATCGCTGTGACCTCAGCGAAATCATACCTACACGAACATGCAACCAGAATACCATTCCCCGGATAATTCAGTGGACTTGGTGCCACCGACCAGAGACACGTGTTGCAATTCTTCGTTTTTGTAGCAGAGGTTCTGTGGCCGACTGGGCTCATCACCAGCAGGGAAGCACATGTTTTATAGGGAGGCGGTTTATCAGCGATGGCGACAAAGCAGCTGCTTTTTCCAATGAATACATGCCCCTACACTAAGATGAAGCAAGCCCAGTGAACCATTATAGACGAGCTACAGCTATGACCTCAGCAAAATCATGCCCACACGAGCATACAAAAAGCATCTCATTCGCCGGTTAAATCAGTGACCTTGGTTGCACCGACCATAGACACATGTTGGAATTCTTCGTTTTTGTAGCACAGCTTCTGTGGCCGACTGGGCTCATCACCAGCACGGAAGCACATGCTCCATAGTAAGGCGGTATATCAGCGGTGGCGGCAAAGCGGCTAATTGTTCCAGCGAATACACGCCCCTGCACAAAGATGAAGTAAGCCCAGTGAACCGTTATAGACGAGCTACAGCTGTGACCTCCGCGAAATCATGCCTTCACAAACATTCAACCAGCATCCCATTCCCTGGATAATTTAGCTGACTTGATGGAACCGACCATAGACACATGTTGCAATTCTTCGTTTTTGTAGCGCAGGTTCTGTGGTCGACTGGGCTCATCACAAGCACGGACGCACATGCTCCATAGTAAGGCGGTTTATCGGTGGTGGCGGCAAAACGGGAGATTCTTCTATGGAATAGATGCCCCTGCACTAAGATGAAGCAAGCCCACTGAATCGTTATAGACGAGCTATCGCTATGACCTCAGCGAAATCATGCCTACACGAACATAAAACCAGCATCTCATTTGCCGGATAATTCAGTAGACTTGGTGGCACCGACCATAGAAACATGTTGCAATTCTTCGTTATTGTTGCACAGGTTCTGTGGCCGACTGGGCTCATCACCAGCACGGACGCACATGCTCCATAGTAAGGCGTTTTATCAGCGATGGCGGCAAAGCAGCTGTTTTTTCCAGGAAATACATGACCCTTCACTAAGATGAAGCAAGCCCAGTGTACCGTTATAGACGAGCTAAATCTGTGACCTCAGCGAAATCATGCCTACACGAGCATACAAACAGCATCCCATTCCCCGGATAATTCAGTGGACTTGGTGGCACCGACCTTGCACATATGTTGAAATTATTCGTTTTTGTAGCACAATTTATGTGGCCGACTGGGCTCATCACAACCACGGACGCACATGCTCCATAAGAAGACGGTTTATCGACGGTGGCAGGAAAGCGGCTGAATTTTCCAGGGAAATACTCGCCCCTGCATAAAGACGAAGCAAGCCCAGTGAACCGTTATAGAGGAGCTACAAGCTTTGACCTCCGCGAAATCATGCATTCACAAACATACAACCGGCAACACATTCGCACGAAAATTCAGTGGACTTGGTGGCACCGACCATAAACACATGTTGCAATTCTTCGTTTTTGTAGCACAGGTTCTGTGGCCGTCTGGGCTCATCACCAGGACGGAAGCACATGCTCCATAGGAAGGCGGTTAATCAGCGATGGCGGCAAAGCAGCTGCTTTTTCCAATGAATACATGCCCCTTCACTAAGATGAAGCAAGCCCAGTGTACCGTTATAGACGAGCTGCATCTGTGACCTCACCGAGATCATGCCTACACGAGCATAGAACCAGCATTTCATTCGCCGGATATTTCAGTGGCCTTGGTGGGACCGACCATAGACAAAAGTTGCAATTCTTCGTTTTTGTAGCAAAGGTTCTGTGGCTGACTGGGATCATCACCAGCATGGACGCACATGCTCCATAGTAAGGCGGTTTATCGGTGGTGGCGGCAAAACGGGAGATTCTTCTATGGAAAAGATGCCCATGCACTAAGATGAAGCAAGCCCAGTGAATCCTTACAGACGAGCTATCGCTGTGATCTCAGAGAAATCATGTCTACACGAACATACAACCAGCATCTCCTTCGCCGGATAATTCAGTTGACTTGACAGAACCGACCATAGACATAAGTTGCAATTATTCGTTTTTGTAGTGCAGGTTCTGTGGTCGACTTGTCTCATCACCAGCACGGACGCACATGCTCCATAGTAAGGCGGTTTATCGGTGGTGGCGGCAAAACGGGAGATTATTCTATGGAATACATGCCTCTGCACTAAGACGAAGCAAGCCCAGTGAATCGTTATAGACGAGCTATCGCTGTGACCTCAGCGAAATCATACCTAGGCGAACATGCAACCAGAATACCATTCCCCGGATAATTCAGTGGACTTGGTGCCACCGACCAGAGACACGTGTTGCAATTCTTCGTTTTTGTAGCAGAGGTTCTGTGGCCGACTGGGCTCATCACCAGCAGGGAAGCACATGTTTTATGGGGAGGCGGTTTATCAGCGATGGCGACAAAGCAGCTGCTTTTTCCAATGAATACATGCCCCTACACTAAGATGAAGCAAGCCCAGTGAACCATTATAGACGAGCTACAGCTATGACCTCAGAAAAATCATGCCTACACGAGCATACAACCAGCATCCCATTCCCCAGATAAATCATTTGATTAGGTGGCACTGACCATAGACACATGTTGCATTTCTTAGTTTTTGTAGCACAGGTTCTGTCGCCGACTGGGCTCATCACCAGCACGGAAGCACATGCTCCATAGTAAGGCGGTATATCAGCGGTGGCGGCAAAGCGGCTGATTTTTCCAGCGAATACACGCCCCTGCACAAAGATGAAGCAAGCCCAGTGAACCGTTATAGACGAGCTACAGCTGTGACCTCCGCGAAATCATGCCTTCACAAACATTCAACCAGCATCCCATTCCCTGGATAATTTAGCTGACTTGATGGAACCGACCATAGACACATGTTGCAATTCTTCGTTTTTGTAGCGCAGGTTCTGTGGTCGACTGGGCTCATCACAAGCACGGACGCACATGCTCCATAGTAAGGCAGTTTATCGGTGGTGGCGGCAAAACGGGAGATTCTTCTATGGAATAGATGCCCCTGCACTAAGATGAAGCAAGCCCACTGAATCGTTATAGACGAGCTATCGCTGTGATCTCAGCGAAATCATGCCTGCACGAACATACAACCAGCATCTCATTCGCCGGATAATTCAGTGGACTTGGTGGCAGAGACCATAGACACATGTTGCAATTCTTCGTTTTTGTAGCGCAGGTTCTGTATCCGACTGAGCTCATCTCCAGCACGGAAGCACATGCTCCATAGTAAGGCGGTTTATCACAGATGGCGGCAAAGCAGCTCTTTTTCCAGGGAATACATGCCCCTGCACTAAGATGAAGTAAGCGCAGTGAACCGTTATAAACGAGCTACAGCTATGACCTCTGCGAAATCATGCCTACACGAACAAACAACCAGCGTTTCATTCGCCGGATATTTCAGTGGCCTTGGTGGGACCGACCATAGACACATGTTGAATTATTCGTTTTTGTAGCACAGGTTATGTGGCCGACTGGGCTCATCACCAGCACGGAAGCACATGCTCCATAGTAAGGCGGTTTATCAGCGATGGCGGCAAAGCAGCTGCTTTTTCCAGGAAATACATGCCCCTTCACTAAGATGAAGCAAGCCTAGTGTACCGTTATAGACGAGCTACATCTGTGACCTCAGCGAAATCATGCCTACACGAGCATGCAACCAGCATCCCATTCCCCGGATAATTCAGTATACTTGGTGGCACCGACCTTAGACATATGTTGCAATTAATCGTTTTTGTAGCACAACTTCTGTGGCCGACTGGGCTCATCACCATCACGGACGCACATGCTCCATTAGAAGGCGGTTTATCGGCGGTGGCGGCAAAGCGGCTGATTTTTCCAGGGAATACACGGCCCTGCACAAAGACGATGCAAGCCCAGTGAACCGTTATAGACGAGCTACAGCTGTGACCTCCGCGAAATCATGCATTCACAAACATACAACCAGCATCCCATTCCCTGGATAATTCAGTTGACTTGATGGAACCGACCATAGACACATGTTGCAATTCTTCGTTTTTGTAGCGCAGGTTCTGCGGTCGACTGGGCTCATCACCAGCTCGGACGCACATTCTCCTTAGTAAGGCGGTTTATAGGTGGTGGCGAAAAACGGGAGATTCTTCTATGGAATAGATGCCCCTGCACTAAGATGAAGCAAGCCCAGTGAATCGTTATAGACGAGCTATTGCTGTGATCTCAGCGAAATCATGCCTACACGAACATACAACCAGCATCGCCTTCGCCGGATAATTCAGTTGACTTGATAGAACCGACCATAGACATATGTTGCAATTCTTCGTTTTTGTAGCGCAGGTTCTGTGGTCGACTTGTCTCATCACCAGCACAGACGCACATGCTCCATAGTAAGGCGGTTTATCGGTGGTGGCGGCAAAACGGGAGATTCTTCTATGGAATAGATGCACCTGCACTAAGATGAAGCAATCCCAGTGAATCGTTATAGACGAGCTATCGCTGTGACCTCAGCGAAATAATACCTACACGAACATGCAACCAGAATCCCATTCCCCGGATAATTCAGTGGACTTGGTGCCACCGACCAGAGACACATGTTGCAATTCTTCGTTTTTGTAGCAGAGGTTCTGTGGCCGACTGGGCTCATCACCAGCACGGAAGCACATGCTCCTTAGTAAGGCGGTTTATCAGCAATGGCGGCAAAGCAGCTGCTTTTTCCATAAATACATGCTTCTTCACTAAGATGAAGCAAGCCCAGTGTACCGTTATAGAAGAGCTACATCTGTGACCTCAGCGAAATCATGCCTACACGAACATACAACCTGCATCTCATTCGCCGGATAATTCAGTTGACTTGGCACCGACCATAGTCACATGTTGCAAGTCTTCGTTTTTGTAGCACAGGTTATGTGGCCGACTAGGCTCGTCACCAGCACGGAAGCACATGCTCCATAGTACGGTGGTTTATCAGCGATGGCGGCAAAGCAGCTGCTTTTTCCAGGGAATACATGCCCCTGCACTAAAATGAAGCAAGCCCAGTGAACCTTATAGACGAGCTACAGCTATGACCTCAGCGAAATAATGCCTACACGAACATAAAACCAGCATCTCATTTGCCGGATAATTCAGTAGACTTGGTGGTACCGACCATAGAAACATGTTGCAATTCTTCGTTAGTGTAGAACAGGTTCTGTGGCCGACTGGGCTCATCACCAGCACGGACGCACATGCTCCATAGTAAGGCGTTTTATTAGCGATGGCGGCAAAGCAGCTGTTTTTTCCAGGAAATACATTACCCTTCACTAAGATGAAGCAAGCCCAGTGTACCGTTATAGACGAGCTAAATCTGTGACCTCAGCGAAATCATGCCTACACGAGCATACAAACAGCATCCCATTCCCCGGATAATTCAGTGGATTTGGTGGCACCGACCTTACACATATGTTGAAATTATTCGTTTTTGTAGCACAATTTCTGTGGCCGACTGGGCTCATCACCACCACGGACGCACATGCTCCATAGGAAGGCGGTTTATCGACGGTGGCGGCAAAGCGGCTGATTTTTCCAGGGAAATACTCGCCCCTGCATAAAGACGAAGCAAGCCCAGTGAACCGTTATAGACGAGCTACAGCTTTGACCTCCGCGAAATCATGCATTCACAAACATACAACCGGCAACACATTCGCACGAAAATTCAGTGGACTTGGTGGCGCCGACCATAAACACATGTTGCAATTCTTCGTTCTTGTAGCACAGGTTCTGTGGCCGTCTGGGCTCATCACCAGGACGGAAGCACATGCTCTATAGTAAGGCGGTTTATCAGCGATGGCGGCAAAGCAGCTGCTTTTTCCAGGAAATACATGCCCCTGCACTAAGATGAAGCAAGCCCAGTGAACCGTTATAGACGAGCTACAGCTATGACCTCAGCGAAATCATGCCTACACGAACATACAGCCAGCATCTCACTCGCCGGATAATTCAGTGGACTTGGTGGCACCGACCATAGACACATGTTGGAATTCTTCGTTTTTGTAGCACAGGTTCTGTGGCCGACTGGGCTCATCGCAGCAGGGAAGCACATGCCCCATAGGAAGGCGGTTTATCAGCAATGGCGCCAAAGCAGCTGCTTTTGCAATGAATACATGCCCCTACACTAAGATGAAGCAAGCCCAGTAAGCCGGTATAGAGGAGCTACAGCTATGACCTCAGTGAAATCATGCCAACACGAGCATAGAACCAGCATCCCATTCGCCGGATAAATCAGTGGCCTCGGTTGCACCGACCATAGACAAATGTTGGAATTCTTCGTTTTTGTAGCACAGGTTCTGTGGCCGACTGGGCTCATCGCAGCAGGGAAGCACATGCCCCATAGGAAGGCGGTTTATCAGCAATGGCGCCAAAGCAGCTGCTTTTGCAATGAATACATGCCCCTACACTAAGATGAAGCAAGCCCAGTGAGCCGGTATAGAGGAGCTACAGCTATGACCTCAGTGAAATCATGCCTATACGCGCATACAACTAGCATCCCATTCCCCGGATATTTCAGTGGACTTGGTGGCACCGATCATAGACACATGTTGCAATTCTTCCTGTTTGTAGCACAGGTTCTGATGCCGACTAGTCTCATCACCAGCACGGACGCACATGCTCCATAGTAAGGCGATTAATCAGCGGTGGCGGCAAAGCAACTGTTTTTCCAGGGAATACATGCCCCTGCACTAAGATGAAGCAAGCCCAGTGAACCGTTATAGATGACCTACAGCTGTGACCTCAGCGAAATTATGCCTACAAGAGCATACAACCGGCATCCCATTCCCCGGATAATTCAGTATACTTGGTGGCACCGACCTTAGACATATGTTGCAATTATTCGTTTTTGTAGCACAACTTCTGTGGCCGACTGGGCTCATCACCAGCACGGACGCACATGCTCCATTGGAAGGCGGTTTATCGGCGGTGGCGGCAAAGCGGCTGATTTTTCCAGGGAATACACGCCCCTGCACAAAGACGAAGCAAGCCCAGTGAACCGTTATAGACGAGCTACAGCTGTGACCTCCGCGAAATCATGCATTCACAGACATACAACCAGCATCCCATTCCCTGGATAATTCAGTTGACTTGATGGAACCGACCATAGACACATGTTGCAATTCTTCGTTTTTGTTGCGCAGGTTCTGTGGTCGACTGGGCTCATCACCAGCACGGACGCACATTCTCCATAGTAAGGCGGTATATCGGTGGTGGCGGCAAAACGGGAGATTCTTCTATGGAATAGATGCCCCTGCACTAAGATGAAGCAAGCCCAGTGAATCGTTGTAGACGAGCTATCGCTGTGATCTCAGCGAAATTATGCCTACACGAACATACAGCCAGCATCTCACTCGCCGGATAATTCAGTAAACTTGGTGGCACCGACCACAGACACATGTTGGAATTCTTCCTTTTTGAAGCACAGGTTCTGTGGCCGACAGGGCTCATCACCAGCAGGGAAGCACATGCCCCATAGGAAGGCGGTTTATCAGTGATGGCGGCAAAGCAGCTGCTTTTTCCAATGAATACATGCCCCAACACTAAGATGAAGCAAGCCCAGTGAACCGTTATAGACGAGCTACAGCTATGACCTCAGCGAAATCATGCCTACACGAGCATACAACCAGCATCCCATTCACCGGGTAAATCATTTGATTAGGTGGCAATGACCATAGACACATGTTGCAATTCTTCGTTTTTGTAGCACAGGTTCTGTCGCCGACTGGGCTCATCGCCAGCACGGAAGCACATGCTCCATAGTAAGGCAATATATCAGCGGTGGCGGCAAAGCGGCTGATTTTTCCAGGGAATACACGCCCCTGCAAAAAGATGAAGCAAGCCCAGTGAACCGTTATAGACGAGCTACAGCTATGACCTCAGCGAAATCATGCCTACACGAACACACAAACAGCATCTCATTCGCCGGAAAATTCAGTGGACTTGGTGGCACCGACCATAGACACATGTTGCAATTCTTCGTTTTTGTAGCATAGGTTCTGTGTCTGTCTGGGCTCATCACCAGGATGGAAGCACATGCTCCATAGTAAGGCGGTTTATCAGCGATGGCGGCAAAGCAGCTGCATTTAAAGGAAATACATGCCCCTGCACTAAGATGAAGCAAGCCCCGTGGACCGTTATAGACGAGCTACAGCTATGACCTCAGCGAAATCATGCCTACCCGAACATACAGCCAGCATCTCACTCGCCGGATAATTCAGTGGACTTGGCGGCACCGACCATAGACACATGTTGAAATTCTTCGTTTTTGTAGCACAGGTTATGTGGCCGACTGGGCTCATCACCAGCACGGAAACACATGCTCCATAGTAAGGCGGTTTATCAGCGATGGCGGCAAAGCAGCGGCTTTTTCCAGGGAATACATGCCTCTGCACTAAAATGAAGCAAGCCCAGTGAACCTTATAGACTAGCTACAACTATGACTTCAGCGAAATCATGCCTACACAAACATACAACCAGCATCTCATTCGCCGGATAATTCAGTGGACTTGGTTGCTCCGACCATAGACACATGTTGCAATTCTTCGTTTTTGTAGCCCAGGTTCTGTGGCCGACTGGGCTCATCACCAGCACGGAAGCACATGCTCCATAGTAAGGCGGTTTATCAGCGATGGCGGCAAAGCAGTGGTTTTTCCAGAAAATACGTGCCCCTTCACTAAGATGAAGCAAGCCCAGTGAACCGTTATAGACGAGCTACAGCTGTGACCTCCGGGAAATCACGCATTCACAAACATACAACCAGCATCCCATTCCCTGGATAATTCAGCTGACTTGATGGAACTGACCATCGACATATGTTGCAATTCTTCGTTTTTGTAGCGCAGGTATTGTGGTCGACTGGGCTACACCAGCACGGACGCACATGCTCCATAGTGAGGCGGTTTATCGGTGGTGGCGGCAAAACGGGAGATTATTCTATGGAATAGATGCCCCTGCACTAAGACGAAGCAAGCCCGTTGAAATGTTATAGACGAGCTATCGCTGTGACCTCAGCGAAATCATACCTACACGAACATGCAACCAGAATACCATTCCCCGGATAATTCAGTGGACTTGGTGCCACCGACCAGAGACACGTGTTGCAATTCTTCGTTTTTGTAGCAGAGGTTCGGTGGCCGACTGGGCTCATCACCAGCAGGGAAGCACATGTTCCATAGGGAGGCGGTTTATCAGCGATGGCGACAAAGCAGCTGCTTTTTACAATGAATACATGCCCCTACACTAAGATGAAGCAAGCCCAGTGAACCATTATAGACGAGCTACAGCTATGACCTCAGCAAAATCATGCCCACACGAGCATACAAAAAGCATCTCATTCGCCGGTTAAACCAGTGGCCTTGGTTGCACCGACCATAGACACATGTTGGAATTTTTCGTTTTTGTAGCACAGCTTCTGTGGCCGACTGGGCTCATCACCAGCACGGAAATACATGCTCCATAGTAAGGCGGTTAATCAGCGATGGCGGCAAAGCAGCTGTTTTTTCCAGGAAATACATGCCCCTTCACTAAGATGAAGCAAGCCCAGTGAACCGTTATAGACGAGCTACAGCTGTGACCTCAGCGAAATCATGCCTACACGAGCATACAAACAGCATCGCATTCCCCGGATAAATCAGTGGCCTTGGTTGCACCGACCATAGACACATGTTGCCATTCTTCGTTTTTGTAGCGCAGGTTCTGTGGTCGACTTGTCTCATCACCAGCACAGACGCACATGCTCCATAGTAAGGCGGTTTATCGGTGGTGGCGGCAAAACGGGAGATTCTTCTATGGAATAGATGCACCTGCACTAAGATGAAGCAATCCCAGTGAATCGTTATAGACGAGCTATCGCTGTGACCTCAGCGAAATCATACCTACACGAACATGCAACCAGAATCCCATTCCCCGGATAATTCAGTGGACTTGGTGCCACCGACCAGAGACACATGTTGCAATTCTTCGTTTTTGTAGCAGAGGTTCTGTGGCCGACTGGGCTCACCACCAGCACGGAAGCACATGCTCCATAGTAAGGCGGTTTATCAGCAATGGCGGCAAAGCAGCTGCTTTTTACAGGAAATACATGCCCCTTCACTAAGATGAAGCAAGCCCAGTGTACCGTTATAGACGAGCTACATCTTTGACCTCAGCGAAATCATGCCTACACGAACATACAACCTGCATCTCATTCGCCGGATAATTCAGTTAACTTGGCACCGACCATAGTCACATGTTGCAATTATTCGTTTTTGTAGCGCAGGTTCTGTGGCCGACTGGGCTCATCACCAGGACGGAAGCATATGCTCCATAGTAAGGCGGTTTATCTGCGATGGCGGCAAAGCAGCTGCTTTTTCCAATGAATACATGCCCCTACACTAAGATGAAGCAAGCCCAGTGAACCGTTATAGACCAGCTACAGCTATGACCTCAGCGAAATCATGCCAACACGAGCATACAACCAGCATCCCATTCACCGGATAAATCAGTGGCCTTGGTTGCACCGACCATAGACACATGTTGCAATTCTTCGTTTTTGTAGCACAGGCTTTGTGGCGGACTGGGCTCATCACCAGCACAGAAGCACATGCTCCATAGGAACGCGGTTTATCAGCGATGGCGGCAAAGCAGTTGCTTTTTCCAGGGAATACACGCCCCTGCACTAAGATGAAGCAAGCCCAGTGAACCGTTATAGACGAGCTACAGCTATGACCTCAGCGAAATCATGCCTACACGAACACACAAACAGCATCTCATTCGCCGGAAAATTCAGTGGACTTGGTGGCACCGACCATAGACACATGTTGCAATTCTTCGTTTTTGTAGTATAGGTTCTGTGTCTGTCTGGGCTCATCACCAGGACGGAAGCACATGCTCCATAGTAAGGCGGTTTATCAGCGATGGCAGCAAAGCAGCTGCATTTAAAGGAAATACATGCCCCTGCACTAAGATGAAGCAAGCCCCGTGGACCGTTATAGACGAGCTACAGCTATGACCTCAGCGAACTCATGCCTACCCGAACATACAGCCAGCATCTCACACGCCGGATAATTCAGTGGACTTGGCGGCACCGACCATAGACACATGTTGGAATTCTTCGTTTTTGTAGCACAGGTTATGTGGCCGACTGGGCTCATCTCCAGCACAGAAGCACGTACTGCATTGTAAGGCGGTTTATCAGCGATGGCGGCAAAGCAGCTGCTTTTTCCAGGAAATACATGCCGCTTCACTACGATGAAGCAAGCCCACTGAACCGTTATAGACGAGCTACAGCTATGACCTCAGCGAATTCATGCCTACACGAACATACAACCAGCATCTCATTCGCCGGAAAATTTAGTGTACTTGGTGGCACCGACCATAGACACATGTTGCAAGTCTTCGTTTTGGTAGCACAGGTTATGTGGCCGACTGGGCTCATCACCAGCACGGAAACACATGCTCCATAGTAAGGCGGTTTATCAGCGATGGCGGCAAAGCAGCGGCTTTTTCCAGGGAATACATGCCTCTGCACTAAAATGAAGCAAGCCCAGTGAACCTTATAGACTAGCTACAACTATGACTTCAGCGAAATCATGCCTACACAAACATACAACCAGCATCTCATTCGCCGGATAATTCAGTGGACTTGGTTGCTCCGACCATAGACACATGTTGCAATTCTTCGTTTTTGTAGCCCAGGTTCTGTGGCCGACTGGGCTCATCACCAGCACGGAAGCACATGCTCCATAGTAAGGCGGTTTATCAGCGATGGCGGCAAATTAGTGGTTTTTCCAGAAAATACGTGCCCCTTCACTAAGATGAAGCAAGCCCAGTGAACCGTTATAGACGAGCTACAGCTGTGACCTCCGGGAAATCAGGCATTCACAAACATGCAACCAGCATCCCATTCCCTGGATAATTCAGCTGACTTGATGGAACTGACCATAGACATATGTTGCAATTCTTCGTTTTTGTAGCGCAGGTATTGTGGTCGACTGGGCTACACCAGCACGGACGCACATGCTCCATAGTGAGGCGGTGTATCGGTGGTGGCGGCAAAACGGGAGATTCTTCTATGGAATAGATGCCCCTGCAATAAGAGGAAGCAAACCCACTGAATCGTTATAGACGTGCTATCGCTGTGATCTCAGCGAAATCATGCCTACACGAACATACAACCAGAATCTCATTCACCGGATAATTCAGTGGACTTGGTTGCACCGACCATAGACACATGTTGCAATTCTTCGTTTTTGTAGCCCAGGTTCTGTGGCCGACTGGGCTCATCACCAGCACGGAAGCACATGCTCAATAGTAAGGCGGTTTATCAGCGATGGCGGCAAAGCAATGGTTTTTCCAGGAAATACATGCCCCTTCACTAAGATGTAGCAAGCCCAGTGAACCGTTATAGACGAGCTACAGCTGTGACCTCCGGGAAATCACGCATTCACAAACATACAACCAGCATCCCATTCCCTGGATAATTCAGCTGACTTGATGGAACTGACCATAGACACATGTTGCAATTCTTCGTTTTTTAGCGCAGGTATTGTGGTCGACTGGGCTCATCACCAGCACGGACGCACATGCTCCATAGTGAGGCGGTTTATCGGTGGTGGCGGCAAAACGGTAGATTCTTCTATGGAATAGATGCCCCTGCACTAAGATGAAGCAAGCCCACTGAATCGTTATAGACGTGCTATCGCTGTGATCTCAGCGAAATCATGCCTACACGAACATACAACCAGCATCTCATTCGCCGGATAATTCAGTGGACTTGGTGCAACCGACCATAGACACATGCTGCAATTCTTCGTTTTTGTAGCGCAGCTTCTGTGGCCGACTGGGCTCATCACCAGGACGGAAGCACATGCTCCATAGTAAGGCGGTTTATCAGCGACGGCGGCAAAGCAGCTGTTTTTGCAATGAATACATGCCCCTACACTAAGATGAAGCAAGCCCAGTGAACCGGTATAGAGGAGCTACAGCTATGACCTCAGTGAAATCATGCCAACACGAGCATACAACCAGCATCCCATTCGCCGGATAAATCAGTGGCCTTGGTTGCACCGACCATAGACACATGTTGCCATTCTTCGTTTTTGTAGCGCAGGTTCTGTGGTCGACTTGTCTCATCACCAGCACAGACGCACATGCTCCATAGTAAGGCGGTTTATCGGTGGTGGCGGCAAAACGGGAGATTCTTCTATGGAATAGATGCACCTGCACTAAGATGAAGCAATCCCAGTGAATCGTTATAGACGAGCTATCACTGTGACCTCAGCGAAATCATACCTACACGAACATGCAACCAGAATCCCATTCCCCGGATAATTCAGTGGACTTGGTGCAACCGACCAGAGACACATGTTGCAATTCTTCGTTTTTGTAGCAGAGGTTCTGTGGCCGACTGGGCTCATCACCAGCGCGGAAGCACATGCTCCATAGTAAGGCGGTTTATCAGCAATGGCGGCAAAGCAGCTGCTTTTTCCAGGAAATACATGCCCCTTCACTAAGATGAAGCAAGCCCAGTGTACCGTTAAAGACGAGCTACATCTGTGACCTCAGCGAAATCATGCATACACGAACATACAACCTGCATCTCATTCGCCGGATAATTCAGTTGACTTAACACCGACCATAGTCACATGTTGCAAGTCTTCGTTTTTGTAGCACAGGTTATGTGGCCGACTAGGCTCGTCACCTGCACGGAAGCACATGATCCATAGTACGGTGGTTTATCAGCGATGGCGGCAAAGCAGCTGCTTTTTCCAGGGAATACATTCCCCTGCACTAAAATGAAGCAAGCCCAGTGAACCTTATAGACGAGCTACAGCTATGACCTCAGCGAAATAATGCCTACACGAACATAAAACCAGCATCTCATTTGCCGGATAATTCAGTAGACTTGGTGGCACCGACCATAGAAACATGTTGCAATTCTTCGTTATTGTAGCACAGGTTCTGTGGCCGACTGGGCTCATCACCAGCACGGACGCACATGCTCCATAGGAAGACGATTTATCAGCGATGGCGGCAAAGCAGCTGTTTTTTCCAGGAAATACATGACCCTTCACTAAGATGAAGCAAGCCCAGTGTACCGTTATAGACGAGCTAAATCTGTGACCTCAGCGAAATCATGCCTACACGAGCATACAAACAGCATCCCATTCCCCGGATAATTCAGTGGACTTGGTGGCACCGACCTTACACATATGTTGAAATTATTCGTTTTTGTAGCACAATTTCTGTGGCCGACTGGGCTCATCACCACCACGGACGCACATGCTCCATAGGAATACGGTATATCGACGGTGGCGGCAAAGCGGCTGATTTTTCCAGGGAAATACTCGCCCCTGCATAAAGACGAAGCAAGCCCAGTGAACCGTTATAGACGAGCTACAGCTTTGACCTCCGCGAAATCATGCATTCACAAACATACAACCGGCAACACATTCGCACGAAAATTCTGTGGACTTGGTGGCACCGACCATAAACACATGTTGCAATTCTTCGTTTTTGTAGCGCAGGTATTGTGGTCGACTGGGCTCATCACCAGCACGGACGCACATGCTCCATAGTGAGGCGGTTTATCGGTGGTGGCGGCAAAACGGGAGATTCTTCTATGGAATAGATGCCCCTGCACTAAGATGAAGCAAGCCCACTGAATCGTTATTGACGTGCTATCGCTGTGATCTCAGCGAAATCATGCCTACACGAACATACAACCAGCATCTCATTCGCCGGATAATTCAGTGGACTTAGTGGCACAGACCATAGACACATGTTGCAATTCTTCGTTTTTGTAGCGCAGCTTCTGTGGCCGACTGGGCTCATCACCAGGACGGAAGCGCATGCTCCATAGTAAGGCGGTTTATCAGCGATGGCGGCAAAGCAGCTGTTTTTGCAATGAATACATGCCCCTACACTAAGATGAAGCAAGCCCAGTGAACCGGTATAGAGGAGGTACAGCTATGACCTCAGTGAAATCATGCCAACACGAGCATACAACCAGCATCCCATTCGCCGGATAAATCAGTGGCCTTGGTTGCACCGACCATAGACACATGTTGCAATTCTTCGTTTTTGTAGCACAGGTTATGTGGCCGACTGGGCTCATCACCAGCACGGAAGCACATGCTCCATAGTAGGGCGGTTTATCAGCGATGGCGTCAAAGCAGCTGCTTTTTCCAGGAAATACATGCCCCTTCACTAAGATGAAGCAAGCCCAGTGAACCGTTATAGACGAGCTACAGCTGTGACCTCCGGGAAATCACGCATTTACAAACATACAACCAGCATGACATTCCCTGGATTATTCAGCTGACTTGATGGAACTGACCATAGACACATGTTGCAATTCTTCGTTTTTGTAGCGCGGGTATTGTGGTCGACTGGGCTCATCACCAGCACGGACGCACATGCTCCATAGTGAGGCGGTTTATCGGTGGTGGCGGCAAAACGGGAGATTCTTCTATGGAATAGATGCACCTGCACTAAGATGAAGCAATCCCAGTTAATCGTTATAGACGAGCTATCGCTGTGACCTCAGCGAAATCATACCTACACGAACATGCAACCAGAATCCCATTCCCCGGATAATTCAGTGGACTTGGTGCCACCGACCAGAGACACATGTTGCAATTCTTCGTTTTTGTAGCAGAGGTTCTGTGGCCGACTGGGCTCACCACCAGCACGGAAGCACATGCTCCATAGTAAGGCGGTTTATCAGCAATGGCGGCAAAGCAGCTGCTTTTTACAGGAAATACATGCCCCTTCACTAAGATGAAGCAAGCCCAGTGTACCGTTATAGACGAGCTACATCTTTGACCTCAGCGAAATCATGCCTACACGAACATACAACCTGCATCTCATTCGCCGGATAATTCAGTTAACTTGGCACCGACCATAGTCACATGTTGCAAGTCTTCGTTTTTGTAGCACAGGTTATGTGGCCAACTAGGCTCGTCACCAGCACGGAAGCACATGCTCCATAGTACGGTGGTTTATCAGCGATGGCGGCAAAGCAGCTGCTTTTTCCAGGGAATACATGCCCCTGCACTCAAAATGAAGCAAGCCCAGTGAACCTTATAGACGAGCTACAGCTATGACCTCAGCGAAATAATGCCTACACGAACATAAAACCAGCATCTTATTTGCCGGATAATTCAGTGGACTTGGTGGCACCGACCATAGACACATGTTGGAATTCTTCGTTTTTGTAGCACAGGTTCTGTGGGCGACTGGGCTCATCGCAGCAGGGAAGCACATGCCCCATAGGAAGGCGGTTTATCAGCAATGGCGCCAAAGCAGCTGCTTTTTCCAATGAATACATACCGCTACACTAAGATGAAGCAAGCCCAGTGAACCGTTATAGACGACCTACAGCTGTGACCTCAGCGAAATCATGCCTACAAGAGCATACAACCAGCATCCCATTCCCCGGATAATTCAGTATACTTGGTGGCACCGACCTTAGACATATGTTGCAATTATTCGTTTTTGTAGCACAACTTCTGTGGCCGACTGGGCTCATCACCAGCACGGACGCACATGCTCCATTGGAAGGCGGTTTATCGGCGGTGGCGGCAAAGCGGCTGATTTTTCCAGGGAATACACGCCCCTGCACAAAGACGAAGCAATCCCAGTGAACCTTTATAGACGAGCTACAGCTGTGACCTCCGCGAAATCATGCATTCACAGACATACAACCAGCATCCCATTCCCTGGATAATTCAGTTGACTTGATGGAACCGACCATAGACACATGTTGCAATTCTTCGTTTTTGTTGCGCAGGTTCTGTGGTCGACTGGGCTCATCACCAGCACGGACGCACATTCTCCATAGTAAGGCGGTTTATCGGTGGTGGCGGCAAAACGGGAGCTTCTTCTATGGAATAGATGCCCCTGCACTAAGATGAAGCAAGCCCAGTGAATCGTTGTAGACGAGCTATCGCTGTAATCTCAGCGAAATTATGCCTACACGAACATACAGCCAGCATATCACTCGCCGGATAATTCAGTGAACTTGGTGGCACCGAGCATAGACACATGTTGGAATTCTTCCTTTTTGAAGCACAGGTTCTGTGGCCGACAGGGCTCATCACCAGCAGGGAAGCACATGCCCCATAGGAAGGCGGTTTATCAGCGATGGCGGCAAAGCAGCTGCTTTTTCCAATGAATACATGCCCCAACACTAAAATGAAGCAAGCCCCGTGGACCGTTATAGACGAGCTACAGCTATGACCTCAGCGAAATCATGCCTACCCGAACATACAGCCAGCATCTCACTCGCCGGATAATTCAGTGGACTTGGCGGCACCGACCATAGAGACATGTTGGAATTCTTCGTTTTTGTAGCACAGGTTATGTGGCCGACTGGGCTCATCTCCAGCACAGAAGCACGTACTGCATTGTAAGGCGGTTTATCGGCGATGGCGGCAAAGCAGCTGCTTTTTCCAGGAAATACATGCCGCTTCACTACGATGAAGCAAGCCCACTGAACCGTTATAGACGAGCTACAGCTATGACCTCAGCGAATTCATGCCTACACGAACATACAACCAGCATCTCATTCGCCGGAAAATTTAGTGTACTTGGTGGCACCGACCATAGACACATGTTGCAAGTCTTCGTTTTGGTAGCACAGGTTATGTGGCCGACTGGGCTCATCACCAGCACGGAAACACATGCTCCATAGTAAGGCGGTTTATCAGCGATGGCGGCAAAGCAGCGGCTTTTTCCAGGGAATACATGCCTCTGCACTAAAATGAAGCAAGCCCAGTGAACCTTATAGACTAGCTACAACTATGACTTCAGCGAAATCATGCCTACACAAACATACAACCAGCATCTCATTCGCCGGATAATTCAGTGGACTTGGTTGCACCGACCATAGACACATGTTGCAATTCTTCGTTTTTGTAGCCCAGGTTCTGTGGCCGACTGGGCTCATCACCAGCACGGAAGCACATGCTCCATAGTAAGGCGGTTTATCAGCGATGGCGGCAAATTAGTGGTTTTTCCAGAAAATACGTGCCCCTTCACTAAGATGAAGCAAGCCCAGTGAACCGTTATAGACGAGCTACAGCTGTGACCTCCGGGAAATCACGCATTCACAAACATACAACCAGCATCCCATTCCCTGGATAATACAGCTGACTTGATGGAACTGACCATAGACATATGTTACAATTCTTCGTTTTTGTAGCGCAGGTATTGTGGTCGACTGGGCTACACCAGCACGGACGCACATGCTCCATAGTGAGGCGGTTTATCGGTGGTGGCGGCAAAACGGGAGATTCTTCTATGGAATAAATGCCCCTGCAATAAGATGAAGCAAACCCACTGAATCGTTATAGACGTGCTATCGCTGTGATCTCAGCGAAATCATGCCTACACGAACATACAACCAGCATCTCATACGCCGGATAATTCAGTGGACTTAGTGGCACAGACCATAGACACATGTTGCAATTCTTAGTTTTTGTAGCGCAGCATCTGTGGCCGACTGGGCTCATCACCAGGACGGAAGCACATGCTCCATAGTAAGGCGGTGTATCAGCGATGGCGGCAAAGCAGCTGTTTTTGCAATGAATACATGCCCCTACACTAAGATGAAGCAAGCCCAGTGAACCGTTATAGACGAGCTACAGCTGTGACCTCCGCAAAATCATGCATTCACAAACAATCAACCAGCATCCCATTCCTTGGATAATTCAGTTGACTTGATGGAACCGACCATAGACTCATGTTGAAATTATTCGTTTTTGTAGCGCAGGTATTGTGGTCGACTGCGCTACACCAGCACGGACGCACATTCTCCATAGTAAGGCGGTTTATCGGTGCTGGCGAAAAACGGGAGATTCTTCTATGGAATAGATGCCCCTGCACTAAGATGAATCAAGCCCAGTGAATCGTTATAGACTAGCTATCGCTGTGATCTCAGCGAAATCATGCCTACACGAACATACAACCAGCATCTCCTTCGCCGGATAATTCAGTTGACTTGATAGAACCGACCATAGACATATGTTGCAATTCTTCGTTTTTGTAGCGCAGGTTCTGTGGTCGACTTGTCTCATCACCAGCACAGACGCACATGCTCCATAGTAAGGCGGTTTATCGGTGGTGGCGGCAAAACGGGAGATTCTTCTATGGAATAGATGCACCTGCACTAAGATGAAGCAATCCCAGTGAATCGTTATAGACGAGCTATCACTGTGACCTCAGCGAAATCATACCTACACGAACATGCAACCAGAATCCCATTCCCCGGATAATTCAGTGGACTTGGTGCAACCGACCAGAGACACATGTTGCAATTCTTCGTTTTTGTAGCAGAGGTTCTGTGGCCGACTGGGCTCATCACCAGCACGGAAGCACATGCTCCATAGTAAGGCGGTTTATCAGCAATGGCGGCAAAGCAGCTGCTTTTTCCAGGAAATACATGCCCCTTCACTAAGATGAAGCAAGCCCAGTGTACCGTTAAAGACGAGCTACATCTGTGACCGGAGCGAAATCATGCATACACGAACATACAACCTGCATCTCATTCGCCGGATAATTCAGTTGACTTGGCACCGACCATAGTCACATGTTGCAAGTCTTCGTTTTTGTAGCACAGGTTATGTGGTCGACTAGGCTCGTCACCAGCACGGAAGCACATGCTCCATAGTACGGTGGTTTATCAGCGATGGCGGCAAAGCAGCTGCTTTTTCCAGGGAATACATGCCCCTGCACTAAAATGAAGCAAGCCCAGTGAACCTTATAGACGAGCTACAGCTATGACCTCAGCGAAATAATGCCTACACGAACATAAAACCAGCATCTCATTTGCCGGATAATTCAGTAGACTTGGTGGCACCGACCATAGAAACATGTTGCAATTCTTCGTTATAGTAGCACAGGTTCTGTGGCCGACTGGGCTCATCACCAGCACGGACGCACATGCTCCATAGGAAGACGATTTATCAGCGATGGCGGCAAAGCAGCTGTTTTTTCCAGGAAATACATGACCCTTCACTAAGGTGAAGCAAGCCCAGTGTACCGTTATAGACGAGCTAAATCTGTGACCTCAGCGAAATCATGCCTACACGAGCATACAAACAGCATCCCATTCCCCGGATAATTCAGTGGACTTGGTGGCACCGACCTTACACATATGTTGAAATTATTCGTTTTTGTAGCACAATTTCTGTGGCCGACTGTGCTCATCACCACCACGGACGCACATGCTCCATAGGAATGCGGTATATCGACGGTGGCGGCAAAGCGGCTGATTTTTCCAGGGAAATACTCGCCCCTGCATAAAGACGAAGCAAGCCCAGTGAACCGTTATAGACGAGCTACAGCTTTGACCTCCGCGAAATCATGCATTCACAAACATACAACCGGCAACACATTCGCACGAAAATTCAGTGGACTTGGTGGCACCGACCATAAACACATGTTGCAATTCTTCGTTTTTGTAGCGCAGGTAATGTGGTCGACTGGGCTCATCACCAGCACGGACGCACATGCTCCATAGTGAGGCGGTTTATCGGTGGTGGCGGCAAAACGGGAGATTCTTCTATGGAATAGATGCCCCTGCACTAAGATGAAGCAAGCCCACTGAATCGTTATAGACGTGCTATCGCTGTGATCTCAGCGAAATCATGCCTACACGAACATACAACCAGCATCTCATTCGCCGGATAATTCAGTGGACTTATTGGCACAGACCATAGACACATGTTGCAATTCTTCGTTTTTGTAGCAGAGGTTCTGTGGCCGACTGGGCTCACCACCAGCACGGAAGCACATGCTCCATAGTAAGGCGGTTTATCAGCAATGGCGGCAAAGCAGCTGCTTTTTACAGGAAATACATGCCCCTTCACTAAGATGAAGCAAGCCCAGTGTACCGTTATAGACGAGCTAAATCTTTGACCTCAGCGAAATCATGCCTACACGAACATACAACCTGCATCTCATTCGCCGGATAATTCAGTTAACTTGGCACCGACCATAGTCACATGTTGCAAGTCTTCGTTTTTGTAGCACAGGTTATGTGGCCGACTAGGCTCATCACCAGCACGGAAGCACATGCTCCATAGTAAGGCGGTTTATCAGCGATGGCGGCAAAGCAGCGGCTTTTTCCAGGGAATACATGCCTCTGCACTAAAATGAAGCATGCCCAGTGAACCTTATAGACTAGCTACAACTATGACTTCAGCGAAATCGTGCCTACACAAACATACAACCAGCATCTCATTCGCCGGATAATTCAGTGGACTTGGTTGCACCGACCATAGACACATGTTGCAATTCTTCGTTTTTGTAGCCCAGGTTCTGTGTCCGACTGGGCTCATCACCAGCACGGAAGCACATGCTCCATAGTAAGGCGGTTTATCAGCGATGGCGGCAAAGCAGTGGTTTTTCCAGAAAATACATGCCCCTTCACTAAGATGAAGCAAGCCCAGTGAACCGTTATAGACGAGCTACAGCTGTGACCTCCGGGAAATCACTCATTCACAAACATACAACCAGCATCCCATTCCCTGGATAATTCAGCTGACTTGATGGAACTGACCATAGACACATGTTGCAATTCTTCGTTTTTGTAGCGCAGGTATTGTGGTCGACTGGGCTCATCACCAGCACGGACGCACATGCTCCATAGTGAGGTGGTTTATCGGTGGTGGCGGCAAAACGGGAGATTCTTCTATGGAATAGATGCCCCTGCACTAAGATGAAGCAAGCCCACTGAATCGTTATAGACGTGCTATCGCTGTGATCTCAGCGAAATCATGCCTACACGAACATACAACCAGCATCTCATTCGCCGGATAATTCAGTGGACTTAGTGGCACAGACCATAGACACATGCTGCAATTCTTCGTTTTTGTAGCGCAGCTTCTGTGGCCGACTGGGCTCATCACCAGGACGGAAGCACATGCTCCATAGTAAGGCGAATGAGATGCTTCTTGTATGCTCGTGTGGGCATGATTTTGCTGAGGTCATAGCTGTAGCTCGTCTATAACGGTTCACTGGGCTTGCTTCATCTTAGTGTAGGGGCATGTATTCATTGGAAAAAGCAGCTGCTTTGTCACCATCGCTGATAAACCGCCTCCCTATGGAACATGTGCTTCCCTGCAGGTGATGAGTCCAGTCGGCCACAGAACCTCTGCTACAAAAACGAAGAATTGCAACATGTGTCTATGGTCGGTGCAACCAAGGCCACTGAATTATCCGGCGAATGAGATGTTGGTTGTATGTTCGTGTAGGCATGATTTCGCTGAGATCACAGCGATAGCACGTCTATAACGATTCAGTGGGCTTGCTTCATCTTAGTGCAGGGGCATCTATTCCATAGAAGAATCTCCCGTTTTGCCGCCACCACCGATAATTCGCCTCACTATGGAGCATGTGCGTCCGTGCTGGTGATGAGCCCAGTCGACCACAATACCCGCGCTACAAAAACGAAGAATTGCAACATGTGTCTATGGTCAGTTCCATCAAGTCAGCTGAATAATCCAGGGAATGGGATGCTGGTTGTATGTTCGTGTAGGCATGATTTCGCTGAGGTCAAAGATGTAGCTCGTCTATAACGGTTCACTGCGCTTGCTTCATCTTAGTGCAGGGGCATGTATTCCCTGGAAAAAGGAGCTGCTTTGCCGCCATCTGTGGTAAACCGCCTTACTATGGAGCATGTGCTTCCGTTCTGGAGATGAGCTCAGTCGGATACAGAACCTGTGCTACCAAAACGAACAATTCCAACATGTGTCTATGGTCGGTCCCACCAAGGCCACTGAAATATCCGGCGAATGAAATGCTGGTTGCATGTTCGTGTAGGTATGATTTCGCTGAGGTCACAGCGATAGCTCGTCTATAACAATTCAACGGGCTTGCTTCGTCTTAGTGCAGGGGCATCTATTCCATAGAATAATCTCCCGTTTTGCCGCCACCACCGATACACCGCCTTACTATGGAGCATGTGCGTCCATGCTGGTGATGAGCCCAGTGGACCACAGAACCTGCGCTACAAAAACGAAGAATTGCAACATATGTCTATGGTCTGTTCCATCAAGTCAACTGAATTATCCAGGGAATGGGATGCTGGTTGTATGTTTGTGAATGCATGATTTCGCGGAGGTCACAGCTGTAGCTCGTCTATAACAGTTCGCTGAGCTTGCTTCGTCTTTGTGCAGGGGCGTGTATTCCCTGGAAAACTCAGCCGCTTTGCCGCCACCGCCAATAAACCGCCTTCCTATGGAGCATGTGCGTCCGTGCTTGTGATGAGCCCAGTCGGCCACATAACCTGTGCTACAAAAACGAAGAATTACAACATGTGCCTATGGTCAGTGCCACCAAGTCCACTGAATTATCCGGCGAATGAGTTGTTGGTTGTATGCTCGTGTAGGCATGCTTTCGCCGAGGTCATAGCTGTAGCTCGTCTATAACGGTTCACTGGGCTTGCTTCATCTTAGTGTAGCGGCATGTATTCATTGGAAAAAGCAGCTGCTTTGGCGCCATTGCTGATAAACCGCCTTCCTATGGGGCATGTGCTTCCCTGCTGCGATGAGCCCAGTCGGCCACAGAACCTGTGCTACAAAAACGAAGAATTCCAACATGTGTCTATGGTCGGTGCCACCAAGTCCACTGAATTATCCGGCAAATAAGATGCTGGTTTTATGTTCGTGTAGGCATTATTTAGCTGAGGTCATAGCTGTAGCTCGTCTATAAGGTTCACTGGGCTTGCTTCATCTTAGTGAAGGGGCATGTATTTCCTGTAAAAAGCAGCTGCTTTGCCGCCATTGCTGATAAACCGCCTTACTATGGAGCATGTGCTTCCGTGCTGGTGGTGAGCCCAGTCGGCCACAGAACCTCTGCTACAAAAACGAAGAATTGCAACATGTGTCTCTGGTCGGTGGCACCAAGTCCACTGAATTATCCGGGGAATGGGATTCTGGTTGCATGTTCGTGTAGGTATGATTTCGCTGAGGTCACAGCGATAGCTCGTCTATAACGATTCACTGGGATTGCTTCATCTTAGTGCAGGTGCATCTATTCCATAGAAGAATCTCCCGTTTTGCCGCCACCACCGATAAACCGCCTCACTATGGAGCATGTGCGTCCGTGCTGGTGATGAGCCCAGTCGACCACAATACCCGCGCTACAAAAACGAAGAATTGCAACATGTGTCTATGGTCAGTTCCATCAAGTCAGCTGAATAATCCAGGGAATGGGATGCTGGTTGTATGTTTGTAAATGCGTGATTTCCCGGAGGTCACAGCTGTAGCTCGTCTATAACGGTTCACTGGGCTTGCTTCATCTTAGTGAAGGGGCATGTATTTCCTGGAAAAAGCAGCTGCTTTGCCGCCATCGCTGATAAACCGCCTTACTATGGAGCATGTGCTTCCGTGCTGGTGATGAGCCCAGTCGGCCACATAACCTGTGCTACAAAAACGAAGAATTGCAACATGTGTCTATGGTCGGTGCAAACAAGGCCACTGATTTATCCGGCGAATGGGATGCTGGTTGTATGCTCGTGTTGGCATGATTTCACTGAGGTCATAGCTGTAGCTCCTCTATACCGGTTCACTGGGCTTGCTTCATCTTAGTGTAGGGGCATGTATTCATTGCAAAAACAGCTGCTTTGCCGCCATCGCTGATAAACCGCCTTACAATGGAGCATGCGCTTCCGTCCTGGTGATGAGCCCAGTCGGCCACAGAAGCTGCGCTACAAAAACGAAGAATTGCAACATGTGTCTATGGTCTGTGCCACTAAGTCCACTGAATTATCCGGCGAATGAGATGCTGGTTGTATGTTCGTGTAGGCATGATTTCGCTGAGATCACAGCGATAGCACGTCTATAACGATTCAGTGGGCTTGCTTCATCTTAGTGCAGGGGCATCTATTCCATAGAAGAATCTCCCGTTTTGCCGCCACCACCGATAAACCGCCTCACTATGGAGCATGTGCGTCCGTGCTGGTGATGAGCCCAGTCGACCACAATACCTGCGCTACAAAAACGAAGAATTGCAACATGTGTTTATGGTCGGTGCCACCAAGTCCACTGAATTTTCGTGCGAATGTGTTGCCGGTTGTATGTTTGTGAATGCATGATTTCGCGGAGGTCAAAGCTGTAGCTCGTCTATAAGGGTTCACTGGGCTTGCTTCGTCTTTATGCAGGGGCGAGTATTTCCCTGGAAAAATCAGCCGCTTTGCCGCCACCGTCGATATACCGCATTCCTATGGAGCATGTGCGTCCGTGGTGGTGATGAGCAAAGTCGGCCACAGAAATTGTGCTACAAAAACGAATAATTTCAACATATGTGTAAGGTCGGTGCCACCAAGTCCACTGAATTATCCGGGGAATGGGATGCTGTTTGTATGCTCGTGTAGGCATGATTTCGCTGAGGTCACAGATTTAGCTCGTCTATAACGGTACACTGGGCTTGCTTCATCTTAGTGAAGGGTCATGTATTTCCTGGAAAAAACAGCTGCTTTGCCGCCATCGCTGATAAATCGTCTTCCTATGGAGCATGTGCGTCCGTGCTGGTGATGAGCCCAGTCGGCCACAGAACCTCTGCTACAATAACGAAGAATTGCAACATGTTTCTATGGTCGGTGCCACCAAGTCTACTGAATTATCCGGCAAATGAGATGCTGGTTTTATATTCGTGTAGGCATTATTTCGCTCAGGTCATAGCTGTAGCTCGTCTATAAGGTTCACTGGGCTTGCTTCATTTTAGTGCAGGGGCATGTATTCCCTGGAAAAAGCAGCTGCTTTGCCGCCATGGCTGATAAACCACCGTACTATGGATCATGTGCTTCCGTGCTGGTGACGAGCCTAGTCGGCCACATAACCTGTGCTACAAAAACGAAGACTTGCAACATGTGACTATGGTCGGTGCCAAGTCAACTGAATTATCCGGCGAATGAGATGCAGGTTGTATGTTCGTGTATGCATGATTTCGCTGAGGTCACAGATGTAGCTCGTCTTTAACGGTACACTGGGCTTGCTTCATCTTAGTGAAGGGGCATGTATTTCCTGGAAAAAGCAGCTGCTTTGCCGCCATTGCTGATAAACCGCCTTACTATGGAGCATGTGCTTCCGTGCTGGTGATGAGCCCAGTCGGCCACAGAACCTCTGCTACAAAAACGAAGAATTGCAACATGTGTCTCTGGTCGGTTGCACCAAGTCCACTGAATTATCCGGGGAATGGGATTCTGGTTGCATGTTCGTGTAGGTATGATTTCGCTGAGGTCACAGTGATAGCTCGTCTATAACGATTCACTGGGATTGCTTCATCTTAGTGCAGGTGCATCTATTCCATAGAAGAATCTCCCGTTTTGCCGCCACCACCGATAAACCGCCTTACTATGGAGCATGTGCGTCTGTGCTGGTGATGAGACAAGTCGACCACAGAACCTGCGCTACAAAAACGAAGAATGGCAACATGTGTCTATGGTCGGTGCAACCAAGGCCACTGATTTATCCGGCGAATGGGATGCTGGTTGTATGCTCGTGTTGGCATGATTTCACTGAGGTCATAGCTGTAGCTCCTCTATACCGGTTCACTGGGCTTGCTTCATCTTAGTGTAGGGGCATGTATTCATTGCAAAAACAGCTGCTTTGCCGCCATCGCTGATAAACCGCCTTACTATGGAGCATGTGCTTCCGTCCTGGTGATGAGCCCAGTCGGCCACAGAAGCTGCGCTACAAAAACGAAGAATTGCAGCATGTGTCTATGGTCTGTGCCACTAAGTCCACTGAATTATCCGGCGAATGAGATGCTGGTTGTATGTTCGTGTAGGCATGATTTCGATGAGATCACAGCGATAGCACGTCTATAACGATTCAGTGGGCTTGCTTCATCTTAGTGCAGGGGCATCTATTCCATAGAAGAATCTCCCGTTTTGCCGCCACCACCGATAAACCGCCTCACTATGGAGCATGTGCGTCCGTGCTGGTGATGAGCCCAGTCGACCACAATACCTGCGCTACAAAAACGAAGAATTGCAACATGTGTCTATGGTCAGTTCCATCAAGTCAGCTGAATTATCCAGGGAATGGGATGCTGGTTGTATGTTTGTGAATGCGTGATTTCCCGGAGGTCACAGCTGTAGCTCGTCTATAACGGTTCACTGGGCTTTCTACATCTTAGTGAAGGGGCATGTATTTCCTGGAAAAACCACTGCTTTGCCGCCATCGCTGATAAACCGCCTTACTATTGAGCATGTGCTTCCGTGCTGGTGATGAGCCCAGTCGGCCACAGAACCTGGGATACAAAAACGAAGAATTGCAACATGTGTCTATGGTCGGTGCAACCAAGTCCACTGAATTATCCGGCGAATGAGATGCTGGTTGTATGTTTGTGTAGGCACGATTTCGCTGAAGTCATAGTTGTAGCTAGTCTATAAGGTTCACTGGGCTTGCTTCATTTTAGTGCAGAGGCATGTATTTGCTGGAAAACGCCGCTGCTTTGCCGCCATCGCTGATAAACCGCCTTACTATGGAGCATGTGCTTCCGTGCTGGTGATGAGCCTAGTCGGCCACATAACCTGTGCTACAAAAACGAAGACTTGCAACATGTGACTATGGTCGGTGCCAAGTTAACTGAATTATCCGGCGAATGAGATGCAGGTTGTATGTTCGTGTAGGCATGATTTCGCTGAGGTCAAAGATTTAGCTCGTGTATAACGGTACACTGGGCTTGCTTCATCTTAGTGAAGGGGCATGTATTTCCTGTAAAAAGCAGCTGCTTTGCCGCCATTGCTGATAAACCGCCTTAGTGTGGAGCATGTGCTTCCGTGCTGGTGGTGAGCCCAGTCGGCCACAGAACCTCTGCTACAAAAACGAAGAATTGCAACATGTGTCTATGGTCTGTGCCACTAAGTCCACTGAATTATCCGGCGAATGAGATGCTGGTTGTATGTTCGTGTAGGCATGATTCCGCTGAGATCACAGCGATAGCACGTCTATAACGATTCAGTGGGCTTGCTTCATCTTAGTGCAGGGGCATCTATTCCATAGAAGAATCTCCCGTTTTGCCGCCACCACCGATAAACCGCCTCACTATGGAGCATGTGCGTCCGTGCTGGTGATGAGCCCAGTCGACCACAATACCTGCGCTACAAAAACGAAGAATTGCAACATGTGTTTATGGTCGGTGCCACCAAGTCCACTGAATTTTCGTGCGAATGTGTTGCCGGTTGTATGTTTGTGAATGCATGATTTCGCGGAGGTCAAAGCTGTAGCTCGTCTATAATGGTTCACTGGGCTTGCTTCGTCTTTATGCAGGGGCGAGTATTTCCCTGGAAAAATCAGCCGCTTTGCCGCCACCGTCGATATACCGCATTCCTATGGAGCATGTGCGTCCGTGGTGGTGATGAGCCCAGTCGGCCACAGAAATTGTGCTACAAAAACGAATAATTTCAACATATGTGTAAGGTCGGTGCCACCAAGTCCACTGAATTATCCGGGGAATGGGATGCTGTTTGTATGCTCGTGTAGGCATGATTTCGCTGAGGTCACAGATTTAGCTCGTCTATAACGGTACACTGGGCTTGCTTCATTTTAGTGTAGGGGCATGTATTCATTGCAAAAACAGCTGCTTTGCCGCCATCGCTGATACACCGCCTTACTATGGAGCATGTGCTTCCGTCCTGGTGATGAGCCCAGTCGGCTACAGATGCTGCGCTACCAAAACGAAGAATTGCAACATGTGTCTATGGTCTGTGCCACTAAGTCCACTGAATTATCCGGCGTATGAGATGCTGGTTGTATGTTCATGTAGGCATGATTTCGCTGAGATCACAGCGATAGCACGTCTATAACGATTCAGTGGGCTTGCTTCATCTTAGTGCAGGGGCATCTATTCCATAGAAGAATCTCCCGTTTTGCCGCCACCACCGATAAACCGCCTCACTATGGAGCATGTGCGTCCGTGCTGGTGTAGCCCAGTCGACCACAATACCTGCGCTACAAAAACGAAGAATTGCAACATATGTCTATGGTCAGTTCCATCAAGTCAGCTGAATTATCCAGGGAATGGGATGCTGGTTGTATGTTTGTGAATGCGTGATTTCCCGGAGGTCACAGCTGTAGCTCGTCTATAACGGTTCACTGGGCTTGCTTCATCTTAGTGAAGGGGCACGTATTTTCTGGAAAAACCACTGCTTTGCCGCCATCGCTGATAAACCGCCTTACTATGGAGCATGTGCTTCCGTGCTGGTGATGAGCCCAGTCGGCCACAGAACCTGGGCTACAAAAACGAAGAATTGCAACATGTGTCTATGGTCGGTGCAACCAAGTCCACTGAATTATCCGGCGAATGAGATGCTGGTTGTATGTTTGTGTAGGCATGATTTCGCTGAAGTTATAGTTGTAGCTAGTCTATAAGGTTCACTGGGCTTGCTTCATTTTAGTGCAGAGGCATGTATTCCCTGGAAAAAGCCGCTGCTTTGCCGCCATCGCTGATAAACCGCCTTACTATGGAGCATGTGTTTCCGTGCTGGTGATGAGCCCAGTCGGCCACATAACCTGTGCTACAAAAACGAAGAATTCCAACATGTGTCTATGGTCGGTGCCGCCAAGTCCACTGAATTATCCGGCGAGTGAGATGCTGGCTGTATGTTCGGGTAGGCATGATTTCGCTGAGGTCATAGCTGTAGCTCGTCTATAACGGTCCACGGGGCTTGCTTCATCTTAGTGCAGGGGCATGTATTTCCTTTAAATGCAGCTGCTTTGCCGCCATCGCTGATAAACCGCCTTACTAAGGAGCATGTGCTTCCGTTCTGGTGATGAGCCCAGACAGACACAGAACCTATGCTACAAAAACGAAGAATTGCAACATGTGTCTATGGTCGGTGCCACCAAGTCCACTGAATTTTCCGGCGAATGAGATGCTGTTTGTGTGTTCGTGTAGGCATGATTTCGCTGAGGTCATAGCTGTAGCTCGTCTATAACGGTTCACTGGGCTTGCTTCATCTTAGTGCAGGGGCGTGTATTCCCTGGAAAAAGCAACTGCTTTGCCGCCATCGCTGATAAACCGCGTTCCTATGGAGCATGTGCTTCTGTGCTGGTGATGAGCCCGGTCCGCCACAAAGCCTGTGCTACAAAAACGAAGAATTGCAACATGTGTCTATGGTCGGTGCAACCAAGGCCACTGATTTATCCGGTGAATGGGATGCTGGTTGTATGCTCGTGTTGGCATGATTTCGCTGAGGTCATAGCTGTAGCTGGTCTATAACGGTTCACTGGGCTTGCTTCATCTTAGTGTAGGGGCATGTATTCATTGGAAAAAGCAGCTGCTTTGCCGCCATCGCAGAAAAACCGCCTTACTATGGAGCATGTGCTTCCGTCCTGGTGATGAGCCCAGTCGGCAACAGAACCTGCGCTACAAAAACGAATAATTGCAACATGTGTCTATGGTCTCTGCCACCAAGTCCACTGAATTATCCGGCGAATGAGATGCTGGTTGTATGTTCGTGTAGGCATGATTTCGCTGAGATCACAGCGATAGCTCGTCTATAACGATTCAGTGGGCTTGCTTCATCTTAGTGCAGGGGCATCTATTCCATAGAAGAATCTCCCGTTTTGCCGCCACCACCGATAAACCGCCTTACTATGGAGCATGTGCGTCCGTGCTTGTGATGAGCCCAGTCGACCACAGAACCTGCGCTACAAAAACGAAGAATTGCAACATGTGTCTATGGTCGGTTCCATCAAGTCAGCTAAATTATCCAGGGAATGGGATGCTGGTTGTATGTATGTGAAGGCATGATTTCGCGGAGGTCACAGCTGTAGCTCGTCTATAACGGTTCACTGGGCTTGCTTCATCTTTTTGCAGGGGCGTGTATTCCCTGGAAAAATCAGCCGCTTTGCCGCCACCGCTGATATATTGCCTTACTATGGAGCATGTGCTTCCGTGCTGGCGATGAGCCCAGTCGGCGACAGAACCTGTGCTACAAAAACGAAGAATTGCAACATGTGTCTATAGTCATTGCCACCTAATCAAATGATTTATCCGGTGAATGGGATGCTGGTTGTATGCTCGTGTAGGCATGATTTCGCTGAGGTCATAGCTGTAGCTCGTCTATAACGGTTCACTGGGCTTGCTTCATCTTAGTGTTGGGGCATGTATTCATTGGAAAAAGCAGCTGCTTTGCCGCCATCACTGATAAACCGCCTTCCTATGGGGCATGTGCTTCCCTGCTGGTGATGAGCCCTGTCGGCCACAGAACCTGTGCTTCAAAAAGGAAGAATTCCAACATGTGTCTATGGTCGGTGCCACCAAGTTTACTGAATTATCCGGCGAGTGAGATGCTGGCTGTATGTTCGTGTAGGCATAATTTCGCTGAGATCACAGCGATAGCTCGTCTACAACGATTCACTGGGCTTGCTTCATCTTAGTGCAGGGGCATCTATTCCATAGAAGAATCTCCCGTTTTGCCGCCACCACCGATATACCGCCTTACTATGGAGAATGTGCGTCCGTGCTGGTGATGAGCCCAGTCGACAACAGAACCTGCGCAACAAAAACGAAGAATTGCAACTTGTGTCTATGGTCGGTTCCATCAAGTCAACTGAATTATCCAGGGAATGGGATGCTGGTTGTATGTCTGTGAATGCATGATTTCGCGGAGGTCACAGCTGTAGCTCGTCTATAACGGTTCACTGGGCTTGCTTCGTCTTTGTGCAGGGGCGTGTATTCCCTGGAAAAATCAGCCGCTTTGCCGCCACCGCCGATAAACCGCCTTCCAATGGAGCATGTGCGTCCGTGCTGGTGATGAGCCCAGTCGGCCACAGAAGTTGTGCTACAAAAACGAATAATTGCAACATATGTCTAAGGTCGGTGCCACCAAGTATACTGAATTATCCGGGGAATGGGATGCTGGTTGTATGCTCTTGTAGGCATAATTTCGCTGAGGTCACAGCTGTTGGTCATCTATAACGGTTCACTGGGCTTGCTTCATCTTAGTGCAGGGGCATGTATTCCCTGGAAAAACAGTTGCTTTGCCGCCACCGCTGATTAATCGCCTTACTATAGAGCATGAGCGTCCGTGCTCGTGATGAGACTAGTCGGCATCAGAACCTGTGCTACAAACAGGAAGAATTGCAACATGTGTCTATGATCGGTGCCACCAAGTCCACTGAAATATCCGGGGAATGGGATGCTAGTTGTATGCTCGTGTAGGCATGATTTCACTGAGGTCATAGCTGTAGCTCCTCTATACCGGCTCACTGGGCTTGCTTTATCTTAGTGTAGGGGCATGTATTCATTGCAAAAGCAGCTGCTTTGGCGCCATTGCTGATAAACCGCCTTCCTATGGGGCATGTGCTTCCCTGCTGCGATGAGCCCAGTCGGCCACAGAACCTGTGCTACAAAAACGAAGAATTCCAACATGTGTCTATGGTCGGTGCAACCGAGGCCACTGATTTATCCGGCGAATGGGATGCTGGTTCTATGCTCGTGTTGGCATGATTTCACTGAGGTCATAGCTGTAGCTCCTCTATACCAGCTTACTGGGCTTGCTTCATCTTAGTGTAGGGGCATGTATTCATTGCAAAAGCAGCTGCTTTGGCGCCATTGCTGATAAACCGCCTTCCTATGGGGCATGTGCTTCCCTGCTGCGATGAGCCCAGTCGGCCACAGAACCTGCGCTACAAAAACGAAGAATTCCAACATGTGTCTATGGTCGGTGCCACCAAGTCCACTGAATTATCCGGCGAGTGAGATGCTGGCTGTATGTTCGTGTAGGCATGATTTCGCTGAGGTCATAGCTGTAGCTCGTCTATAACGGTTCACTGGGCTTGCTTCATCTTAGTGCAGGGGCATGTATTTCCTGGAAAAAGCAGCTGCTTTGCCGCCATCGCTGATAAACCGCCTTACTATAGAGCATGTGCTTCCGTCCTGGTGATGAGCCCAGACGGCCACAGAACCTGTGCTACAAGAACGAAGAATTGCAACATGTGTTTATGGTCGGCGCCACCAAGTCCACTGAATTTTCGTGCGAATGTGTTGCCGGTTGTATGTTTGTGAATGCATGATTTCGCGGAGGTCAAAGCTGTAGCTCGTCTATAACGGTTCACTGGGCTTGCTTCGTCTTTATGCAGGGGCGAGTATTTCCCTGGAAAAATCAGCCGCTTTGCCGCCACCGTCGATAAACCGCCTTCCTATGGAGCATGTGCGTCCGTGGTGGTGATGAGCCCAGTCGGCCACAGAAATTGTGCTACAAAAACGAATAATTTCAACATATGTGTAAGGTCGGTGCCACCAAATCCACTGAATTATCCGGGGAATGGGATGCTGTTTGTATGCTCGTGTAGGCATGATTTCGCTGAGGTCACAGATTTAGCTCGTCTATAACGGTACACTGGGCTTGCTTCATCTTAGTGAAGGGTAATGTATTTCCTGGAAAAAACAGCTGCTTTGCCGCCATCGCTAATAAAACGCCTTACTATGGAGCATGTGCGTCCGTGCTGGTGATGAGCCCAGTCGGCCACAGAACCTGTTCTACAATAACGAAGAATTGCAACATGTTTCTATGGTCGGTACCACCAAGTCTACTGAATTATCCGGCAAATGAGATGCTCGTTTTATGTTCGTGTAGGCATTATATCGCTGAGGTCATAGCTGTAGCTCGTCTATAAGGTTCACTGGGCTTGCTTCATTTTAGTGCAGGGACATGTATTCCCTGGAAAAAGCAGCTGCTTTGCCGCCATCGCTGTTAAACCACCGTACTATGGAGCATGTGCTTCCGTGCTGGTGACGAGCCTAGTCGGCCACATAACCTGTGCTACAAAAACGAAGACTTGCAACATGTGACTATGGTCGGTGCCAAGTCAACTGAATTATCCGGCGAATGAGATGCAGGTTGTATGTTCGTGTAGGCATGATTTCGCTGAGGTCACAGATGTAGCTCTTCTATAACGGTACACTGGGCTTGCTTCATCTTAGTGAAGAAGCATGTATTTATGGAAAAAGCAGCTGCTTTGCCGCCATTGCTGATAAACCGCCTTACTATGGAGCATGTGCTTCCGTGCTGGTGATGAGCCCAGTCGGCCACAGAACCTCTGCTACAAAAACGAAGAATTGCAACATGTGTCTCTGGTCGGTGGCACCAAGTCCACTGAATTATCCGGGGAATGGGATTCTGGTTGCATGTTCGTGTAGGTATTATTTCGCTGAGGTCACAGCGATAGCTCGTCTATAACGATTCACTGGGATTGCTTCATCTTAGTGCAGGTGCATCTATTCCATAGAAGAATCTCCCGTTTTGCCGCCACCACCGATAAACCGCCTTACTATGGAGCATGTGCGTCTGTGCTGGTGATGAGACAAGTCGACCACAGAACCTGCGCTACAAAAACGAAGAATTGCAACATATGTCTATGGTCGGTTCTATCAAGTCAACTGAATTATCCGGCGAAGGCGATGCTGGTTGTATGTTCGTGTAGGCATGATTTCGCTGAGATCACAGCAATAGCTCGTCTATAACGATTCACTGGGCTTGCTTCATCTTAGTGCAGGGGCATCTATTCCATAGAAGAATCTCCCGTTTTTCGCCACCACCGATAAACCGCCTTACTATGGAGAATGTGCGTCCGAGCTGGTGATGATCCCAGTCGACCGCAGAACCTGCGCTACAAAAACGAAGAATTGCAACATGTGTCTATGGTCGGTTTCATCAAGTCAACTGAATTATCCAGGGAATGGGATGCTGGTTGTATGTTTGTGAATGCATGATTTCGCGGAGGTCACAGCTGTAGCTCGTCTATAACGGTTCACTGGGCTTGCATCGTCTTTGTGCAGGGCCATGTATTCCCTGGAAAAATCAGCCGCTTTGCCGCCACCGCCTATAAACCGCCTTCTAATGGAGCATGTGCGTCCGTGATGGTGATGAGCCCAGTCGGCCACAGAAGTTGTGCTACAAAAACGATTAATTGCAACATATGTCTAAGGTCGGTGCCACCAAGTATACTGAATTATCCGGGGAATGGGATGCTGGTTGCATGCTCGTGTAGGCATGATTTCGCTGAGGTCACAGATGTAGCTCGTCTATAACGGTACACTAGGCTTGCTTCATCTTAGTGAAGGGGCATGTATTTCCTGGAAAAAGCAGCTGCTTTGCCGCCATCGCTGATAAACCGCCTTACTATGGAGCATGTGCTTCCGTGCTGGTGATGAGCCCAGTCGGCCACATAACCTGTGCTACAAAAACGAATAATTCAACATGTGTCTATGGTCGGTCCCACCAAGGCCACTGAAATATCCGGCGAATGAAACGCTGGTTGTTTGTCCGTGTATACATGATTTCGCAGAGGTCATAGCTGTAGCTCGTTTATAAAGGTTCACTGCGCTTACTTCATCTTAGTGCAGGGGCATGTATTCCCTGGAAAAAGAGCTGCTTTGCCGCCATCTGTGATAAACCGCCTTACTATGGAGCATGTGCTTCCGTGCTGGAGATGAGCTCAGTCGGATACAGAACCTGCGCTACAAAAACGAAGAATTGCAACATGTGTCTATGGTCTCAGCCACCAAGTCCACTGAATTATCCGGCGAATGAGATGCTGGTTGTATGTTCGTGTAGGCATGATTTCGCTGAGACCACAGCGATAGCTCGTCTATAACGATTCAGTGGGCTTGCTTCATCTTAGTGCAGGGGCATCTATTCCATAGAAGAATCTCCCGTTTTGCCGCCACCACCGATAAACCGCCTTACTATGGAGCATGTGCGTCCGTGCTTGTGATGAGCCCAGTCGACCACAGAACCTGCGCTACAAAAACGAAGAATTGCAACATGTGTCTATGGTCGGTTCCATCAAGTCAGCTAAATTATCCAGGGAATGGGATGCTGGTTGAATGTTTGTGAAGGCATGATTTCGCGGAGGTCACAGCTGTAGCTCGTCTATAACGGTTCACTGGGCTTACTTCATCTTTGTGCAGGGGCGTGTATTCGCTGGAAAAATTAGCCGCTTTGCCGCCACCGCTGATATACCGCCTTACTATGGAGCATGTGCTTCCGTGCTGGTGATGAGCCCAGTCGGCGACAGAACCTGTGCTACAAAAACGAAGAATTGCAACATGTGTCTATGGTCAGTGCCACCTAATCAAATGATTTATCTGGGGAATGGGATGCTGGTTGTATGCTCGTGTAGGCATGATTTGTCTGAGGTCATAGCTGTAGCTCGTCTATAATGGTTCATTGGCCTTGCTTCATCTTAGTGTAGGGGCATGTATTCATTGGAAAAAGCAGCTGCTTTGTCGCCATCGCTGATAAACCGCCTCCCCAAAAAACATGTGCTTCCCTGCTGGTGATGAGCCCAGTCGGCCACAGAACCTCTGCTACAAAAACGAAGAATTGCAACACGTGTCTCTGGTCGGTGGCACCAAGTCCACTGAATTATCCGGGGAATGGTATTCTGGTTGCATGTTCGTGTAGGTATGATTTCGCTGAGGTCACAGCGATAGCTCGTCTATAACGATTCACTGGGCTTCCTTCGTCTTAGTGCAGAGGCATCTATTCCATAGAATAATCTCCCGTTTTGCCGCCACCACCGATAAACCGCCTTACTGGAGCATGTGCGTCCGTGCTGGTGATGAGACAAGTCGACCACACACCTGCACTACAAAAACGAATAATTGCAACTTATGTCTATGGTCGGTTCTGTCAAGTCAACTGAATTATCCGGCGAAGGAGATGCTGGTTGTATGTTCGTGTAGGCATGATTTCTCTGAGATCACAGTGATAGCTCGTCTGTAAGGATTCACTGGGCTTGCTTCATCTTAGTGCATGGCCATCTTTTCCATAGAAGAATCTCCCGTTTTGCCGCCACCACCGATAAACCGCCTTACTATGGAGCATGTGCGTCCATGCTGGTGATGATCCCAGTCGGCCACAGAACCTTTGCTACAAAAACGAAGAATTGCAACTTTTGTCTATGGTCGGTCCCACCAAGGCCACTGAAATATCCGGCGAATGAAATGCTGGTTCTATGCTCGTGTAGGCATGATCTCGGTGAGGTCACAGATGCAGCTCGTCTATAACGGTACACTGGGCTTGCTTCATCTTAGTGAAGGGGCATGTATTCATTGGAAAAAGCAGCTGCTTTGCCGCCATCGCTGATAAACCGCCTTCCTATGGAGCATGTGCTTCCGTCCTGGTGATGAGCCCAGACGGCCACAGAACCTGTGCTACAAAAACGAAGAATTGCAACATGTGTTTATGGTCGGTGCCGCCAAGTCCACTGAATTTTCGTGCGAATGTGTTGCCGGTTGTATGTTTGTGAATGCATGATTTCGCGGAGGTCAAAGCTGTAGCTCGTCTATAAGGGTTCACTGGGCTTGCTTCGTCTTTATGCAGGGGCGAGTATTTCCCTGGAAAAATCAGCCGCTTTGCTGCCACCGTCGATAAACCGCCTTCTTATGGAGCATGTGCGTCCGTGGTGGTGATGAGCCCAGTCGGCCACAGAAATTGTGCTACAAAAACGAATAATTTCAACATATGTGCAAGGTCGGTGCCACCAAGTCCACTGAATTATCCGGGGAATGGGATGCTGTTTGTATGCTCGTGTAGGCATGATTTCGCTGAGGTCACAGATTTAGCTTGTCTATAACAGTACACTGGGCTTGCTTCATCTTAGTGAAGGGTCATGTATTTCCTGGAAAAAACAGCTGCTTTGCCGCCATCGCTGATAAAACGCCTTACTATGGAGCATGTGCGTCCGTGCTGGTGATGAGCCCAGTCGGCCACAGAACCTGTGCAACACAAACGAAGAATTGCAACATGTTTCTATGGTCGGTGCCACCAAGTCTACTGAAATATCCGGCAAATGAGATGCTGGTTTTATGTTCGTGTAGGCATGATTTCGCTGAGGTCATAGCTGTAACTCGTCTATAAGGTTCACTGGGCTTGATTCACTTTAGTGCAGGGGCATGTATTCCCTGGAAAAAGCAGCGGCTTTGCCGCCATCGCTGATAAACCACCTTACTATGGAGCATGTGCTTCCGTGCTGGTGACGAGCCTAGTCGGCCACATAACCTGTGCTACAAAAACGAAGACTTGCAACATGTGACTATGGTCGGTGCCAAGTCAACTGAATTATCCGGCGAATGAGATGCAGGAATTATGTTCGTGTAGGCATGATTTCGCTGAGGTCACAGATGTAGCTCGTCTATAACGGTACACTGGGCTTGCTTCATCTTAGTGAAGGGGCATGTATTTCCTGGAAAAAGCAGCTGCTTTGCCGCCATTGCTGATAAACCGCCTTACTATGGAGCATGTGCTTCCGTGCTGGTGATGAGCCCAGTCGGCCACAGAACATCTGCTACAAAAACGAAGAATTGCAACATGTGTCTCTGGTCGGTGGCACCAAGTCCACTGAATTATCCGGGGAATGGGATTCTGGTTGCATGTTCGTGTAGGTATGATTTCGCTGAGGTCACAGCGATAGCTCGTCTATAACGATTCACTGGGATTGCTTCATCTTAGTGCAGGTGCATCTATTCCATAGAAGAATCTCCCGTTTTGCCGCCACCACCGATAAACCGCCTTACTATGGAGCATGTGCGTCTGTGCTGGTGATGAGACAAGTCGAGCACAGAACCTGCGATACAAAAACGAAGAGTTGCAACATATGTCTATGGTCGGTCCAATTAAGTCAACTGAATTCTCCAGGGAAGGAGATGCTGGTTGTATGTTCGTGTAGGCATGATTTCGCTGAGATCACAGCGATGGCTCATCTATAACGATTCACTGGGCTTGTTTCATTTTAGTGCAGGGGCATGCATTCTCTGGAAAAAGCAGCTGATTTGCCGCCATCGCTGATAAACCCCCTTACTATGGAGCATGTGCTTCCGTGCTGGAGATGAGCTCAGTCGGATACAGAACCTGTGCTACAAAAACGAAAAATTGCAACATGTGTCTATGGCCGGTTCCATCAAGTCAACTGAATTATCCGGCGAATGAGATGCTGGTTGTGTGTTCGTGTAGGCATGATTTCGCTGAGGTCATAGCTGTAGCTCGTCTATAAGGTTCACGGGGCTTGCTTCATCTTAGTGCAGGGGCATGTGTTTCATTGAAAAAGCAGCTGCTTTGCCGCCACCGCTGATAAACCGCCTTTTCCTTTGTTTTTCTTTTAACATGCCAGCAAATGTAACGGCGTCCGCTACATTTATTGTATTTGTTTATTTTGTGTGTGTATGTGCCGAGTGCAGTTTGCTTACCACCAGGGAGAAAGGCCCTCGTCAGGCACCACGCCTTTTGGCCTCCTTCCTGAAGTGTATGAAACACACTTCGAATAAATACTTTTCAAACTATGGAGAATGTGCTTCCGTGCTGGTGATGAGCCCACGAAGAATTGCAACTTGTGTCTATGGTCGGTGCAACAAAGGCCACTGATTTATCCGGCGAATGAGATGCTGGTTGTATGCTCGTGTAGGCATGCTTTCGCAGAGGTCATAGCTGTAGTTCGTCTATAACGGTTCACTTGGCTTGCTTCATCTTAGTGTAGCGGCATGTATTCATTGGAAAAAGCAGCTGCTTTGCCGCCATCGCTGATAAACCGCCTTAATATGGAGCATGTGCTTCCCTGCTGGTGATGAGCCCAGACGGCCACAGAACCTGTGCTACAAAAACGAAGAATTGCAACATGTGTTCATGGTCGGTACCACCAAGTCCACTGAATTTTCGTGCGAATATGTTGCCGGTTGTATGTTTGTAAATGCATGATTTCGCGGAGGTCACAGCTGTAGCTCGTCTATAACGGTTCACTGTGCTTGCTTCGTCTTTGTGCAGGGCCGTGTATTCCCTGAAAAAATCAGCCGCTTTGCCGCCACCGCCGATAAACCGCCTTCCAATGGAGCATGTGCGTCCGTGCTGGTGATGAGCCCAGTCGGCCACAGAAGTTGTGCTACAAAAACGAATAATTGCAGCATATGTCTAAGGTCAGTGCCACCAAGTATACTGAATTATCCGGGGAATGGGATGCTGGTTGTATGCTCGTGTAGGCATGATTTCGCTGAGGTGACAGATGTAGCTCGTCTATAACGGTACACTAGGCTTGCTTCATCTTAGCGAAGGGGCATGTATTTCCTGGAAAATGCAGCTGCTTTGCCGCCATCGCTGATAAACCGCCTTACTATGGAGCATGTGCTTCCGTGCTGGTGATGAGCCCAGTCGGCCACATAACCTGAGCAACAAAAACGAATAATTAAACATGTGTCTATGGTCGGTCCCACCAAGGCCACTGAAATATCCGGCGAATGAAATGCTGGTTGTATGTTCGTGTAGGCATGATTTCGCTGAGGTCATAGCTGTAGCTCGTCTATAACGTTTCACTGGACTTGTTTCTTTTTAGTGCAGGGGCATGCATTCTCTGGAAAAAGCAGCTGATTTGCCGCCATCGCTGATAAACCGCCTTACTATGGAGCATGTGCTTCCGTCCTGGTGATCATCCCAGTCGGCCACAGAACCTTTGCTACAAAAACGAAGAATTGCAACATGTGTCTATGGTCTGTGCCACCAAGTCTACTGAATTATACGGCAAATGAGATGCTGGTTTTATGTTCGTGTAGGCATGATTTCGCTGAGGTCATTGCTGTAGCTCGTCTATAAGGTTCACTGGGCTTGCTTCACTTTAGTGCAGGGGCATGTATTCCCTGGAAAAAGCAGCTGCTTTGCCGCCATCGCTGATAAACCACCTTACTATGGAGCATGTGCTTCCGTGCTGATGATGAGCCCAGTCGGCCACTGAACCTGTGCAACAATAACGAAGAATTGCAACATGTTTCTATGGTCGGTGCCACCAAGTCTACTGAATTATCCGGCAAATGAGATGCTGGTTTTATGTTCGTGTAGGCATGATTTCGCTGAGGTCATAGCGATAGCTCGTCTATAACGATTCAGTGGGCTTGCTTCATCTTAGTGCAGGGGCATCTATTCCATAGAAGAATCTCCCATTTTGCCGCCACCACCGATAAACCGCCTTACTATGGAGCATGTGCGTCCGTGCTTGTGATGAGCCCAGTCGACCACAGAACCTGCGCTACAAGAACGAAGAATTGCGACATGTGTCTATGGTCGGTTCCATCAAGTCAGCTAAATTATCCAGGGAATGTGATGCTGGTTGAATGTTTGTGAAGGCATGATTTCGCGGAGGTCACAGCTGTAGCTCGTCTATAACGGTTCACTGGGCTTGCTTCATCTTTGTGCAGGGGCGTGTATTCGCTGGAAAAATCAGCCGCTTTGCCGCCACCGCTGATATACCGCCTTACTATGGAGCATGTGCTTCCGTGCTGGTGATGAGCCCAGTCGGCGACAGAACCTGTGCTACAAAAACGAAGAATTGCAACATGTGTCTATGGTCAGTGCCACCTAATCAAATGATTTATCTGGGGAATGGGATGCTGGTTGTATGCTCGTGTAGGCATGATTTGTCTGAGGTCATAGCTGTAGCTCGTCTATAACGGTTCACTGGGCTTGCTTCATCTTAGTGTTGGGGCATGTATTCATTGGAAAAAGCAGCTGCTTTGCCGCCATCGCTGATAAACCGCCTTCATATGGGGCATGTGCTTCCCTGCTGGTGATGAGCCCAGTCGGCCACAGAACCTGTGCTTCAAAAAGGAAGAATTCCAACATGTGTCTATGGTCGGTGCCACCAAGGCCACTGAAATATCCGGCGAATGAAATGCTGGTTGTATGTTCGTGTAGGCATGATTTCGCTGAGGTCATAGCTGTAGCTCGTCTATAACGTTTCACTGGACTTGTTTCTTTTTAGTGCAGGGGCATGCATTCTCTGGAAAAAGCAGCTGATTTGCCGCCATCGCTGATAAACCGCCTTACTATGGAGCATGTGCTTCCGTCCTGGTGATCATCCCAGTCGGCCACAGAACCTTTGCTACAAAAACGAAGAATTGCAACATGTGTCTATGGTCTGTGCCACCAAGTCTACTGAATTATACGGCAAATGAGATGCTGATTTTATGTTCGTGTAGGCATGATTTCGCTGAGGTCATTGCTGTAGCTCGTCTATAAGGTTCACTGGGCTTGCTTCACTTTAGTGCAGGGGCATGTATTCCCTGGAAAAAGCAGCTGCTTTGCCGCCATCGCTGATAAACCACCTTACTATGGAGCATATTGCTTCCGTGCTGGTGATGAGCCCAGTCGGCCACTGAACCTGCGCAACAATAACGAAGAATTGCAACATGTTTCTATGGTCGGTGCCACCAAGTCTACTGAATTATCCGGCAAATGAGATGCTGGTTTTATGTTCGTGTAGGCATGATTTCGCTGAGGTCATAGCGATAGCTCGTCTATAACGATTCAGTGGGCTTGCTTCATCTTAGTGCAGGGGCATCTATTCCATAGAAGAATCTCCCATTTTGCCGCCACCACCGATAAACCGCCTTACTATGGAGCATGTGCGTCCGTGCTTGTGATGAGCCCAGTCGACCACAGAACCTGCGCTACAAAAACGAAGAATTGCAACATGTGTCTATGGTCGGTTCCATCAAGTCAGCTAAATTATCCAGGGAATGTGATGCTGGTTGAATGTTTGTGAAGGCTTGATTTCGCGGAGGTCACAGCTGTAGCTCGTCTATAACGGTTCACTGGGCTTGCTTCATCTTTGTGCAGGGGCGTGTATTCGCTGGAAAAATCAGCCGCTTTGCCGCCACCGCTGATATACCGCCTTACTATGGAGCATGTGCTTCCGTGCTGGTGATGAGCCCAGTCGGCGACAGAACCTGTGCTACAAAAACGAAGAATTGCAACATGTGTCTATGGTCAGTGCCACCTAATCAAATGATTTATCTGGGGAATGGGATGCTGGTTGTATGCTCGTGTAGGCATGATTTGTCTGAGGTCATAGCTGTAGCTCGTCTATAACGGTTCACTGGGCTTGCTTCATCTTAGTGTTGGGGCATGTATTCATTGGAAAAAGCAGTTGCTTTGCCGCCATCGCTGATAAACCGCCTTCATATGGGGCATGTGCTTCCCTGCTGGTGATGAGCCCAGTCGGCCTCAGAACCTGTGCTTCAAAAAGGAAGAATTCCAACATGTGTCTATGGTCGGTGCCACCAAGTCTACTGAATTATCCGGGGAATGGTATTCTGGTTGCATGTTCGTGTAGGTATGATTTCGCTGAGGTCACAGCGATAGCTCGTCTATAACGATTCACTGGGCTTGCTTCGTCTTAGTGCAGAGGCATCTATTCCATAGAATAATCTCCCGTTTTGCCGCCACCACCGATAAACCGCCTTACTATGGAGCATGTGCGTCCGTGCTGGTGATGAGACAAGTCGATCACAGAACCTGCACTACAAAAACGAAGAATTGCAACTTATGTCTATGGTCGGTTCTATCAAGTCAACTGAATTATCCGGCGAAGGAGATGCTGGTTGTATGTTCGTGTAGGCACGATTTCTCTGAGATCACAGCGATAGCTCGTCTGTAAGGATTCACTGCGCTTGCTTCATCTTAGTGCATGGGCATCTTTTCCATAGAAGAATCTCCCGTTTTGCCGCCACCACCGATAAACCGCCTTACTATGGAGCATGTGCGTCCATGCTGGTGATGATCCCAGTCGGCCACATAACCTGTGCTACAAAAACGAATAATTCAACTTGTGTCTATGGTCGGTCCCACCAAGGCCACTGAAATATCCGGCGAATGAAATGCTGGTTGTATGCTCTTGTAGGCATGATCTCGCTGAGGTCACAGATGCAGCTCGTCTATAACGGTACACTGGGCTTGCTTCATCTTAGTGAAGGGGCATGTATTCATTGGAAAAAGCAGCTGCTTTGCCGCCATCGCTGATAAACCGCCTTCCTATGGGGCATGTGCTTCCCTGCTGGTGATGAGCCCAGTCGGCCACAGAACCTGTGCTACAAAAAAGAAGAATTCCAACATGTGTCTATGGTCGGTGCCACCAAGTCCACTGAATTATCCGGCGAGGGAGATGCTGGCTGTATGTTCGTGTAGGCATGATTTCGCTGAGGTCATAGCTGTAGCTCGTCTATAACGGTTCACTGGGCTTGCTTCATCTTAGTGCAGGGGCATGTATTTCCTGGAAAAAGCAGCTGCTTTGCCGCCATCGCTGATAAACCGCCTTACTATGGAGCATGTGCTTCCGTCCTGGTGATGAGCCCAGACGGCCACAGAACCTGTGCTAAAAAAACGAAGAATTGCAACATGTGTTTATGGTCGGTGCCACCAAGTCCACTGAATTTTCGTGCGAATGTGTTGCCGGTTGTATGTTTGTGAATGCATGATTTCGCGGAGGTCAAAGCTGTAGCTCGTCTATAAGGGTTCACTGGGCTTGCTTCGTCTTTATGCAGGGGCGAGTATTTCCCTGGAAAAATCAGCCGCTTGCTGCCACCGTCGATAAACCGCCTTCTTATGGAGCATGTGCGTCCGTGGTGGTGATGAGCCCAATCGGCCACAGAAATTGTGCTACAAAAACGAATAATTTCAACATATGTGCAAGGTCGGTGCCACCAAGTCCACTGAATTATCCGGGGAATGGGATGCTGTTTGTATGCTCGTGTAGGCATGATTTCGCTGAGGTCATAGCTGTAGCTCGTCTATAACGTTTCACTGGGCATGTTTCATTTTAGTGCAGGGGCATGCATTCTCTGGAAAAAGCAGCTGATTTGCCGCCATCGCTGATAAACCCCCTTACTATGGAGCATGTGCTTCCGTCCTGGTGATGATCCCAGTCGGCCAAAGAACCTTTGCTACAAAAACGAAGAATTGCAACATGTGTCTATGGTCGGTGCCACCAATTCCACTGAATTATCCGGCGAATGAGATGCTGGTTGTATGTTCGTGTAGGCATGATTTCGCTGAGGTCATAGCTGTAGCTCCTCTATAACGGTTCACTGCGCTTGCTTCATCTTAGTGCAGGGGCATGTATTCCCTGGAAAAAGGAGCTGCTTTGCCGCCATCTGTGATAAACCGCCTTACTATGGAGCATGTGCTTCCGTGCTGGAGATGAGCTCAGTCGGATACAGAACCTGTGCTACAAAAACGAAGAATTGCAACATGTGTCTATGGCCGGTTCCATCAAGTCAACTGAATTATCCGGCGAATGAGATGCTGGTTGTGTGTTCGTGTAGGCATGATTTCGCTGAGGTCATAGCTGTAGCTCGTCTATAAGGTTCACGGGGCTTGCTTCATCTTAGTGCAGGGGCATGTGTTCCATTGAAAAAGCAGCTGCTTTGCCGCCACCGCTGATAAACCGCCTTTTCCTTTGTTTTTCTTTTAACATGCCAGCAAATGTAATGGCGTCCGCTACATTTATTGTATTTGTTTATTTTGTGTGTGTATGTGCCGAGTGCAGTTTGCTTACCACCAGGGAGGAAGGCCCTCGTCAGGCACCACGCCTTTTGGCCTCCTTCCTGAAGTGTATGAAACACACTTCAAATAAATACTTTTCAAACTATGGAGAATGTGCTTCCGTGCTGGTGATGAGCCCACGAAGAATTGCAACTTGTGTCTATGGTCGGTGCAACAAAGGCCACTGATTTATCCGGCGAATGAGATGCTGGTTGTATGCTCGTGTAGGCATGCTTTCGCAGAGGTCATAGCTGTAGTTCGTCTATAACGGTTCACTGGGCTTGCTTCATCTTAGTGTAGCGGCATGTATTCATTGGAAAATCAGCTGCTTTGCCGCCATCGCTGATAAACCGCCTTAATATGGAGCATGTGCTTCACTGCTGGTGATGAGCCCAGACGGCCACAGAACCTGTGCTACAAAAACGAAGAATTGCAACATGTGTTCATGGTCGGTGCCACCAAGTCCACTGAACTTTCGTGCGAATATGTTGCCGGTTGTATGTTTGTAAATGCATGATTTCGCGGAGGTCACAGCTGTAGCTCGTCTATAACGGTTCACTGTGCTTGCTTCGTCTTTGTGCAGGGCCGTGTATTCCCTGAAAAAATCAGCCGCTTTGCCGCCACCGCCGATAAACCGCCTTCCAATAGAGCATGTGCGTCCGTGCTGGTGATGAGCCCAGTCGGCCACAGAAGTTGTGCTACAAAAACGAATAATTGCAACATATGTCTAAGGTCACTGCCACCAAGTATACTGAATTATCCGGGGAATGGGATGCTGGTTGTATGCTCGTGTAGGCATGATTTCGCTGAGGTCACAGATGTAACTCCTCTATAACGGTACACTAGGCTTGCTTCATCTTAGCAAAGGGGCATGTATTTCCTGGAAAATGCAGCTGCTTTGCCGCCATCGCTGATAAACCGCCTTACTATGGAGCATGTGCTTTCGTGCTGGTGATGAGCCCAGTCGGCCACATAACCTGTGCAACAAAAACGAATAATTCAACATGTGTCTATGGTCGGTCCCACCAAGGCCACTGAAATATCCGGCGAATGAAATGCTGGTTGTATGTTCGTGTAGGCATGATTTCGCTGAGGTCATAGCTGTAGCTCGTCTATAACGTTTCACTGGACTTGTTTCTTTTTAGTGCAGGGGCATGCATTCTCTGGAAAAAGCAGCTGATTTGCCGCCATCGCTGATAAACCGCCTTACTATGGAGCATGTGCTTCCGTCCTGGTGATGATCCCAGTCGGCCACAGATCCTTTGCTACAAAAACGAAGAATTGCAACATGTGTCTATGGTCGGTGCCACCAAGTGTACTGAATTATACGGCAAATGAGATGCTGGTTTTATGTTCGTGTAGGCATGATTTCGCTGAGGTCATAGCTGTAGCTCGTCTATAACGGTACACTGGGCTTGCTTCATCTTAGTGCAGGGGCATGTATTTCCTGGAAAAAGCAGCTGCTTTGCCGCCATCGCTGATAAACCGCCTTACTATGGAGCATGTGCTTCCGTCCTGGTGATGAGCCCAGACGGCCACAGAACCTGTGCTACAAAAACGAAGAATTGCAACATGTGTTTATGGTCGGTGCCACCAAGTCCACTGAATTTTCGTGCGAATGTGTTGCCGGTTGTATGTTTGTGAATGCATAATTTCGCGGAGGTCAAAGCTGTAGCTCGTCTATAACGGTTCACTGGGCTTGCTTCGTCTTTATGCAGGGGCGAGTATTTCCCTGGAAAATTCAGCCGCTTTCATGCCACCGTCGATAAACCGCCTTCTTATGGAGCATGTGCGTCCGTGGTTGTGATGAGCCCAGTCGGCCACAGAAATTGTGCTACAAAAACGAATAATTTCAACATATGTGCAAGGTCGGTGCCACCAAGTCCACTGAATTATCCGGGGAATGGGATGCTGTTTGTATGCTCGTGTAGGCATGATTTCGCTGAGGTCACAGATTTAGCTCGTCTATAACGGTACACTGGGCTTGCTTCATCTTAGTGAAGGGTCATGTATTTCCTGGGAAAAACAGCTGCTTTGCCGCCATCGCTGATAAAACGCCTTACTATGGAGCACGTGCGTCCGTGCTGGTGATGAGCCCAGTCGGCCACAGAACCTGTGCAACAATAACGAAGAATTGCAACATGTTTCTATGGTCGGTGCCACCAAGTCTACTGAATTATCCGGCAAATGAGATGCTGGTTTTATGTTCGTGTAGGCATGATTTCGCTGAGGTCATAGCGATAGCTCGTCTATAACGATTCAGTGGGCTTGCTTCATATTAGTGCAGGGGCATCTATTCCATAGAAGAATCTCCCGTTTTGCCGCCACCACCGATAAACCGCCTTACTATGGAGCATGTGCGTCCGTGCTTGTGATGAGCCCAGTCGACCACAGAACCTGCGCTACAAAAACGAAGAATTGCAACATGTGTCTATGGTCGGTTCCATCAAGTCAGCTAAATTATCCAGGGATTGGGATGCTGGTTGAATGTTTGTGAAGGCATGATTTCGCGGAGGTCACAGCTGTAGCTCGTCTATAACGGTTCACTGGGCTTACTTCATCTTTGTGCAGGGGCGTGTATTCGCTGGAAAAATTAGCCGCTTTGCCGCCACCGCTGATATACCGCCTTACTATGGAGCATGTGCTTCCGTGCTGGTGATGAGCCCAGTCGGCGACAGAACCTGTGCTACAAAAACGAATAATTGCAACATGTGTCTATGGGCAGTGCCACCTAATCAAATGATTTATCTGGGGAATGGGATGCTGGTTGTATGCTCGTGTAGGCATGATTTGTCTGAGGTCATAGCTGTAGCTCGTCTATAACGGTTCACTGGGCTTGCTTCATCTTAGTGTTGGGGATGTATTCATTGGAAAAAGCAGCTGCTTTGCCGCCATCGCTGATAAACCGCCTTCCTATGGGGCATGTGCTTCCCTGCTGGTGATGAGCCCAGTCGGCCACAGAACCTGTGCTTCAAAAAGGAAGAATTCCAACATGTGTCTATGGTCAGTGCCACCAAGTCTACTGAATTATCCGGCGAGTGAGATGCTGGCTGTATGTTAGTGTAGGCATGATTTCGCTGAGATCACAGCGATAGCTCGTCTATAACGATTCACTGGGCTTGCTTCATCTTAGTGCAGGGGCATCTATTCCATAGAAGAATCTCCCGTTTTGCCGCCACCACCGATAAACCGCCTTACTATGGAGCATGTATTTCCGTGCTGGTGATGAGCCCAGTCGGCCACAGAAGCTGTGCTACAAAAACGAAGAATTCCAACATGTGTCTATGGTCGGTGCAACCAAGGTCACTGATTTAACCGGCGAATGAGATGCTTTTTGTATGCTCGTGTGGGCATGATTTTGCTGAGGTCATAGCTGTAGCTCGTCTATAATGGTTCACTGGGCTAGCTTCATCTTAGTGTAGGGGCATGTATTCATTGGAAAAAGCAGCTGCTTTGTCGCCATCGCTGATAAACCGCCTCCCTATAAAACATGTGCTTCCCTGCTGGTGATGAGCCCAGTCGGCCACAGAACCTCTGCTACAAAAACGAAGAATTGCAACACGTGTCTCTGGTCGGTGGCACCAAGTCCACTGAATTATCCGGGTAATGGTATTCTGGTTGCATGTTCGTGTAGGTATGATTTCGCTGAGGTCACAGCGATAGCTCGTCTATAACGATTCACTGGGCTTGCTTCGTCTTTGTGCAGAGGCATCTATTCCATAGAATAATCTCCCGTTTTGCCGCCACCACCGATAAACCGCCTTACTATGGAGCATGTGCGTCCATGCTGGTGATGATCCCAGTCGGCCACAGAACCTGTGCTACAAAAACGAAGAATTGCAACATGTGTTTATGGTCGGTGCCACCAAGTCCACTGAATTTTCATGCGAATGTGTTGCCGGTTGTATGTTTGTGAATGCATGATTTCGCGGAGGTCAAAGCTGTAGCTCGTCTATAAGGGTTCACTGGGCTTGCTTCGTCTTTATGCAGGGGCGAGTATTTCCCTGGAAAAATCAGCCGCTTCGCTGCCACCGTCGATAAACCGCCTTCTTATGGAGCATGTGCGTCCGTGGTGGTGATGAGCCCAGTCGGCCACAGAAATTGTGCTACAAAAACGAATAATTTCAACATATGTGCAAGGTCGGTGCCACCAAGTCCACTGAATTATCCGGGGAATGGGATGCTGTTTGTATGCTCGTGTAGGCATGATTTCGCTGAGGTCACAGATTTAGCTTGTCTATAACCGTACACTGGGCTTGCTTCATCTTAGTGAAGGGTCATGTATTTCCTGAAAAAAACAGCTGCTTTGCCGCCATCGCTGATAAAACGCCTTACTATGGAGCATGTGCGTCCGTGCTGGTGATGAGCCCAGTCGGCCACAGAACCTGTGCAACAATAACGAAGAATTGCAACATGTTTCTATGGTCGGTGCCACCAAGTCTACTGAATTATCCGGCAAATGAGATGCTGGTTTTATGTTCGTGTAGGCATGATTTCGCTGAGGTCATAGCTGTAGCTCGTCTATAAGGTTCACTGGGCTTGATTCACTTTAGTGCAGGGGCATGTATTCCCTGGAAAAAGCAGCTGCTTTGCCGCCATCGCTGATAAACCACCTTACTATGGAGCATGTGCTTCCGTGCTGGTGACGAGCCTAGTCGGCCACATAACCTGTGCTACAAAAACGAAGACTTGCAACATGTGACTATGGTCGGTGCCAAGTCAACTGAATTATCCGGTGAATGAGATGCAGGTTGTATGTTCGTGTAGGCATAATTTCGCTGAGGTAATAGCTGTAGCTCGTCTATAACGGTTCACTGGGCTTGCTTCATCTTAGTGCAGGGGCATGTATTTCCTGGAAAAAGCAGCTGCTTTGCCGCCATCGCTGATAAACCGCCTTACTATGGAGCATGTGCTTCCGTCCTGGTGATGAGCCCAGACGGCCACAGAACCTGTGCTACAAAAACGAAGAATTGCAACATGTGTTTATGGTCGGTGCCACCAAGTCCACTGAATTTTCGTGCGAATGTGTTGCCGGTTGCATGTTTGTGAATGCATGATTTCTCGGAGGTCAAAGCTGTAGCTCGTCTATAAGGGTTCACTGGGCTTGCTTCGTCTTTATGCAGGGGCGAGTATTTCCCTGGAAAAATCAGCCGCTTTGCTGCCACCGTCGATAAACCGCCTTCTTATGGAGCATGTGCGTCCGTGGTGGTGATGAGCCCAGTCGGCCACAGAAATTGTGCTACAAAAACGAATAATTTCAACATATGTGCAAGGTCGGTGCCACCAAGTCCACTGAATTATCCGGGGAATGGGATGCTGTTTGTATGCTCGTGTAGGCATGATTTCGCTGAGGTCACAGATTTAGCTTGTCTATAACCGTACACTGGGCTTGCTTAATCTTAGTGAAGGGTCATGTATTTCCTGAAAAAAAACAGCTGCTTTGCCGCCATCGCTGATAAAACGCCTTACTATGGAGCATGTGCGTCCGTGCTGGTGATGAGCCCAGTCGGCCACAGAACCTGTGCAACAATAACGAAGAATTGCAACATGTTTCTATGGTCGGTGCCACCAAGTCTACTGAATTATCCGGCAAATGAGATGCTGGTTTTATGTTCGTGTAGGCATGATTTCGCTGAGGTAATAGCTGTAGCTCGTCTATAAGGTTCACTGGGCTTGATTCACTTTAGTGCAGGGGCATGTATTCCCTGGAAAAAGCAGCTGCTTTGCCGCCATCGCTGATAAACCACCTTACTATGGAGCATGTGGTTCCGTGCTGGTGACGAGCCTAGTCGGCCACATAACCTGTGCTACAAAAACGAAGACTTGCAACATGTGACTATGGTCGGTGCCAAGTCAACTGAATTATCCGGCGAATGAGATGCAGGTTGTATGTTCGTGTAGGCATGATTTCGCTGAGGTCACAGATGTAGCTCGTCTATAACGGTACACTGGGCTTGCTTCATCTTAGTGAAGGGGCATGTATTTCCTGGAAAAAGCAGCTGCTTTGCCGCCATTGCTGATAAACCGCCTTACTTTGGAGCATGTGCTTCCGTGCTGGTGATGAGCCCAGTCGGCCACAGAACCTCTGCTACAAAAACGAAGAATTGCAACATGTGTCTCAGGTCGGTGGCACCAAGTCCACTGAATTATCCGGGGAATGGGATTCTGGTTGCATGTTCGTGTAGGTATGATTTCGCTGAGGTCACAGCGATAGATCGTCTATAACCATTCACTGGGATTGCTTCATCTTAGTGCAGGTGCATCTATTCCATAGAAGAATCTCCCGTTTTGCCGCCACCACCGATAAACCGCCTTACTATGGAGCATGTGCGTCTGTGCTGGTGATGAGACAAGTCGAGCACAGAACCTGCGCTACAAAAACGAAGAGTTGCAACATATGTCTATGGTCGGTCCAATTAAGTCAACTGAATTATCCAGGGAAGGAGATGCTGGTTGTATGTTCGTGTAGGCATGATTTCGCTGAGATCACAGCGATGGCTCATCTATAACGATTCACTGGGCTTGCTTCATCTTAGTGCATGGGCATCTATTCCATAGAAGAATCTCCCGTTTTTCGCCACCACCGATAAACCGCCTTACTATGGAGAATGTGCGTCCGTGCTAGTGATGAGCCCAGTCGACCACAGAACCTGCGCTACAAAAACGAATCATTGCAACATATGTCTAAGGTCGGTGCCACCAAGTATACTGAATTATCCGGGGAATGAAATGCTGGTTGTATGTTCGTGTAGGCATGATTTCGCTGAGGTCATAGCTGTAGCTCGTCTATAACGTTTCACTGGGCTTGTTTCATTTTAGTGCAGGGGCATGCATTCTCTGGAAAAAGCAGCTGATTTGCCGCCATCGCTGATAAACCCCCTTACTATGGAGCATGTGCTTCCGTCCTGGTGATGATCCCAGTCGGCCACAGAACCTTTGCTACAAAAACGAAGAATTGCAACATGTGTCTATGGTCGGTGCCACCAAGTCCACTGAATTATCCGGCGAATGAGATGCTGGTTGTATGTTCGTGTAGGCATGATTTCGCTGAGGTCATAGCTGTAGCTCCTCTATAACGGTTCACTGCGCTTGCTTCATCTTAGTGCAGGGGCATGTATTCCCTGGAAAAAGGAGCTGCTTTGCCGCCATCTGTGATAAACCGCCTTACTATGGAGCATGTGCTTCCGTGCTGGAGATGAGCTCAGTCGGATACAGAACCTGTGCTACAAAAACGAAGAATTGCAACATGTGTCTATGGCCGGTTCCATCAAGTCAACTGAATTATCCGGCGAATGAGATGCTGGTTGTGTGTTCGTGTAGGCATGATTTCGCTGAGGTCATAGCTGTAGCTCGTCTATAAGGTTCACGGGGCTTGCTTCATCTTAGTGCAGGGGCATGTGTTCCATTGAAAAAGCAGCTGCTTTGCCGCCACCGCTGATAAACCGCCTTTTCCTTTGTTTTTCTTTTAACATGCCAGCAAATGTAATGGCGTCCGCTACATTTATTGTATTTGTTTATTTTGTGTGTGTATGTGCCGAGTGCAGTTTGCTTACCACCAGGGAGGAAGGCCCTCGTCAGGCACCACGCCTTTTGGCCTCCTTCCTGAAGTGTATGAAACACACTTCAAATAAATACTTTTCAAACTATGGAGAATGTGCTTCCGTGCTGGTGATGAGCCCACGAAGAATTGCAACTTGTGTCTATGGTCGGTGCAACAAAGGCCACTGATTTATCCGGCGAATGAGATGCTGGTTGTATGCTCGTGTAGGCATGCTTTCGCAGAGGTCATAGCTGTAGTTCGTCTATAACGGTTCACTGGGCTTGCTTCATCTTAGTGTAGCGGCATGTATTCATTGGAAAAAGCAGCTGCTTTGCCGCCATCGCTGATAAACCGCCTTAATATGGAGCATGTGCTTCCCTGCTGGTGATGAGCCCAGACGGCCACAGAACCTGTGCTACAAAAACGAAGAATTGCAACATGTGTTCATGGTCGGTGCCACCAAGTCCACTGAATTTTCGTGCGAATATGTTGCCGGTGGTATGTTTGTAAATGCATGATTTCGCGGAGGTCACAGCTGTAGCTCGTCTATAACGGTTCACTGTGCTTGCTTCGTCTTTGTGCAGGGCCGTGTATTCCCTGAAAAAATCAGCCGCTTTGCCGCCACCGCCGATAAACCGCCTTCCAATGGAGCATGTGCGTCCGTGCTGGTGATGAGCCCAGTCGGCCACAGAAGTTGTGCTACAAAAACGAATAATTGCAACATATGTCTAAGGTCAGTGCCACCAAGTATACTGAATTATCCGGGGAATGGGATGCTGGTTGTATGCTCGTGTAGGCATGATTTCGCTGAGGTCACAGATGTAGCTCGTCTATAACGATACACTAGGCTTGCTTCATCTTAGTGAAGGGGCATGTATTTCCTGGAAAATGCAGCTGCTTTGCCGCCATCGCTGATAAACCGCCTTACTATGGAGCATGTGCTTCCGTGCTGGTGATGAGCCCAGTCGGCCACATAACCTGTGCAACAAAAACGAATAATTCAACATGTGTCTATGGTCGGTCCCACCAAGGCCACTGAAATATCCGGCGAATGAAATGCTGGTTGTATGTTCGAGTAGGCATGATTTCGCTGAGGTCATAGCTGTAGCTCGTCTATAACGTTTCACTGGACTTGTTTCTTTTTAGTGCAGGGGCATGCATTCTCTGGAAAAAGCAGCTGATTTGCCGCCATCGCTGATAAACCGCCTTACTATGGAGAAAGTGCTTCCGTCCTGGTGATGATCCCAGTCGGCCACAGAACCTTTGCTACAAAAACGAAGAATTGCAACATGTGTCTATGGTCGGTGCCACCAAGTCTACTGAATTATACGGCAAATGAGATGCTGGTTTCATGTTCGTGTAGGCATGATTTCACTGAGGTCATAGCTGAAGCTCGTCTATAAGGTTCACTGGGCTTGCTTCACTTTAGTGCAGGGGCATGTATTCCCTGGAAAAAGCAGCTGCTTTGCCGCCATCGCTGATAAACCACCTTACTATGGAGCATGTGCTTCCGTGCTGGTGACGAGCCTAGTCGGCGACATAACCTGTGCTACAAAAACAAAGAATTGCAACATGTGTCTATGGTCAGTGCCACCTAATCAAATGATTTATCTGGGGAATGGGATGCTGGTTGTATGCTCGTGTAGGCATGATTTGTCTGAGGTCATACCTGTAGCTCGTCTATAACGGTTCACTGGGCTTGCTTCATCTTAGTGTTGGGGCATGCATTCATTGGAAAAAGCAGCTGCTTTGCCGCCATCGCTGATAAACCGCCTTCCTATGGGGCATGTGCTTCCCTGCTGGTGATGAGCCCAGTCGGCCACAGAACCTGTGCTTCAAAAAGGAAGAATTCCAACATGTGTCTATGGTCGGTGCCACCAAGTCTACTGAATTATCCGGCGAGTGAGATGCTGGCTGTATGTTCGTGTAGGCATGATTTCGCTGAGATCACAGCGATAGCTCGTCTATAACGATTCACTGGGCTTTCTTCATCTTAGTGCAGGGGCATCTATTCCATAGAAGAATCTCCCGTTTTGCCGCCACCACCGATAAACCGCCTTACTATGGAGCATGTATTTCCGTGCTGGTGATGAGCCCAGTCGGCCACAGAAGCTGTGCTACAAAAACGAAGAATTCCAACATGTGTCTATGGTCGGTGCAACCAAGGTCATTGATTTAACCGGCGAATGAGATGCTTTTTGTATGCTCGTGTGGGCATGATTTTGCTGAGGTCATAGCTGTAGCTCGTCTATAATGGTTCACTGGGCTTGCTTCATCTTAGTGTAGGGGCATGTATTCATTGGAAAAAGCAGCTGCTTTGTCGCCATCGCTCATAAACCGCCTCCCTATAAAACATGTGCTTCCCTGCTGGTGATGAGCCCAGTCGGCCACAGAACCTCTGCTACAAAAACGAAGAATTGCAACACGTGTCTCTGATCGGTGGCACCAAGTCCACTGAATTATCCGGGGAATGGTATTCTGGTTGCATGTTCGTGTAGGTATGATTTCGCTGAGGTCACAGCGATAGCTCGTCTATAACGATTCACTGGGCTTGCTTCGTCTTAGTGCAGAGGCATCTATTCCATAGGATAATCTCCCGTTTTGCCGCCACCACCGATAAACCGCCTTACTATGGAGCATGTGCGTCCGTGCTGGTGATGAGACAAGTCGACCACAGAACCTGCACTACAAAAACGAAGAATTGCAACTTATGTCTATGGTCGGTTCTATCAAGTCAACTGAATTATCCGGCGAAGGAGATGCTGGTTGTATGTTCGTGTAGGCATGATTTCTCTGAGATCACAGCGATAGCTCGTCTGTAAGGATTCACTGGGCTTGCTTCATCTTAGTGCATGGGCATCTTTTCCATAGAAGAATCTCCCGTTTTGCCGCCACCACCGATAAACCGCCTTACTATGGAGCATGTGCGTCCATGCTGGTGATGATCCCAATCGGCCACAGAACCTTTGCTACAAAAACGAAGAATTGCAACATGTGTCTATGGTCGGTGCCACCAAGTCCACTGAATTATCCGGCGAATGAGATGCTTGTTGTATGTTCGTGTAGGCATGATTTCGCTGAGGTCATAGCTGTAGCTCCTCTATAACGGTTCACTGCGCTTGCTTCATCTTAGTGCAGGGGCATGTATTTCCTGGAAAAAGCAGCTGCTTTGCCGCCATCGCTGATAAACCGCCTTACTATGGAGCATGTGCTTTCGTGCTGGTGATGAGCCCAGTCGGCCACATAACCTGTGCTACAAAAACGAATAATTCAACTTGTGTCTATGGTCGGTCCCACCAAGGCCACTGAAATATCCGGTGAATGAAATGCTGGTTGTATGCTCTTGTAGGCATGATCTCGCTGAGGTCACAGATGCAGCTCGTCTATAACGGTACACTGGGCTTGCTTCATCTTAGTGAAGGGGCATGTATTCATTGGAAAAACAGCTGCTTTGCCGCCATCGCTGATAAACCGCCTTCCTATGGGGCATGTGCTTCCCTGCTGGTGATGAGCCCAGTCGGCCACAGAACCTGTGCTACAAAAAAGAAGAATTCCAACATGTGTCTATGGTCGGTGCCACCAAGTCCACTGAATTATCCGGCGAGGGAGATGCTGGCTGTATGTTCGTGTAGGCATGATTTCGCTGAGGTCATAGCTGTAGCTCGTCTATAACGGTTCACTGGGCTTGCTTCATCTTAGTGCAGGGGCATGTATTTCCTGGAAAAAGCAGCTGCTTTGCCGCCATCGCTGATAAACCGCCTTACTATGGAGCATGTGCTTCCGTCCTGGTGATAAGCCCAGACGGCCACAGAACCTGTGCTACAAAAGCGAAGAATTGCAACATGTGTTTATGGTCGGTGCCACCAAGTCCACTGAATTTTCGTGCGAATGTGTTGCCGGTTGTATGTTTGTGAATGCATGATTTCGCGGAGGTCAAAGCTGTAGCTCGTCTATAAGGGTTCACTGGGCTTGCTTCGTCTTTATGCAGGGGCGAGTATTTCCCTGGAAAAATCAGCCGCTTTGCTGCCACCGTCGATAAACCGCCTTCTTATGGAGCATGTGCGTCCGTGGTGGTGATGAGCCCAGTCGGCCACAGAAATTGTGCTACAAAAACGAATAATTTCAACATATGTGCAAGGTCGGTGCCACCAAGTCCACTGAATTATCCGGGGAATGGGATGCTGTTTGTATGCTCGTGTAGGCATGATTTCGCTGAGGTCACAGTTTTAGCTTGTCTATAACGGTACACTGGGCTTGCTTCATCTTAGTGAAGGGTCATGTATTTCCTGGAAAAAACAGCTGCTTTGCCGCCATCGCTGATAAAACGCCTTACTATGGAGCATGTGCGTCCGTGCTGGTGATGAGCCCAGTCGGCCACAGAACCTGTGCAACAATAACGAAGAATTGCAACAAGTTTCTATGGTCGGTGCCACCAAGTCTACTGAATTATCCGGCAAATGAGATGCTGGTTTTATGTTCGTGTAGGCATGATTTCGCTGAGGTCATAGCTGTAGCTCGTCTATAAGGTTCACTGGGCTTGATTCACTTTAGTGCAGGGGCATGTATTCCCTGGAAAAAGCAGCTGCTTTGCCGCCATCGCTGATAAACCACCTTACTATGGAGCATGTGCTTCCGTGCTGGTGACGAGCCTAGTCGGACACATAACCTGTGCTACAAAAACGAAGACTTGCAACATGTGACTATGGTCGGTGCCAAGTCAACTGAATTATCCGGCGAATGAGATGCAGGTTGTATGTTCGTGTAGGCATGATTTCGCTGAGGTCACAGATGTAGCTCCTCTATAACGGTACACTGGGCTTGCTTCATCTTAGTGAAGGGGCATGTATTTCCTGGAAAAAGCAGCTGCTTTGCCGCCATTGCTGATAAACCGCCTTACTATGGAGCATGTGCTTCCGTGCTGGTGATGAGCCCAGTCGACCACAGAACCTCTGCTACAAAAACGAAGAATTGCAACATATGTCTGGTCGGTGGCACCAAGTCCACTGAATTATCCGGGGAATGGGATTCTGGTTGCATGTTCGTGTAGGTATGATTTCGCTGAGGTCACAGCGATAGCTCGTCTATAACGATTCACTGGGATTGCTTCATCTTAGTGCAGGTGCATCTATTCCATAGAAGAATCTCCCGTTTTGCCGCCACCACAGATAAACCGCCTTACTATGGAGCATGTGCGTCTGTGCTGGTGATGAGACAAGTCGAGCACAGAACCTGCGCTACAAAAACGAAGAGTTGCAACATATCTCTATGGTCGGTCCAATTAAGTCAACTGAATTATCCAGGGAAGGAGATGCTGGTTGTATGTTCGTGTAGGCATGATTTCGCTGAGATCACAGCGATGGCTCATCTATAACGATTCACTGGGCTTGCTTCATCTTAGTGCATGGGCATCTATTCCATAGAAGAATCTCCCGTTTTTCGCCACCACCGATAAACCGCCTTACTATGGAGAATGTGCGTCCGTGCTAGTGATGAGCCCAGTCGACCACAGAACCTGCGCTACAAAAACGAATAATTGCTACATATGTCTAAGGTCGGTGCCACCAAGTATACTGAATTATCCGGGGAATGAAATGCTGGTTGTATGTTCGTGTAGGCATCATTTCGCTGAGGTCATAGCTGTAGCTCCTCTATAACGGTTCACTGCGCTTGCTTCATCTTAGTGCAGGGGCATGTATTCCCTGGAAAAAGGAGCTGCTTTGCCGCCATCTGTGATAAACCGCCTTACTATGGAGCATGTGCTTCCGTGCTGGAGATGAGCTCAGTCGGATACAGAACCTGTGCTACAAAAACGAAGAATTGCAACATGTGTCTATGGCCGGTTCCATCAAGTCAACTGAATTATTCGGCGAATGAGATGCTGGTTGTGTGTTCGTGTAGGCATGATTTCGCTGAGGTAATAGCTGTAGCTCGTCTATAAGGTTCACGGGGCTTGCTTCGTCTTAGTGCAAGGGCATGTGTTCCATTGAAAAAGCAGCTGCTTTGCCGCCACCGCTGATAAACCGCCTTTTCCTTTGTTTTTCTTTTAACATGCCAGCAAATGTAATGGCGTCCGCTACATTTATTGTATTTGTTTATTTTGTGTGTGTATGTGCCGAGTGCAGTTTGCTTACCACCAGGGAGGAAGGCCCTCGTCAGGCACCACGCCTTTTGGCCTCCTTCCTGAAGTGTATGAAACACACTTCAAATAAATACTTTTCAAACTATGGAGAATGTGCTTCCGTGCTGGTGATGAGCCCACGAAGAATTGCAACTTGTGTCTATGGTCGGTGCAACAAAGGCCACTGATTTATCCGGCGAATGAGATGCTGGTTGTATGCTCGTGTAGGCATGCTTTCGCAGAGGTCATAGCTGTAGTTCGTCTATAACGGTTCACTGGGCTTGCTTCATCTTAGTGTAGCGGCATGTATTCATTGGAAAAAGCAGCTGCTTTGCCGCCATCGCTGATAAACCGCCTTAATATGGAGCATGTGCTTCCCTGCTGGTGATGAGCCCAGACGGCCACAGAACCTGTGCTACAAAAACGAAGAATTGCAACATGTGTTCATGGTCGGTGCCACCAAGTCCACTGAATTTTCGTGCGAATATGTTGCCGGTTGTATGTTTGTAAATGCATGATTTCGCGGAGGTCACAGCTGTAGCTCGTCTATAACGGTTCACTGTGCTTGCTTCGTCTTTGTGCAGGGCCGTGTATTCCCTGAAAAAATCTGCCGCTTTGCCGCCACCGCCGATAAACCGCCTTCCAATGGAGCATGTGCGTCCGTGCTGGTGATGAGCCCAGTCGGCCACAGAAGTTGTGCTACAAAAACGATTAATTGCAACATATGTCTAAGGTCAGTACCACCAAGTATACTGAATTATCCGGGGAATGGGATGCTGGTTGTATGCTCGTGTAGGCATGATTTCGCTGAGGTCACAGATGTAGCTCGTCTATAACGGTACACTAGGCTTCCTTCATCTTAGTGAAGGGGCATGTATTTCCTGGAAAATGCAGCTGCTTTGCCGCCATCGCTGATAAACCGCCTTACTATGGAGCATGTGCTTCCGTGCTGGTGATGAGCCCAGTCGGCCACATAACCTGTGCAACAAAAACGAATAATTCAACATGTGTCTATGGTCGGTGGCACCAAGTCCACTGAATTATCCGGGGAATGGGATTCTGGTTGCATGTTCGTGTAGGTATGATTTCGCTGAGGTCACAGCGATAGATCGTCTATAACCATTCACTGGGATTGCTTCATCTTAGTGCAGATGCATCTATTCCATAGAAGAATCTCCCGTTTTGCCGCCACCACCGATAAACCGCCTTACTATGGAGCATGTGCGTCTGTGCTGGTGATGAGACAAGTCGAGCACAGAACCTGCGCTACAAAAACGAAGAGTTGCAACATATGTCTATGGTCGGTCCAATTAAGTCAACTGAATTATCCAGGGAAGGAGATGCTGGTTGTATGTTCGTGTAGGCATGATATCGCTGAGATCACAGCGATGGCTCATCTATAACGATTCACTGGGCTTGCTTCATCTTAGTGCATGGGCATCTATTCCATAGAAGAATCTCCCGTTTTTCGCCACCACCGATAAACGCCTTACTATGGAGAATGTGCGTCCGTGCTAGTGATGAGCCCAGTCGACCACAGAACCTGCGCTACAAAAACGAATAATTGCAACATATGTCTAAGGTCGGTGCCACCAAGTATACTGAATTATCCGGGGAATGAAATGCTGGTTGTATGTTCGTGTAGGCATGATATCGCTGAGGTCATAGCTGTAGCTCGTCTATAACGTTTCACTGGGCTTGTTTCATTTTAGTGCAGGGGCATGCATTCTCTGGAAAAAGCAGCTGATTTGCCGCCATCGCTGATAAACCCCCTTACTATGGAGCATGTGCTTCCGTCCTGGTGATGATCCCAGTCGGCCACAGAACCTTTGCTACAAAAACGAAGAATTGCAACATGTGTCTATGGTCGGTGCCACCAAGTCCACTGAATTATCCGGCGAATGAGATGCTGGTTGTATGTTCGTGGAGGTATGATTTCGCTGAGGTCATAGCTGTAGCTCCTCTATAACGGTTCACTGCGCTTGCTTCATCTTAGTGCAGGGGCATGTATTCCCTGGAAAAAGGAGCTGCTTTGCCGCCATCTGTGATAAACCGCCTTACCATGGAGCATGTGCTTCCGTGCTGGAGATGAGCTCAGTCGGATACAGAACCTGTGCTACAAAAACGAAGAATCGCATCATGTGTCTATGGCCGGTTCCATCAAGTCAACTGAATTATCCGGCGAATGAGATGCTGGTTGTATGCTCGTGTAGGCATGATCTCGCTGAGGTCACAGATGCAGCTCGTCTATAACGGTACACTGGGCTTGCTTCATCTTAGTGAAGGGGCATGTATTCATTGGAAAAAGCAGCTGCTTTGCCGCCATCGCTGATAAACCGCCTTCCTATGGGGCATGTGCTTCCCTGCTGGTGATGAGCCCAGTCGGCCACAGAACCTGTGCTACAAAAAAGAAGAATTCCAACATGTGTCTATGGTCGGTGCCACCAAGTCCACTGAATTATCCGGCGAGGGAGATGCTGGCTGTATGTTCGTGTAGGCATAATTTCGCTGAGGTAATAGCTGTAGCTCGTCTATAACTGTTCACTGGGCTTGCTTCATCTTAGTGCAGGGGCATGTATTTCCTGGAAAAAGCAGCTGCTTTGCCGCCATCGCTGATAAACCGCCTTACTATGGAGCATGTGCTTCCGTCCTGGTGATGAGCCCAGACGGCCACAGAACCTGTGCTACAAAAACGAAGAATTGCAACATGTGTTTATGGTCGGTGCCACCAAGTCCACTGAATTTTCGTGCGAATGTGTTGCCGGTTGCATGTTTGTGAATGCATGATTTCGCGGAGGTCAAAGCTGTAGCTCGTCTATAAGGGTTCACTGGGCTTGCTTCGTCTTTATGCAGGGGCGAGTATTTCCCTGGAAAAATCAGCCGCTTTGCTGCCACCGTCGATAAACCGCCTTCTTATGGAGCATGTGCGTCCGTGGTGGTGATGAGCCCAGTCGGCCACAGAAATTGTGCTACAAAAACGAATAATTTCAACATATGTGCAAGGTCGGTGCCACCAAGTCCACTGAATTATCCGGGGAATGGGATGCTGTTTGTATGCTCGTGTAGGCATGATTTCGCTGAGGTCACAGATTTAGCTTGTCTATAACCGTACACTGGGCTTGCTTAATCTTAGTGAAGGGTCATGTATTTCCTGAAAAAAACAGCTGCTTTGCCGCCATCGCTGATAAAACGCCTTACTATGGAGCATGTGCGTCCGTGCTGGTGATGAGCCCAGTCGGCCACAGAACCTGTGCAACAATAACGAAGAATTGCAACATGTTTCTATGGTCGGTGCCACCAAGTCTACTGAATTATCCGGCAAATGAGATGCTGGTTTTATGTTCGTGTAGGCATGATTTCGCTGAGGTAATAGCTGTAGCTCGTCTATAAGGTTCACTGGGCTTGATTCACTTTAGTGCAGGGGCATGTATTCCCTGGAAAAAGCAGCTGCTTTGCCGCCATCGCTGATAAACCACCTTACTATGGAGCATGTGGTTCCGTGCTGGTGACGAGCCTAGTCGGCCACATAACCTGTGCTACAAAAACGAAGAATTGCAACATGTGTCTCTGGTCGGTGGCACCAAGTCCACTGAATTATCCGGGGAATGGGATTCTGGTTGCATGTTCGTGTAGGTATGATTTCGCTGAGGTCACAGCGATAGATCGTCTATAACCATTCACTGGGATTGCTTCATCTTAGTGCAGGTGCATCTATTCCATAGAAGAATCTCCCGTTTTGCCGCCACCACCGATAAACCGCCTTACTATGGAGCATGTGCGTCTGTGCTGGTGATGAGACAAGTCGAGCACAGAACCTGCGCTACAAAAACGAAGAGTTGCAACATATGTCTATGGTCGGTCCAATTAAGTCAACTGAATTATCCAGGGAAGGAGATGCTGGTTGTATGTTCGTGTAGGCATGATTTCGCTGAGATCACAGCGATGGCTCATCTATAACGATTCACTGGGCTTGCTTCATCTTAGTGCATGGGCATCTATTCCATAGAAGAATCTCCCGTTTTTCGCCACCACCGATAAACCGCCTTACTATGGAGAATGTGCGTCCGTGCTAGTGATGAGCCCAGTCGACCACAGAACCTGCGCTACAAAAACGAATCATTGCAACATATGTCTAAGGTCGGTGCCACCAAGTATACTGAATTATCCGGGGAATGAAATGCTGGTTGTATGTTCGTGTAGGCATGATTTCGCTGAGGTCATAGCTGTAGCTCGTCTATAACGTTTCACTGGGCTTGTTTCATTTTAGTGCAGGGGCATGCATTCTCTGGAAAAAGCAGCTGATTTGCCGCCATCGCTGATAAACCCCCTTACTATGGAGCATGTGCTTCCGTCCTGGTGATGATCCCAGTCGGCCACAGAACCTTTGCTACAAAAACGAAGAATTGCAACATGTGTCTATGGTCGGTGCCACCAAGTCCACTGAATTATCCGGCGAATGAGATGCTGGTTGTATGTTCGTGTAGGCATGATTTCGCTGAGGTCATAGCTGTAGCTCCTCTATAACGGTTCACTGCGCTTGCTTCATCTTAGTGCAGGGGCATGTATTCCCTGGAAAAAGGAGCTGCTTTGCCGCCATCTGTGATAAACCGCCTTACTATGGAGCATGTGCTTCCGTGCTGGAGATGAGCTCAGTCGGATACAGAACCTGTGCTACAAAAACGAAGAATTGCAACATGTGTCTATGGCCGGTTCCATCAAGTCAACTGAATTATCCGGCGAATGAGATGCTGGTTGTGTGTTCGTGTAGGCATGATTTCGCTGAGGTCATAGCTGTAGCTCGTCTATAAGGTTCACGGGGCTTGCTTCATCTTAGTGCAGGGGCATGTGTTCCATTGAAAAAGCAGCTGCTTTGCCGCCACCGCTGATAAACCGCCTTTTCCTTTGTTTTTCTTTTAACATGCCAGCAAATGTAATGGCGTCCGCTACATTTATTGTATTTGTTTATTTTGTGTGTGTGTGTGCCGAGTGCAGTTTGCTTACCACCAGGGAGGAAGGCCCTCGTCAGGCACCACGCCTTTTGGCCTCCTTCCTGAAGTGTATGAAACACACTTCAAATAAATACTTTTCAAACTATGGAGAATGTGCTTCCGTGCTGGTGATGAGCCCACGAAGAATTGCAACTTGTGTCTATGGTCGGTGCAACAAAGGCCACTGATTTATCCGGCGAATGAGATGCTGGTTGTATGCTCGTGTAGGCATGCTTTCGCAGAGGTCATAGCTGTAGTTCGTCTATAACGGTTCACTGGGCTTGCTTCATCTTAGTGTAGCGGCATGTATTCATTGGAAAAAGCAGCTGCTTTGCCGCCATCGCTGATAAACCGCCTTAATATTGATCATGTGCTTCCCTGCTGGTGATGAGCCCAGACGGCCACAGAACCTGTGCTACAAAAACGAAGAATTGCAACATGTGTTCATGGTCGGTGCCACCAAGTCCACTGAATTTTCGTGCGAATATGTTGCCGGTGGTATGTTTGTAAATGCATGATTTCGCGGAGGTCACAGCTGTAGCTCGTCTATAACGGTTCACTGTGCTTGCTTCGTCTTTGTGCAGGGCCGTGTATTCCCTGAAAAAATCAGCCGCTTTGCCGCCACCGCCGATAAACCGCCTTCCAATGGAGCATGTGCGTCCGTGCTGGTGATGAGCCCAGTCGGCCACAGAAGTTGTGCTACAAAAACGAATAATTGCAACATATGTCTAAGGTCAGTGCCACCAAGTATACTGAATTATCCGGGGAATGGGATGCTGGTTGTATGCTCGTGTAGGCATGATTTCGCTGAGGTCACAGATATAGCTCGTCTATAACGATACACTAGGCTTGCTTCATCTTAGTGAAGGGGCATGTATTTCCTGGAAAATGCAGCTGCTTTGCCGCCATCGCTGATAAACCGCCTTACTATGGAGCATGTGCTTCCGTGCTGGTGATGAGCCCAGTCGGCCACATAACCTGTGCAACAAAAAAGAATAATTCAACATGTGTCTATGGTCGGTCCCACCAAGGCCACTGAAATATCCGGCGAATGAAATGCTGGTTGTATGTTCGAGTAGGCATGATTTCGCTGAGGTCATAGCTGTAGCTCGTCTATAACGTTTCACTGGACTTGTTTCTTTTTAGTGCAGGGGCATGCATTCTCTGGAAAAAGCAGCTGATTTGCCGCCATCGCTGATAAACCGCCTTACTATGGAGCAAGTGCTTCCGTCCTGGTGATGATCCCAGTCGGCCACAGAACCTTTGCTACAAAAACGAAGAATTGCAACATGTGTCTATGGTCGGTGCCACCAAGTCTACTGAATTATACGGCAAATGAGATGCTGGTTTCATGTTCGTGTAGGCATGATTTCACTGAGGTCATAGCTGAAGCTCGTCTATAAGGTTCACTGGGCTTGCTTCACTTTAGTGCAGGGGCATGTATTCCCTGGAAAAAGCAGCTGCTTTGCCGCCATCGCTGATAAACCACCTTACTATGGAGCATGTGCTTCCGTGCTGGTGACGAGCCTAGTCGGCGACATAACCTGTGCTACAAAAACGAAGACTTGCAACATGTGACTATGGTCGGTGCCAAGTCAACTGAATTATCCGGCGAATAAGATGCAGGTTGTATGTTCGTGTAGGCATGATTTCGCTGAGGTCACAGATGTAGCTCGTCTATAACGGTACACTGGGCTTGCTTCATCTTAGTGAAGGGGCATGTATTTCCTGGAAAAAAACAGCTGCTTTGCCGCCATCGCTGATAAAACGCCTTACTATGGAGCATGTGCGTCCGTGCTGGTGATGAGCCCAGTCGGCCACTGAACCTGTGCAACAATAACGAAGAATTGCAACATGTTTCTATGGTCGGTGCCACCAAGTCTACTGAATTATCCGGCAAATGAGATGCTGGTTTTATGTTCGTGTAGGCATGATTTCGCTGAGGTCATAGCGATAGCTCGTCTATAACGATTCAGTGGGCTTGCTTCATCTTAGTGCAGGGGCATCTATTCCATAGAAGAATCTCCCGTTTCGCCGCCACCACCGATAAACCGCCTTACTATGGAGCATGCGCGTCCGTGCTTGTGATGAGCCCAGTCGACCACAGAACCTGCGCTACAAAAACGAAGAATTGCAACATGTGTCTATGGTCGGTTCTATCAAGTCAGCTAAATTATCCAGGGAATATGATGCTGGTTGAATGTTTGTGAAGGCATGATTTCGCGGAGGTCACAGCTGTAGCTCGTCTATAACGGTTCACTGGGCTTGCTTCGTCTTTGTGCAGGGCCGTGTATTCCCTGGAAAAATCAGCCGCTTTGCCGCCACCTCCGATAAACCGCCTTCCAATGGAGCATGTGCGTCCGTGCTGGTGATGAGCCCAGTCGGCCACAGAAATTGTGCTACAAAAACGAATAATTTCAACATATGTCTAAGGTCGGGGCCACCAAGTCCACTGAATTATCCGGGGAATGCGATGCTGTTTGTATGCTCGTGTAGGCATGATTTCGCTGAGGTCACAGCTGTAGCTCGTCTATAACGGTTCACTGGGCTTGCTTCATCTTAGTGAAGGGCATGTATTTCCTGGAAAAAACAGCTGCTTTGCCGCCATCGCTGATAAACCGCCTTACTATGGAGCATGTATTTCCGTGCTGGTGATGAGCCCAGTCGGCCACAGAAGCTGTGCTACAAAAACGAAGAATTCCAACATGTGTCTATGGTCGGTGCAACCAAGGCCACTGATTTAACCGGCGAATGAGATGCTTTTTGTATGCTCGTGTGGGCATGATTTTGCTGAAGTCATAGCTGTAGCTCGTCTATAACGGTTCACTGGGCTTGCTTCATCTTAGTGTAGGGGCATGTATTCATTGGAAAAAGCAGCTGCTTTGTCGCCATCGCTGATAAACCGCCTCCCTATAAAACATGTGCTTCCCTGCTGGTGATGAGCCCAGTCGGCCACAGAACCTCTGCTACAAAAACGAAGAATTGCAACACGTGTCTCTGATCGGTGGCACCAAGTCCACTGAATTATCCGGGGAATGGTATTCTGGTTGCATGTTCGTGTAGGTATGATTTCGCTGAGGTCACAGCGATAGCTCGTCTATAACGATTCACTGGGCTTGCTTCGTCTTAGTGCAGAGGCATCTATTCCATAGGATAATCTCCCGTTTTGCCGCCACCACCGATAAACCGCCTTACTATGGAGCATGTGCGTCCGTGCTGGTGATGAGACAAGTCGACCACAGAACCTGCACTACAAAAACGAAGAATTGCAACTTATGTCTATGGTCGGTTCTATCAAGTCAACTGAATTATCCGGCGAAGGAGATGCTGGTTGTATGTTCGTGTAGGCATGATTTCTCTGAGATCACAGCGATAGCTCGTCTGTAAGGATTCACTGGGCTTGCTTCATCTTAGTGCATGGGCATCTTTTCCATAGAAGAATCTCCCGTTTTGCCGCCACCACCGATAAACCGCCTTACTATGGAGCATGTGCGTCCATGCTGGTGATGATTCCAATCGGCCACAGAACCTTTGCTACAAAAACGAAGAATTGCAACATGTGTCTATGGTCGGTGCCACCAAGTCCACTGAATTATCCGGCGAATGAGATGCTGGTTGTATGTTCGTGTAGGCATGATTTCGCTGAGGTCATAGCTGTAGCTCCTCTATAACGGTTCACTGCGCTTGCTTCATCTTAGTGCAGGGGCATGTATTTCCTGGAAAAAGCAGCTGCTTTGCCGCCATCGCTGATAAACCGCCTTACTATGGAGCATGTGCTTTCGTGCTGGTGATGAGCCCAGTCGGCCACATAACCTGTGCTACAAAAACGAATAATTCAACTTGTGTCTATGGTCGGTCCCACCAAGGCCACTGAAATATCCGGTGAATGAAATGCTGGTTGTATGCTCTTGTAGGCATGATCTCGCTGAGGTCACAGATGCAGCTCGTCTATAACGGTACACTGGGCTTGCTTCATCTTAGTGAAGGGGCATGTATTCATTGGAAAAACAGCTGCTTTGCCGCCATCGCTGATAAACCGCCTTCCTATGGGGCATGTGCTTCCCTGCTGGTGATGAGCCCAGTCGGCCACAGAACCTGTGCTACAAAAAAGAAGAATTCCAACATGTGTCTATGGTCGGTGCCACCAAGTCCACTGAATTATCCGGCGAGGGAGATGCTGGCTGTATGTTCGTGTAGGCATGATTTCGCTGAGGTCATAGCTGTAGCTCGTCTATAACGGTTCACTGGGCTTGCTTCATCTTAGTGCAGGGGCATGTATTTCCTGGAAAAAGCAGCTGCTTTGCCGCCATCGCTGATAAACCGCCTTACTATGGAGCATGTGCTTCCGTCCTGGTGATAAGCCCAGACGGCCACAGAACCTGTGCTACAAAAGCGAAGAATTGCAACATGTGTTTATGGTCGGTGCCACCAAGTCCACTGAATTTTCGTGCGAATGAGATGCTGGTTGTGTGTTCGTGTAGGCATGATTTCGCTGAGGTAATAGCTGTAGCTCGTCTATAAGGTTCACGGGGCTTGCTTCATCTTAGTGCAGGGGCATGTGTTCCATTGAAAAAGCAGCTGCTTTGCCGCCACCGCTGATAAACCGCCTTTTCCTTTGTTTTTCTTTTAACATGCCAGCAAATGTAATGGCGTCCGCTACATTTATTGTATTTGTTTATTTTGTGTGTGTATGTGCCGAGTGCAGTTTGCTTACCACCAGGGAGGAAGGCCCTCGTCAGGCACCACGCCTTTTGGCCTCCTTCCTGAAGTGTATGAAACACACTTCAAATAAATACTTTTCAAACTATGGAGAATGTGCTTCCGTGCTGGTGATGAGCCCACGAAGAATTGCAACTTGTGTCTATGGTCGGTGCAACAAAGGCCACTGATTTATCCGGCGAATGAGATGCTGGTTGTATGCTCGTGTAGGCATGCTTTCGCAGAGGTCATAGCTGTAGTTCGTCTATAACGGTTCACTGGGCTTGCTTCATCTTAGTGTAGCGGCATGTATTCATTGGAAAAAGCAGCTGCTTTGCCGCCATCGCTGATAAACCGCCTTAATATGGAGCATGTGCTTCCCTGCTGGTGATGAGCCCAGACGGCCACAGAACCTGTGCTACAAAAACGAAGAATTGCAACATGTGTTCATGGTCGGTGCCACCAAGTCCACTGAATTTTCGTGCGAATATGTTGCCGGTGGTATGTTTGTAAATGCATGATTTCGCGGAGGTCACAGCTGTAGCTCGTCTATAACGGTTCACTGTGCTTGCTTCGTCTTTGTGCAGGGCCGTGTATTCCCTGAAAAAATCAGCCGCTTTGCCGCCACCGCCGATAAACCGCCTTCCAATGGAGCATGTGCGTCCGTGCTGGTGATGAGCCCAGTCGGCCACAGAAGTTGTGCTACAAAAACGAATAATTGCAACATATGTCTAAGGTCAGTGCCACCAAGTATACTGAATTATCCGGGGAATGGGATGCTGGTTGTATGCTCGTGTAGGCATGATTTCGCTGAGGTCACAGATATAGCTCGTCTATAACGATACACTAGGCTTGCTTCATCTTAGTGAAGGGGCATGTATTTCCTGGAAAATGCAGCTGCTTTGCCGCCATCGCTGATAAACCGCCTTACTATGGAGCATGTGCTTCCGTGCTGGTGATGAGCCCAGTCGGCCACATAACCTGTGCAACAAAAAAGAATAATTCAACATGTGTCTATGGTCGGTCCCACCAAGGCCACTGAAATATCCGGCGAATGAAATGCTGGTTGTATGTTCGAGTAGGCATGATTTCGCTGAGGTCATAGCTGTAGCTCGTCTATAACGTTTCACTGGACTTGTTTCTTTTTAGTGCAGGGGCATGCATTCTCTGGAAAAAGCAGCTGATTTGCCGCCATCGCTGATAAACCGCCTTACTATGGAGCAAGTGCTTCCGTCCTGGTGATGATCCCAGTCGGCCACAGAACCTTTGCTACAAAAACGAAGAATTGCAACATGTGTCTATGGTCGGTGCCACCAAGTCTACTGAATTATACGGCAAATGAGATGCTGGTTTCATGTTCGTGTAGGCATGATTTCACTGAGGTCATAGCTGAAGCTCGTCTATAAGGTTCACTGGGCTTGCTTCACTTTAGTGCAGGGGCATGTATTCCCTGGAAAAAGCAGCTGCTTTGCCGCCATCGCTGATAAACCACCTTACTATGGAGCATGTGCTTCCGTGCTGGTGACGAGCCTAGTCGGCGACATAACCTGTGCTACAAAAACGAAGACTTGCAACATGTGACTATGGTCGGTGCCAAGTCAACTGAATTATCCGGCGAATAAGATGCAGGTTGTATGTTCGTGTAGGCATGATTTCGCTGAGGTCACAGATGTAGCTCGTCTATAACGGTACACTGGGCTTGCTTCATCTTAGTGAAGGGGCATGTATTTCCTGGAAAAAAACAGCTGCTTTGCCGCCATCGCTGATAAAACGCCTTACTATGGAGCATGTGCGTCCGTGCTGGTGATGAGCCCAGTCGGCCACTGAACCTGTGCAACAATAACGAAGAATTGCAACATGTTTCTATGGTCGGTGCCACCAAGTCTACTGAATTATCCGGCAAATGAGATGCTGGTTTTATGTTCGTGTAGGCATGATTTCGCTGAGGTCATAGCGATAGCTCGTCTATAACGATTCAGTGGGCTTGCTTCATCTTAGTGCAGGGGCATCTATTCCATAGAAGAATCTCCCGTTTCGCCGCCACCACCGATAAACCGCCTTACTATGGAGCATGCGCGTCCGTGCTTGTGATGAGCCCAGTCGACCACAGAACCTGCGCTACAAAAACGAAGAATTGCAACATGTGTCTATGGTCGGTTCTATCAAGTCAGCTAAATTATCCAGGGAATATGATGCTGGTTGAATGTTTGTGAAGGCATGATTTCGCGGAGGTCACAGCTGTAGCTCGTCTATAACGGTTCACTGGGCTTGCTTCGTCTTTGTGCAGGGCCGTGTATTCCCTGGAAAAATCAGCCGCTTTGCCGCCACCTCCGATAAACCGCCTTCCAATGGAGCATGTGCGTCCGTGCTGGTGATGAGCCCAGTCGGCCACAGAAATTGTGCTACAAAAACGAATAATTTCAACATATGTCTAAGGTCGGGGCCACCAAGTCCACTGAATTATCCGGGGAATGCGATGCTGTTTGTATGCTCGTGTAGGCATGATTTCGCTGAGGTCACAGCTGTAGCTCGTCTATAACGGTTCACTGGGCTTGCTTCATCTTAGTGAAGGGCATGTATTTCCTGGAAAAAACAGCTGCTTTGCCGCCATCGCTGATAAACCGCCTTACTATGGAGCATGTATTTCCGTGCTGGTGATGAGCCCAGTCGGCCACAGAAGCTGTGCTACAAAAACGAAGAATTCCAACATGTGTCTATGGTCGGTGCAACCAAGGCCACTGATTTAACCGGCGAATGAGATGCTTTTTGTATGCTCGTGTGGGCATGATTTTGCTGAAGTCATAGCTGTAGCTCGTCTATAACGGTTCACTGGGCTTGCTTCATCTTAGTGTAGGGGCATGTATTCATTGGAAAAAGCAGCTGCTTTGTCGCCATCGCTGATAAACCGCCTCCCTATAAAACATGTGCTTCCCTGCTGGTGATGAGCCCAGTCGGCCACAGAACCTCTGCTACAAAAACGAAGAATTGCAACACGTGTCTCTGATCGGTGGCACCAAGTCCACTGAATTATCCGGGGAATGGTATTCTGGTTGCATGTTCGTGTAGGTATGATTTCGCTGAGGTCACAGCGATAGCTCGTCTATAACGATTCACTGGGCTTGCTTCGTCTTAGTGCAGAGGCATCTATTCCATAGGATAATCTCCCGTTTTGCCGCCACCACCGATAAACCGCCTTACTATGGAGCATGTGCGTCCGTGCTGGTGATGAGACAAGTCGACCACAGAACCTGCACTACAAAAACGAAGAATTGCAACTTATGTCTATGGTCGGTTCTATCAAGTCAACTGAATTATCCGGCGAAGGAGATGCTGGTTGTATGTTCGTGTAGGCATGATTTCTCTGAGATCACAGCGATAGCTCGTCTGTAAGGATTCACTGGGCTTGCTTCATCTTAGTGCATGGGCATCTTTTCCATAGAAGAATCTCCCGTTTTGCCGCCACCACCGATAAACCGCCTTACTATGGAGCATGTGCGTCCATGCTGGTGATGATTCCAATCGGCCACAGAACCTTTGCTACAAAAACGAAGAATTGCAACATGTGTCTATGGTCGGTGCCACCAAGTCCACTGAATTATCCGGCGAATGAGATGCTGGTTGTATGTTCGTGTAGGCATGATTTCGCTGAGGTCATAGCTGTAGCTCCTCTATAACGGTTCACTGCGCTTGCTTCATCTTAGTGCAGGGGCATGTATTTCCTGGAAAAAGCAGCTGCTTTGCCGCCATCGCTGATAAACCGCCTTACTATGGAGCATGTGCTTTCGTGCTGGTGATGAGCCCAGTCGGCCACATAACCTGTGCTACAAAAACGAATAATTCAACTTGTGTCTATGGTCGGTCCCACCAAGGCCACTGAAATATCCGGTGAATGAAATGCTGGTTGTATGCTCTTGTAGGCATGATCTCGCTGAGGTCACAGATGCAGCTCGTCTATAACGGTACACTGGGCTTGCTTCATCTTAGTGAAGGGGCATGTATTCATTGGAAAAACAGCTGCTTTGCCGCCATCGCTGATAAACCGCCTTCCTATGGGGCATGTGCTTCCCTGCTGGTGATGAGCCCAGTCGGCCACAGAACCTGTGCTACAAAAAAGAAGAATTCCAACATGTGTCTATGGTCGGTGCCACCAAGTCCACTGAATTATCCGGCGAGGGAGATGCTGGCTGTATGTTCGTGTAGGCATGATTTCGCTGAGGTCATAGCTGTAGCTCGTCTATAACGGTTCACTGGGCTTGCTTCATCTTAGTGCAGGGGCATGTATTTCCTGGAAAAAGCAGCTGCTTTGCCGCCATCGCTGATAAACCGCCTTACTATGGAGCATGTGCTTCCGTCCTGGTGATAAGCCCAGACGGCCACAGAACCTGTGCTACAAAAGCGAAGAATTGCAACATGTGTTTATGGTCGGTGCCACCAAGTCCACTGAATTTTCGTGCGAATGAGATGCTGGTTGTGTGTTCGTGTAGGCATGATTTCGCTGAGGTAATAGCTGTAGCTCGTCTATAAGGTTCACGGGGCTTGCTTCATCTTAGTGCAGGGGCATGTGTTCCATTGAAAAAGCAGCTGCTTTGCCGCCACCGCTGATAAACCGCCTTTTCCTTTGTTTTTCTTTTAACATGCCAGCAAATGTAATGGCGTCCGCTACATTTATTGTATTTGTTTATTTTGTGTGTGTATGTGCCGAGTGCAGTTTGCTTACCACCAGGGAGGAAGGCCCTCGTCAGGCACCACGCCTTTTGGCCTCCTTCCTGAAGTGTATGAAACACACTTCAAATAAATACTTTTCAAACTATGGAGAATGTGCTTCCGTGCTGGTGATGAGCCCACGAAGAATTGCAACTTGTGTCTATGGTCGGTGCAACAAAGGCCACTGATTTATCCGGCGAATGAGATGCTGGTTGTATGCTCGTGTAGGCATGCTTTCGCAGAGGTCATAGCTGTAGTTCGTCTATAACGGTTCACTGGGCTTGCTTCATCTTAGTGTAGCGGCATGTATTCATTGGAAAAAGCAGCTGCTTTGCCGCCATCGCTGATAAACCGCCTTAATATGGAGCATGTGCTTCCCTGCTGGTGATGAGCCCAGACGGCCACAGAACCTGTGCTACAAAAACGAAGAATTGCAACATGTGTTCATGGTCGGTGCCACCAAGTCCACTGAATTTTCGTGCGAATATGTTGCCGGTTGTATGTTTGTAAATGCATGATTTCGCGGAGGTCACAGCTGTAGCTCGTCTATAACGGTTCACTGTGCTTGCTTCGTCTTTGTGCAGGGCCGTGTATTCCCTGAAAAAATCTGCCGCTTTGCCGCCACCGCCGATAAACCGCCTTCCAATGGAGCATGTGCGTCCGTGCTGGTGATGAGCCCAGTCGGCCACAGAAGTTGTGCTACAAAAACGATTAATTGCAACATATGTCTAAGGTCAGTACCACCAAGTATACTGAATTATCCGGGGAATGGGATGCTGGTTGTATGCTCGTGTAGGCATGATTTCGCTGAGGTCACAGATGTAGCTCGTCTATAACGGTACACTAGGCTTCCTTCATCTTAGTGAAGGGGCATGTATTTCCTGGAAAATGCAGCTGCTTTGCCGCCATCGCTGATAAACCGCCTTACTATGGAGCATGTGCTTCCGTGCTGGTGATGAGCCCAGTCGGCCACATAACCTGTGCAACAAAAACGAATAATTCAACATGTGTCTATGGTCGGTGGCACCAAGTCCACTGAATTATCCGGGGAATGGGATTCTGGTTGCATGTTCGTGTAGGTATGATTTCGCTGAGGTCACAGCGATAGATCGTCTATAACCATTCACTGGGATTGCTTCATCTTAGTGCAGATGCATCTATTCCATAGAAGAATCTCCCGTTTTGCCGCCACCACCGATAAACCGCCTTACTATGGAGCATGTGCGTCTGTGCTGGTGATGAGACAAGTCGAGCACAGAACCTGCGCTACAAAAACGAAGAGTTGCAACATATGTCTATGGTCGGTCCAATTAAGTCAACTGAATTATCCAGGGAAGGAGATGCTGGTTGTATGTTCGTGTAGGCATGATATCGCTGAGATCACAGCGATGGCTCATCTATAACGATTCACTGGGCTTGCTTCATCTTAGTGCATGGGCATCTATTCCATAGAAGAATCTCCCGTTTTTCGCCACCACCGATAAACGCCTTACTATGGAGAATGTGCGTCCGTGCTAGTGATGAGCCCAGTCGACCACAGAACCTGCGCTACAAAAACGAATAATTGCAACATATGTCTAAGGTCGGTGCCACCAAGTATACTGAATTATCCGGGGAATGAAATGCTGGTTGTATGTTCGTGTAGGCATGATATCGCTGAGGTCATAGCTGTAGCTCGTCTATAACGTTTCACTGGGCTTGTTTCATTTTAGTGCAGGGGCATGCATTCTCTGGAAAAAGCAGCTGATTTGCCGCCATCGCTGATAAACCCCCTTACTATGGAGCATGTGCTTCCGTCCTGGTGATGATCCCAGTCGGCCACAGAACCTTTGCTACAAAAACGAAGAATTGCAACATGTGTCTATGGTCGGTGCCACCAAGTCCACTGAATTATCCGGCGAATGAGATGCTGGTTGTATGTTCGTGGAGGTATGATTTCGCTGAGGTCATAGCTGTAGCTCCTCTATAACGGTTCACTGCGCTTGCTTCATCTTAGTGCAGGGGCATGTATTCCCTGGAAAAAGGAGCTGCTTTGCCGCCATCTGTGATAAACCGCCTTACCATGGAGCATGTGCTTCCGTGCTGGAGATGAGCTCAGTCGGATACAGAACCTGTGCTACAAAAACGAAGAATTGCATCATGTGTCTATGGCCGGTTCCATCAAGTCAACTGAATTATCCGGCGAATGAGATGCTGGTTGTATGCTCGTGTAGGCATGATCTCGCTGAGGTCACAGATGCAGCTCGTCTATAACGGTACACTGGGCTTGCTTCATCTTAGTGAAGGGGCATGTATTCATTGGAAAAAGCAGCTGCTTTGCCGCCATCGCTGATAAACCGCCTTCCTATGGGGCATGTGCTTCCCTGCTGGTGATGAGCCCAGTCGGCCACAGAACCTGTGCTACAAAAAAGAAGAATTCCAACATGTGTCTATGGTCGGTGCCACCAAGTCCACTGAATTATCCGGCGAGGGAGATGCTGGCTGTATGTTCGTGTAGGCATAATTTCGCTGAGGTAATAGCTGTAGCTCGTCTATAACGGTTCACTGGGCTTGCTTCATCTTAGTGCAGGGGCATGTATTTCCTGGAAAAAGCAGCTGCTTTGCCGCCATCGCTGATAAACCGCCTTACTATGGAGCATGTGCTTCCGTCCTGGTGATGAGCCCAGACGGCCACAGAACCTGTGCTACAAAAACGAAGAATTGCAACATGTGTTTATGGTCGGTGCCACCAAGTCCACTGAATTTTCGTGCGAATGTGTTGCCGGTTGCATGTTTGTGAATGCATGATTTCGCGGAGGTCAAAGCTGTAGCTCGTCTATAAGGGTTCACTGGGCTTGCTTCGTCTTTATGCAGGGGCGAGTATTTCCCTGGAAAAATCAGCCGCTTTGCTGCCACCGTCGATAAACCGCCTTCTTATGGAGCATGTGCGTCCGTGGTGGTGATGAGCCCAGTCGGCCACAGAAATTGTGCTACAAAAACGAATAATTTCAACATATGTGCAAGGTCGGTGCCACCAAGTCCACTGAATTATCCGGGGAATGGGATGCTGTTTGTATGCTCGTGTAGGCATGATTTCGCTGAGGTCACAGATTTAGCTTGTCTATAACCGTACACTGGGCTTGCTTAATCTTAGTGAAGGGTCATGTATTTCCTGAAAAAAACAGCTGCTTTGCCGCCATCGCTGATAAAACGCCTTACTATGGAGCATGTGCGTCCGTGCTGGTGATGAGCCCAGTCGGCCACAGAACCTGTGCAACAATAACGAAGAATTGCAACATGTTTCTATGGTCGGTGCCACCAAGTCTACTGAATTATCCGGCAAATGAGATGCTGGTTTTATGTTCGTGTAGGCATGATTTCGCTGAGGTAATAGCTGTAGCTCGTCTATAAGGTTCACTGGGCTTGATTCACTTTAGTGCAGGGGCATGTATTCCCTGGAAAAAGCAGCTGCTTTGCCGCCATCGCTGATAAACCACCTTACTATGGAGCATGTGGTTCCGTGCTGGTGACGAGCCTAGTCGGCCACATAACCTGTGCTACAAAAACGAAGACTTGCAACATGTGACTATGGTCGGTGCCAAGTCAACTGAATTATCCGGCGAATGAGATGCAGGTTGTATGTTCGTGTAGGCATGATTTCGCTGAGGTCACAGATGTAGCTCGTCTATAACGGTACACTGGGCTTGCTTCATCTTAGTGAAGGGGCATGTATTTCCTGGAAAAAGCAGCTGCTTTGCCGCCATTGCTGATAAACCGCCTTACTATGGAGCATGTGCTTCCGTGCTGGTGATGAGCCCAGTCGGCCACAGAACCTCTGCTACAAAAACGAAGAATTGCAACATGTGTCTCTGGTCGGTGGCACCAAGTCCACTGAATTATCCGGGGAATGGGATTCTGGTTGCATGTTCGTGTAGGTATGATTTCGCTGAGGTCACAGCGATAGATCGTCTATAACCATTCACTGGGATTGCTTCATCTTAGTGCAGGTGCATCTATTCCATAGAAGAATCTCCCGTTTTGCCGCCACCACCGATAAACCGCCTTACTATGGAGCATGTGCGTCTGTGCTGGTGATGAGACAAGTCGAGCACAGAACCTGCGCTACAAAAACGAAGAGTTGCAACATATGTCTATGGTCGGTCCAATTAAGTCAACTGAATTATCCAGGGAAGGAGATGCTGGTTGTATGTTCGTGTAGGCATGATTTCGCTGAGATCACAGCGATGGCTCATCTATAACGATTCACTGGGCTTGCTTCATCTTAGTGCATGGGCATCTATTCCATAGAAGAATCTCCCGTTTTTCGCCACCACCGATAAACCGCCTTACTATGGAGAATGTGCGTCCGTGCTAGTGATGAGCCCAGTCGACCACAGAACCTGCGCTACAAAAACGAATCATTGCAACATATGTCTAAGGTCGGTGCCACCAAGTATACTGAATTATCCGGGGAATGAAATGCTGGTTGTATGTTCGTGTAGGCATGATTTCGCTGAGGTCATAGCTGTAGCTCGTCTATAACGTTTCACTGGGCTTGTTTCATTTTAGTGCAGGGGCATGCATTCTCTGGAAAAAGCAGCTGATTTGCCGCCATCGCTGATAAACCCCCTTACTATGGAGCATGTGCTTCCGTCCTGGTGATGATCCCAGTCGGCCACAGAACCTTTGCTACAAAAACGAAGAATTGCAACATGTGTCTATGGTCGGTGCCACCAAGTCCACTGAATTATCCGGCGAATGAGATGCTGGTTGTATGTTCGTGTAGGCATGATTTCGCTGAGGTCATAGCTGTAGCTCCTCTATAACGGTTCACTGCGCTTGCTTCATCTTAGTGCAGGGGCATGTATTCCCTGGAAAAAGGAGCTGCTTTGCCGCCATCTGTGATAAACCGCCTTACTATGGAGCATGTGCTTCCGTGCTGGAGATGAGCTCAGTCGGATACAGAACCTGTGCTACAAAAACGAAGAATTGCAACATGTGTCTATGGCCGGTTCCATCAAGTCAACTGAATTATCCGGCGAATGAGATGCTGGTTGTGTGTTCGTGTAGGCATGATTTCGCTGAGGTCATAGCTGTAGCTCGTCTATAAGGTTCACGGGGCTTGCTTCATCTTAGTGCAGGGGCATGTGGTCCATTGAAAAAGCAGCTGCTTTGCCGCCACCGCTGATAAACCGCCTTTTCCTTTGTTTTTCTTTTAACATGCCAGCAAATGTAATGGCGTCCGCTACATTTATTGTATTTGTTTATTTTGTGTGTGTATGTGCCGAGTGCAGTTTGCTTACCACCAGGGAGGAAGGCCCTCGTCAGGCACCACGCCTTTTGGCCTCCTTCCTGAAGTGTATGAAACACACTTCAAATAAATACTTTTCAAACTATGGAGAATGTGCTTCCGTGCTGGTGATGAGCCCACGAAGAATTGCAACTTGTGTCTATGGTCGGTGCAACAAAGGCCACTGATTTATCCGGCGAATGAGATGCTGGTTGTATGCTCGTGTAGGCATGCTTTCGCAGAGGTCATAGCTGTAGTTCGTCTATAACGGTTCACTGGGCTTGCTTCATCTTAGTGTAGCGGCATGTATTCATTGGAAAAAGCAGCTGCTTTGCCGCCATCGCTGATAAACCGCCTTAATATGGAGCATGTGCTTCCCTGCTGGTGATGAGCCCAGACGGCCACAGAACCTGTGCTACAAAAACGAAGAATTGCAACATGTGTTCATGGTCGGTGCCACCAAGTCCACTGAATTTTCGTGCGAATATGTTGCCGGTGGTATGTTTGTAAATGCATGATTTCGCGGAGGTCACAGCTGTAGCTCGTCTATAACGGTTCACTGTGCTTGCTTCGTCTTTGTGCAGGGCCGTGTATTCCCTGAAAAAATCAGCCGCTTTGCCGCCACCGCCGATAAACCGCCTTCCAATGGAGCATGTGCGTCCGTGCTGGTGATGAGCCCAGTCGGCCACAGAAGTTGTGCTACAAAAACGAATAATTGCAACATATGTCTAAGGTCAGTGCCACCAAGTATACTGAATTATCCGGGGAATGGGATGCTGGTTGTATGCTCGTGTAGGCATGATTTCGCTGAGGTCACAGATGTAGCTCGTCTATAACGATACACTAGGCTTGCTTCATCTTAGTGAAGGGGCATGTATTTCCTGGAAAATGCAGCTGCTTTGCCGCCATCGCTGATAAACCGCCTTACTATGGAGCATGTGCTTCCGTGCTGGTGATGAGCCCAGTCGGCCACATAACCTGTGCAACAAAAACGAAGACTTGCAACATGTGACTATGGTCGGTGCCAAGTCAACTGAATTATCCGGCGAATAAGATGCAGGTTGTATGTTCGTGTAGGCATGATTTCGCTGAGGTCACAGATGTAGCTCGTCTATAACGGTACACTGGGCTTGCTTCATCTTAGTGAAGGGGCATGTATTTCCTGGAAAAAAACAGCTGCTTTGCCGCCATCGCTGATAAAACGCCTTACTATGGAGCATGTGCGTCCGTGCTGGTGATGAGCCCAGTCGGCCACTGAACCTGTGCAACAATAACGAAGAATTGCAACATGTTTCTATGGTCGGTGCCACCAAGTCTACTGAATTATCCGGCAAATGAGATGCTGGTTTTATGTTCGTGTAGGCATGATTTCGCTGAGGTCATAGCGATAGCTCGTCTATAACGATTCAGTGGGCTTGCTTCATCTTAGTGCAGGGGCATCTATTCCATAGAAGAATCTCCCGTTTTGCCGCCACCACCGATAAACCGCCTTACTATGGAGCATGCGCGTCCGTGCTTGTGATGAGCCCAGTCGACCACAGAACCTGCGCTACAAAAACGAAGAATTGCAACATGTGTCTATGGTCGGTTCTATCAAGTCAGCTAAATTATCCAGGGAATATGATGCTGGTTGAATGTTTGTGAAGGCATGATTTCGCGGAGGTCACAGCTGTAGCTCGTCTATAACGGTTCACTGGGCTTGCTTCATCTTTGTGCAGGGGCGTGTATTCCCTGGAAAAATCAGCCGCTTTGCCGCCACCGCTGATATACCGCCTTACTATGGAGCATGTGCTTCCGTGCTGGTGATGAGCCCAGTCGGCGACAGAACCTGTGCTACAAAAACAAAGAATTGCAACATGTGTCTATGGTCAGTGCCACCTAATCAAATGATTTATCTGGGGAATGGGATGCTGGTTGTATGCTCGTGTAGGCATGATTTGTCTGAGGTCATACCTGTAGCTCGTCTATAACGGTTCACTGGGCTTGCTTCATCTTAGTGTTGGGGCATGCATTCATTGGAAAAAGCAGCTGCTTTGCCGCCATCGCTGATAAACCGCCTTCCTATGGGGCATGTGCTTCCCTGCTGGTGATGAGCCCAGTCGGCCACAGAACCTCTGCTTCAAAAAGGAAGAATTCCAACATGTGTCTATGGTCGGTGCCACCAAGTCTACTGAATTATCCGGCGAGTGAGATGCTGGCTGTATGTTCGTGTAGGCATGATTTCGCTGAGATCACAGCGATAGCTCGTCTATAACGATTCACTGGGCTTTCTTCATCTTAGTGCAGGGGCATCTATTCCATAGAAGAATCTCCCGTTTTGCCGCCACCACCGATAAACCGCCTTACTATGGAGCATGTATTTCCGTGCTGGTGATGAGCCCAGTCGGCCACAGAAGCTGTGCTACAAAAACGAAGAATTCCAACATGTGTCTATGGTCGGTGCAACCAAGGTCATTGATTTAACCGGCGAATGAGATGCTTTTTGTATGCTCGTGTGGGCATGATTTTGCTGAGGTCATAGCTGTAGCTCGTCTATAATGGTTCACTGGGCTTGCTTCATCTTAGTGTAGGGGCATGTATTCATTGGAAAAAGCAGCTGCTTTGTCGCCATCGCTGATAAACCGCCTCCCTATAAAACATGTGCTTCCCTGCTGGTGATGAGCCCAGTCGGCCACAGAACCTCTGCTACAAAAACGAAGAATTGCAACACGTGTCTCTGATCGGTGGCACCAAGTCCACTGAATTATCCGGGGAATGGTATTCTGGTTGCATGTTCGTGTAGGTATGATTTCGCTGAGGTCACAGCGATAGCTCGTCTATAACGATTCACTGGGCTTGCTTCGTCTTAGTGCAGAGGCATCTATTCCATAGGATAATCTCCCGTTTTGCCGCCACCACCGATAAACCGCCTTACTATGGAGCATGTGCGTCCGTGCTGGTGATGAGACAAGTCGACCACAGAACCTGCACTACAGAAACGAAGAATTGCAACTTATGTCTATGGTCGGTTCTATCAAGTCAACTGAATTATCCGGCGAAGGAGATGCTGGTTGTATGTTCGTGTAGGCATGATTTCTCTGAGATCACAGCGATAGCTCGTCTGTAAGGATTCACTGGGCTTGCTTCATCTTAGTGCATGGGCATCTTTTCCATAGAAGAATCTCCCGTTTTGCCGCCACCACCGATAAACCGCCTTACTATGGAGCATGTGCGTCCATGCTGGTGATGATCCCAATCGGCCACAGAACCTTTGCTACAAAAACGAAGAATTGCAACATGTGTCTATGGTCGGTGCCACCAAGTCCACTGAATTATCCGGCGAATGAGATGCTGGTTGTATGTTCGTGTAGGCATGATTTCGCTGAGGTCATAGCTGTAGCTCCTCTATAACGGTTCACTGCGCTTGCTTCATCTTAGTGCAGGGGCATGTATTTCCTGGAAAAAGCAGCTGCTTTGCCGCCATCGCTGATAAACCGCCTTACTATGGAGCATGTGCTTTCGTGCTGGTGATGAGCCCAGTCGGCCACATAACCTGTGCTACAAAAACGAATAATTCAACTTGTGTCTATGGTCGGTCCCACCAAGGCCACTGAAATATCCGGTGAATGAAATGCTGGTTGTATGCTCTTGTAGGCATGATCTCGCTGAGGTCACAGATGCAGCTCGTCTATAACGGTACACTGGGCTTGCTTCATCTTAGTGAAGGGGCATGTATTCATTGGAAAAACAGCTGCTTTGCCGCCATCGCTGATAAACCGCCTTCCTATGGGGCATGTGCTTCCCTGCTGGTGATGAGCCCAGTCGGCCACAGAACCTGTGCTACAAAAAAGAAGAATTCCAACATGTGTCTATGGTCGGTGCCACCAAGTCCACTGAATTATCCGGCGAGGGAGATGCTGGCTGTATGTTCGTGTAGGCATGATTTCGCTGAGGTCATAGCTGTAGCTCGTCTATAACGGTTCACTGGGCTTGCTTCATCTTAGTGCAGGGGCATGTATTTCCTGGAAAAAGCAGCTGCTTTGCCGCCATCGCTGATAAACCGCCTTACTATGGAGCATGTGCTTCCGTCCTGGTGATAAGCCCAGACGGCCACAGAACCTGTGCTACAAAAGCGAAGAATTGCAACATGTGTTTATGGTCGGTGCCACCAAGTCCACTGAATTTTCGTGCGAATGTGTTGCCGGTTGTATGTTTGTGAATGCATGATTTCGCGGAGGTCAAAGCTGTAGCTCGTCTATAAGGGTTCACTGGGCTTGCTTCGTCTTTATGCAGGGGCGAGTATTTCCCTGGAAAAATCAGCCGCTTTGCTGCCACCGTCGATAAACCGCCTTCTTATGGAGCATGTGCGTCCGTGGTGGTGATGAGCCCAGTCGGCCACAGAAATTGTGCTACAAAAACGAATAATTTCAACATATGTGCAAGGTCGGTGCCACCAAGTCCACTGAATTATCCGGGGAATGGGATGCTGTTTGTATGCTCGTGTAGGCATGATTTCGCTGAGGTCACAGTTTTAGCTTGTCTATAACGGTACACTGGGCTTGCTTCATCTTAGTGAAGGGTCATGTATTTCCTGGAAAAAACAGCTGCTTTGCCGCCATCGCTGATAAAACGCCTTACTATGGAGCATGTGCGTCCGTGCTGGTGATGAGCCCAGTCGGCCACAGAACCTGTGCAACAATAACGAAGAATTGCAACAAGTTTCTATGGTCGGTGCCACCAAGTCTACTGAATTATCCGGCAAATGAGATGCTGGTTTTATGTTCGTGTAGGCATGATTTCGCTGAGGTCATAGCTGTAGCTCGTCTATAAGGTTCACTGGGCTTGATTCACTTTAGTGCAGGGGCATGTATTCCCTGGAAAAAGCAGCTGCTTTGCCGCCATCGCTGATAAACCACCTTACTATGGAGCATGTGCTTCCGTGCTGGTGACGAGCCTAGTCGGACACATAACCTGTGCTACAAAAACGAAGACTTGCAACATGTGACTATGGTCGGTGCCAAGTCAACTGAATTATCCGGCGAATGAGATGCAGGTTGTATGTTCGTGTAGGCATGATTTCGCTGAGGTCACAGATGTAGCTCCTCTATAACGGTACACTGGGCTTGCTTCATCTTAGTGAAGGGGCATGTATTTCCTGGAAAAAGCAGCTGCTTTGCCGCCATTGCTGATAAACCGCCTTACTATGGAGCATGTGCTTCCGTGCTGGTGATGAGCCCAGTCGACCACAGAACCTCTGCTACAAAAACGAAGAATTGCAACATATGTCTGGTCGGTGGCACCAAGTCCACTGAATTATCCGGGGAATGGGATTCTGGTTGCATGTTCGTGTAGGTATGATTTCGCTGAGGTCACAGCGATAGCTCGTCTATAACGATTCACTGGGATTGCTTCATCTTAGTGCAGGTGCATCTATTCCATAGAAGAATCTCCCGTTTTGCCGCCACTACAGATAAACCGCCTTACTATGGAGCATGTGCGTCTGTGCTGGTGATGAGACAAGTCGAGCACAGAACCTGCGCTACAAAAACGAAGAGTTGCAACATATGTCTATGGTCGGTCCAATTAAGTCAACTGAATTATCCAGGGAAGGAGATGCTGGTTGTATGTTCGTGTAGGCATGATTTCGCTGAGATCACAGCGATGGCTCATCTATAACGATTCACTGGGCTTGCTTCATCTTAGTGCATGGGCATCTATTCCATAGAAGAATTTCCCGTTTTTCGCCACCACCGATAAACCGCCTTACTATGGAGAATGTGCGTCCGTGCTAGTGATGAGCCCAGTCGACCACAGAACCTGCGCTACAAAAACGAATAATTGCTACATATGTCTAAGGTCGGTGCCACCAAGTATACTGAATTATCCGGGGAATGAAATGCTGGTTGTATGTTCGTGTAGGCATCATTTCGCTGAGGTCATAGCTGTAGCTCCTCTATAACGGTTCACTGCGCTTGCTTCATCTTAGTGCAGGGGCATGTATTCCCTGGAAAAAGGAGCTGCTTTGCCGCCATCTGTGATAAACCGCCTTACTATGGAGCATGTGCTTCCGTGCTGGAGATGAGCTCAGTCGGATACAGAACCTGTGCTACAAAAACGAAGAATTGCAACATGTGTCTATGGCCGGTTCCATCAAGTCAACTGAAATATTCGGCGAATGAGATGCTGGTTGTGTGTTCGTGTAGGCATGATTTCGCTGAGGTAATAGCTGTAGCTCGTCTATAAGGTTCACGGGGCTTGCTTCATCTTAGTGCAGGGGCATGTGTTCCATTGAAAAAGCAGCTGCTTTGCCGCCACCGCTGATAAACCGCCTTTTCCTTTGTTTTTCTTTTAACATGCCAGCAAATGTAATGGCGTCCGCTACATTTATTGTATTTGTTTATTTTGTGTGTGTATGTGCCGAGTGCAGTTTGCTTACCACCAGGGAGGAAGGCCCTCGTCAGGCACCACGCCTTTTGGCCTCCTTCCTGAAGTGTATGAAACACACTTCAAATAAATACTTTTCAAACTATGGAGAATGTGCTTCCGTGCTGGTGATGAGCCCACGAAGAATTGCAACTTGTGTCTATGGTCGGTGCAACAAAGGCCACTGATTTATCCGGCGAATGAGATGCTGGTTGTATGCTCGTGTAGGCATGCTTTCGCAGAGGTCATAGCTGTAGTTCGTCTATAACGGTTCACTGGGCTTGCTTCATCTTAGTGTAGCGGCATGTATTCATTGGAAAAAGCAGCTGCTTTGCCGCCATCGCTGATAAACCGCCTTAATATGGAGCATGTGCTTCCCTGCTGGTGATGAGCTCAGACGGCCACAGAACCTGTGCTACAAAAACGAAGAATTGCAACATGTGTTCATGGTCGGTGCCACCAAGTCCACTGAATTTTCGTGCGAATATGTTGCCGGTTGTATGTTTGTAAATGCATGATTTCGCGGAGGTCACAGCTGTAGCTCGTCTATAACGGTTCACTGTGCTTGCTTCGTCTTTGTGCAGGGCCGTGTATTCCCTGAAAAAATCTGCCGCTTTGCCGCCACCGCCGATAAACCGCCTTCCAATGGAGCATGTGCGTCCGTGCTGGTGATGAGCCCAGTCGGCCACAGAAGTTGTGCTACAAAAACGATTAATTGCAACATATGTCTAAGGTCAGTACCACCAAGTATACTGAATTATCCGGGGAATGGGATGCTGGTTGTATGCTCGTGTAGGCATGATTTCGCTGAGGTCACAGATGTAGCTCGTCTATAACGGTACACTAGGCTTCCTTCATCTTAGTGAAGGGGCATGTATTTCCTGGAAAATGCAGCTGCTTTGCCGCCATCGCTGATAAACCGCCTTACTATGGAGCATGTGCTTCCGTGCTGGTGATGAGCCCAGTCGGCCACATAACCTGTGCAACAAAAACGAATAATTCAACATGTGTCTATGGTCGGTCCCACCAAGGCCACTGAAATATCCGGCGAATGAAATGCTGGTTGTATGTTCGTGTAGGCATGATTTCGCTGAGGTCATAGCTGTAGCTCGTCTATAACGTTTCACTGGACTTGTTTCTTTTTAGTGCAGGGGCATGCATTCTCTGGAAAAAGCAGCTGATTTGCCGCCATCGCTGATAAACCGCCTTACTATGGAGCATGTGCTTCCGTCCTGGTGATGATCCCAGTCGGCCACAGAACCTTTGCTACAAAAACGAATAATTGCAACATGTGTCTATGGTCGGTGCCACCAAGTCTACTGAATTATACAGCAAATGAGATGCTGGTTTTATGTTCGTGTAGGCATGATTTCGCTGAGGTCATAGCTATAGCTCGTCTATAAGGTTCACTGGGCTTGCTTCACTTTAGTGCAGGGGCATGTATTCCCTGGAAAAAGGAGCTGCTTTGCCGCCATCTGTGATAAACCGCCTTACTATGGAGCATGTGCTTCCGTGCTGGAGATGAGCTCAGTCGGATACAGAACCTGTGCTACAAAAACGAAGAATTGCAACATGTGTCTATGGCCGGTTCCATCAAGTCAACTGAATTATCCGGCGAATGAGATGCTGGTTGTATGTTCGTGTAGGCATGATTTCGCTGAGGTCATAGCTGTAGCTCGTCTATAAGGTTCACTGGGCTTGCTTCATCTTAGTGCAGGGACATGTGTTCCATGGAAAAAGCAGCTGCTTTGCCGCCATCGCTGATAAACCGCCTTTTCCTTTGTTTTTCATTTAACATGCCAGCAAGCGTAATGGCGACCGCTACATTTATTGTATTTGTTTATTTTGTGTGTGTATGTGCCGAGTGCAGTTTGCTTACCCCCATGGAGGAAGGCCCTCGTCAGGCACCACGCCTTTTGGCCTCCTTCCTGAAGTGTATGAAACACACTTCAAATAAATACTTTTCAAACTATGGAGAATGTGCTTCCGTGCTGGTGATGAGCCCACGAAAAATTGCAACTTGTGTCTATGGTCGGTGCAACAAAGGCCACTGATTTATCCGGCGAATGAGATGCTGGTTGTATGCTCGTGTAGGCATGCTTTCGCAGAGGTCATAGCTGTAGCTCGTCTATAACGGTTCACTGGGCTTGGATCATCTTAGTGTAGCGGCATGTATTCATTGGAAAAAGCAGCTGCTTTGCCACCATCGCTGATAAACCGCCTTCCTATGGGGCATGTGCTTCCCTGCTGGTGATGAGCCCAGTCGGCAACAGAACCTGTGCTACCAAAACAAACAATTCCAACATGTGTCTATGGTCGGTGCCACCAAGTCCACTGAATTAACCGGCGAGTGAGATGCTGGCTGTATGTTCGTGTAGGCATGATTTCGCTGAGGTCATAGCTGTAGCTCGTCTATAACGGTTCAGTGGGCTTGCTTCATCTTAGTGCAGGGGCATGTATTTCCTGGAAAAAGCAGCTGCTTTGCCGCCATCGCTGATAAACCGCCTTAATATGGAGCATGTGCTTCCCTGCTGGTGATGAGCCCAGACGGCCACAGAACCTGTGGTACAAAAACGAAGAATTGCAACATGTGTTCATGGTCGGTGCCACCAAGTCCACTGAATTTTCGTGCGAATATGTTGCCGGTTGTATGTTTGTGAATGCATGATTTCGCGGAGGTCACAGCTGTAGCTCGTCTATAACGGTTCACTGGGCTTGCTTCGTCTTTGTGCAGGGCCGTGTATTCCCTGGAAAAATCAGCGGCTTTGCCGCCACCGCCAATAAACCGCCTTCAAATGGAGCATGTGCGTCCGTGCTGGTGATGAGCCCAGTCGGCCACAGAAGTTGTGCTACAAAAACGAATAATTGCAACATAACTCTAAGGTTGGTGCCACCAAGTATACTGAATTATTAGGGGAATGGGATGCTGGTTGTATGCTCGTGTAGGCATAATTTCGCTGAGGTCACAGATGTAGCTCGTCTATAACGGTACACTAGGCTTGCTTCATCTTAGTGAAGGGGCATGTATTTCCTGGAAAAAGCAGCTGCTTTGCCGCCATCGCTGATAAACCGCCTTACTATAGAGCATGTGCTTCCGTGCTGGTGATGAGCCCAGTCGGCCACATAACGTGTGCTACAAAAACGAAGACTTGCAACATGTGTCTATGGTCGATGCCAAGTCAACTGAATTATCCGGCGAATGAAATGCTGGTTGTATGTTCGTGTAGGCATGATTTCGCTGAGGTCATAGCTGTAGCTCGTCTATAACGTTTCACTGGGCTTGTTTCTTTTTAGTGCAGGGGCATTCATTCTCTGAAAAAAGCAGCTGATTTGCCGCCATCGCTAATAAACCGCCCTACTATGGAGCATGTGCTTCCGTCCTGGTGATGATCCCAGTCGGCCACAGAACCTTTGCTACAAAAGCGAAGAATTGCAACATGTGTCTATGGTCGGTGCCACCAAGTCCACTGAATTATCCGGCGAATGAGATGCTGGTTGTATGTTCGTGTAGGCATGATTTCGCTGAGGTCATAGCTGTAGCTCGTCTATAACGGTTCACTGCGCTTGCTTCATCTTAGTGCAGGGGCATGTATTCCCTGGAAAAAGGAGCTGCTTTGCCGCCATCTGTGGTAAACCGCCTTACTATGGAGCATGTGCTTCCGTTCTGGAGATGAGCTCAGTCGGATACAGAACCTGTGCTGCAAAAACGAAGAATTGCAACATGTGTCTATGGCCGGTTCCATCAAGTCAACTGAATTATCCGGCGAATGAGATGCTGGTTGTATGTTCGTGTAGGCATGATTTCGCTGAGGTCATAGCTGTAGCTCGTCTATAAGGTTCACGGGGCTTGCCTCATCTTAGTACAGGGGCATGTGTTCTATGGAAAAAGCAGCTGCTTTGCCGCCATCGCTGATAAACCGCCTTTTCCTTTGTTTTTCTTTTAACATGTCAGCAAGTGTAATGGCGACCGCTACATTTATTGTATTTGTTTATTTTGTGCGTGTATGTGCCGAGTGCAGTTTGCTTACCCCCAGGGAGGAAGGCCCTCGTCAGGCACCACGCCTTTTGGCCTCCTTCCTGAAGTGTATGAAACAGACTTCAAATAAATACTTTTCAAACTATGGAGAATGTGCTTCCGTGCTGGTAATGAGCCCACGAAGAATTGCAACTTGTGTCTATGGTCGGTGCAACAAAGGCCACTGATTTATCCGGCGAATGAGATGCTGGTTGTATGCTCGTGTAGGCATGCTTTCGCAGAGGTCATAGCTGTAGCTCGTCTATAACGGTTCACTGGGCTTGCTTCCTCTTAGTGTAGCGGCATGTATTCATTGGAAAAAGCAGCTGCTTTGCCACCATCGCTGATAAACCGCCTTCCTATGGGGCATGTGCTTCGCTCCTGGTGATGAGCCCAGTCGGCCACAGAACCTGTGCTACCAAAACGAACAATTCCAACATGTGTCTATGGTCGGTGCCACCAAGTCCATTGAATTAACCGGCGAGTGAGATGCTGGCTGTATGTTCGTGTAGGCATGATTTCGCTGAGGTCATAGCTGTAGCTCGTCTATAACGGTTCACTGGGCTTGCTTCATCTTAGTGCAGGGGCATGTATTTCCTGGAAAAAGCAGCTGCTTTGCCGCCATCGCTGATAAACCGCCCTAATATGGAGCATGTGCTTCCCTGCTGGTGATGAGCCCAGACGGCCACAGAAACTGTGCTACAAAAACGAAGAATTGCAACATGAGTTCATGGTCGGTGCCACCAAGTCCACTGAATTATCGTGCGAATATGTTGCCGGTTGTATGTTTGTGAATGCATGATTTCGCGGAGGTCAAAGCTGTAGCTCGTCTATAACGATTCACTGGGCTTCCTTCGTCTTTGTGCAGGGGCGAGTATTTCCCTGGAAAAATCAGCCGCTTTGCCGCCACCGCCGATAAACCGCCTTCCTATGGGGCATTTGCGTCCGTGCTGGTGATGAGCCCAGTCGGTAACAGAAATTGTGCTACAAAAAAATGATTTCAACATATGTGTAAGGTCGGTGCCACCAAGTCCACTGAATTATCCAGGGAATGGGATGCTGTATGTATGCTCGTGTAGGCATGATTTCGCAGAGGTAACAGATCTGTGTCGTCTATAACGGTACACTGGGCTTGCTTCATCTTAGTGAAGGGTCATGTATTTTCTGGAAAAACAGCTGCTTTGCCGCCATCGCTGACAAACCGCCTTACTATGGAGCATGTGCGTCCGTGCTTGTGATGAGCCCAGTCGGCCACATAACCTGTGCTACAAAAACGAAGACTTGCAACATGTGTCTATGGTTGGTGCCAAGTCAACTGAATTATCCGGGGAATGGGATTCTGGTTGCATGTTCGTGTAGGTATGATTTCGCTGAGGTCACAGCGATAGCTCGCCTATAACGGTACACTGGGCTTGCTCCATCTTACTGCAGGGGCATGTATTCCCTGGAAAAAGCAGCTGGTTTGCCGCCATCGCTGATAAACCGCCTTACTATGGAGCATGTGTTTCCGTGCTGGTGATGAGCCCAGTCGGCCACAGAACCTGTGCTACAAAAACGAAGAATTGCAACATGTGTCTATGGTCGGTGCAACCAAGGCCACTGATTTATCCGGCGAATGAGATGCTGGTTGTATGCTCGTGTATTCATGATTTTGCTGAGGTCATAGCTGTAGCTCGTCTATAACGGTTCACTGGGCTTGCTTCATCTTAGTGTAGGGGCATGTATTTATTGGTAAAAGCAGCTGCTTTGTCGCCATCGCTGATAAAACGCCACCCTATGGGGCATGTGCTTCCCTGCTGGTGATGTGCCCAGACGGCCACAGAACTTGTGCTACAAACACGAAGAATTGCAACATGTGCTTATGGTCGGTGCCACCAAGTCCACTGAATTTTCGTGCGAATGTGTTGCCGGTTGTATGTTTGTGAATGCATGATTTCGCGGAGGTCAAAGCTGTAGCTCGTCTATAACGGTTCACTTGGCTTGCTTTGTCTTTGTGCAGGGGCGAGTGTTTCCCGGGAAAAATCAGCCGCTTTGCCGCCACCGCCGATAAACCGCCTTCCTGTGGAGCATGTGCGTCCGTGCTGGTGATGAGCCCAGTCGGCCACAGAAATTGTGCTAGAAAAACGAATAATTTCAACATATGTGTAAGGTCGGTGCCACCAAGTGCACTGAATTATCCGGCGAATGAGATGCTGGTTGAATGTTCGTGTAGGCATGATTTCGCTGAGGTCATAGCTGTGGCTCGTCTATAAGGTTCACTGGGCTTGCTTCATTTTAGTGCAGGGGCATGTAATCCCTGGAAAAAGCAGCTGCTTTGCCGCCATCGCTGATAAACCACCTTACTATGGAGCATGTGCTTCCGTGCTGGTGATGATCCTAATCGGCCACATAACCTCTGCTACAAAAACGAAGACTTGCAACATGTGGATATGGTCGGTGCGAAGTCAACTGAATTATCCGGGGAATGGGCTTCTCGTTGCATGTTCGTGTAGGTATGATTTCGCTGAAATCACAGCGATAGCTCGTCTATAACGATTCACTGGGCTTGCTTCATCTTAGTGCATGTGCATCTATTCCATAGAAGAATCTCCCGTTTTGCCGCCACCACCGATAAACCGCCTTACTATGAAGCATGTGCGTCCGTGCTGGTGATGAGACAAGTCGACCACAGAACCTGCGCTACAAAAACTAAGAATTGCAACATATGTCTATGGTCGGTTCTATCAAGTCAACTGAATTATCCGGCGAAGGAGATGCTGGTTGTATGTTCGTGTAGACATGATTTCGCTGAGATCACAGCGATAGCTCGTCTATAACGATTCACTGGGCTTGCTTCATCTTATTGCAGGGGCATCTATTCCATAGAAGAATCTCCCGTTTTCCGCCACCACCGATAAACCGCCTTACTATGGAGAATGTGCGTCCGTGCTGATGATGAGCCCAGTCGACCACAGAACCTGCGCTACAAAAACGAAGAATTGCAACATGTGTCTATGGTCGGTTCCATCAAGTCAACTTAATTATCCAGGGAATGGGATGCTGGTTGTATGTTTGTGAATGCATGATTTCGCGGAGGTCAAAGCTGTAGCTCGTCTTTTACGGTTCACTGGGCTTGCTTCGTCTTTGTGCAGGGGTGAGTATTTCCCTGGAAAAATCAGCTGCTTTGCCGCCATCGCTGATAAACCGCCTTACTATGGAACTTGTACTTCCGTGTTGGAGATGAGGTCAGTCGGATACAGAACCTGTGCTACAAAAACAAAGAATTGCAACATGTGTCTAGGGCCGGTTTCATCAAATCAACTGAATTACCCGGCGAATGAGATGCTGGTTGTATGTTCGTGTAGGCATGATTTCTCTGAGGTCATAGCTGCAGCTCGTCTATAAGGTTCACGGGGCTTGCTTCATCTTAGTGCAGGGGCATGTATTCCATGGAAAAAGCAGCTGCCTTGCCGCCATCGCTGATAAACCGCCTTACTATGGAGAATGTGCTTCCGTGCTGGTGATGAGCTCAGTCGGCCACAGAACCTGTGCTACAAAAACGAAGAATTGCAACTTCTGTCTATGGTCGGTGCAACAAAGGCCACTGATTTATCCGGCGAATAAGATGCTGGTTGTATGCTCGTGTAGGCATGCTTTCGCCGAGGTCATAGCTGTAGCTCGTCTATAACGGTTCACTGGGCTTGCTTCATCTTAGTGTAGCGGCATATATTCATTGGAAAAAGCAGCTGCTTTGCCACCATCGCTCATAAATCGCCTTTCTATGGGGCATGTGCTTCCCTGCTGGTGATGAGCCCAGTCGGCCACAGAACCTGTGCTACCAAAACGAACAATTCCAACATGTGTCTATGGTCGGTGCCACCAAGTCCACTGAATTATCCGGCGAGTGAGATTCTGGCTGTATGTTCGTGTAGGCATGTTTTCGCTGAGGTCATAGCTGTAGCTCGTCTATAACGGTTCACTGGGCTTGCTTCATCTTAGTGCAGGGGCATGTATTTCCTGGAAAAAGCAGCTGCTTTGCCGCCATCGCTGATAAACCGCCTTAATATGGAGCATGTGCTTCCGTCCTGGTGATGAGCCCAGACGGCCACAGAACCTGTGCTATAAAAACGAAGAATTGCAACATGTGTTTATGGTCGGTGCCACCAAGTCCACTGAATTTTCGTGCGAATATGTTGCCGGTTGTATGTTTGTGAATGCATGATTTCGCGGAGGTCAAAGCTGTAGCTCGTCTATAACGGTTCACTGGGCTTGCTTCGTCTTTGTGCAGGGGCGAGTATTTCCCTGGAAAAATCAGCCGCTTTGCCGCCACCGCCGATAAACCGCCTTCCTATGGAGCATATGCGTCCGTGCTGGTGATGAGCCCAGTCGGCCACAGAAATTGTGCTACAAAAACGAATAATTTCAACATATGTGTAAGGTCGGTGCCACCAAGTCCACTGAATTATCCAGGGAATGGGATGCTGTTTGTATGCTCGTGTAGGCATGATTTCTCTGAGGTCATAGCTGTAGCTCGTCTATAACGGTTCACTGGGCTGGCTTCATCTTAGTGCAGGGGCATGAATTTCCTGGAAAAAGCAGCTGCTTTGCCGTCATCGCTGATAAACCGCCTTACTACGGAGCATGTGCTTCCGTCCTGGTGATGAGCCCAGACGGCCACAGAACCTGTGCTACAATAACGAAGAATTGCAACATGTGTCTATGGTCGGTGCCACCAAGTCCACTGAATTTTCGTGGTTATGTGTTGCCGGTTGTATGTTTGTGAATGCATGATTTCGCGGAGGTCAAAGCTGTAGCTCGTCTATAACGGTTCACTGGGCTTGCTTCGTCTTTGTGCAGGGGTGAGTATTTCCCTGGAAAAATCAGCCGCTTTGCCGCCACCGTCGATAAACCGCCTTCCTATGGATCATGTGCGTCCGTGCTGGTCATGAGTCCAGTCGGCCACAGAAATTGTGCTACAAAAAGAATAATTTCAACATACGTTTAAGGTCGGTGCCACCAAGTCCACTGCATTATCCGGGGAATGGGATGCTGTTTGTATTCTCGTGTAGGCACGATTTCGCTGAGGTCACAGATTTAGCTCGTCTATAACGGTTCACTGCGCTTGCTTCATCTTAGTGCAGGGGCATGTATTCCCTGGAAAAAGGAGTTGCTTTGCCGCCATCTGTGATAAACCGCCTTACTATGGGGCATGTGCCGCCCTGCTGGTGATGAGCCCAGTCGGCCACAGAACCTGTGCTACCAAAACGAACAATTCCAACATGTGTCTATGGTCGGTGCCACCAAGTCCACTGAATTATCCGGCGAGTGAGATTCTGGCTGTATGTTCGTGTAGGCATGATTTCGCTCAGGTCATAGCTGTAGCTCGTCTATAACGGTTCACTGGGCTTGCTTCATCTTAGTGCAGGGGCATGTATTTCCTGGAAAAAGCAGCTGCTTTGCCACCATCCCTGATAAACCGCCTTCCTATACAGCATTTGCGTCCGTGCTGCTGATGAGCCCAGTCGGCCACAGAAATTGTGCTACAAAAACGAATAATTTCAACATATGTGTAAGGTTGGTGCCACCAAGTCCACTGAATTATCCAGGGACTGGGATGCTGTTTGTATGCTCGTGTAGGCATGATTTCTCTGAGGTCACAGATTTAGGTCGTCTATAACGGTACACTGGGCTTGCTTCATCTTAGTAAAGGGTCATGTATTTTCTGGAAAAACCGCTGCTTTGCCGCCATCGCTGATAAACCGCCTTACTATGGAGCATGTGCGTCCGTGCTGGTGATGAGCCCAGTCGGCCACAGAACCTGTGCGACAATAACGAAGAATTGCAACATGTTTCTATGGTCTGTGCCACCAAGTCCACTGAATTATCCGGCGAATGAGATGCTGGTTGTATGTTCGTCTAGGCATGATTTCGCTGAGGTCATAGCTGTAGCTCGTCTATAGCGGTTCACTGGGCTCGCTTCATCTTAGTGCAGGGGCATGAATTTCCTGGAAAAAGCAGCTGCTTTGCCGTCATCGCTGATATACCGCCTTACTATGGAGCATGTGCTTCCGTCCTGGCGATGAGCCCAGACGGCCACAGAACCTGTGCTACAAAAACGAAGAATTGCAACATGTGTCTATGGTCGGTGCCACCAAGTCCACTGAATTTTCGTGCGAATGTGTTGCCGGTTGTATGTTTGTGAATGCATGATTTCGCGGAGGTCAAAGCTGTAGCTCGTCTATAACGGTTCACTGGGCTTGCTTCGTCTTTGTGCAGGGGTGAGAATTTCCCTGGAAAAATCAGTCGCTTTGCCGCCACCGCCGATAAACCGCCTTCCTATGGAGCATGTGCGTCCGTGCTGGTGATGAACCCAGTCGGCCACAGAAATTGTGCTAAAAAACGAATAATTTCAACATATGTGTAAGGTTGGTGCCACCAAGTCCACTGAATTATCCGGGGAATGGGATGCTGTTTGTATGCTCGTGTAGGCACGATTTCGCTGAGGTCGAAGATTTAGCTCGACTATAACGGTACACTGGGCTTGCTTCATCTTAGTGAAGGGTCATGTTTTTCCTGGAAAAAACAGCTGCTATGCCGCCATCGCTGATAAACAGCCTTACTAGGGAGCATGTGCTTCCGTGCTGGTGATGAGCCCAGTAGGCCACATAACCTGTGCTACAAAAACGAAGAATTGCAACATGTGTCTCTGGTCGGTGGCGCCAAGTCCACTGAATTATCCGGGGAATGGTATTCTGGTTGCATGTTCGTGTAGGGATGATTTCGCTGAGGTCACAGCGATAGCTAGTCTATAACGATTCACTGGGCTTGCTTCATCTTAGTGCAGGGGCATCTATTCCATAGAAGAATCTCCCGTTTTGCCGCCACCACCGATAAACCGCCTTAATATGGAGCATGTGCTTCCGTGCTGGTGATGAGACCTGTCCGCCACAGAACCTGTGCTACAAAAACGAAGAATTCCAACATGTGTCTATGGTCGGTGCCACCAAGTCCAGTGAATTATCCGGCGAATTAGATTCTGGTTGTATGTTCGTGTAGGCATGATTTCGCTGTGGTCATAGATGTAGCTCGTCTATAGCGGTTCACTGGGCTAGTTTCATTTTAGTGCAGGGGCATGCATACCCTGGAAAAAGCAGCTGCTTTGCCGCCATCTGTGATAAACCGCCTTCCTATGGAACATGTCCTTCCGTGCTGGCTATGAGCCCAGTCGGATACAGAACCTGTGCTACAAAAACGAAGAATTGCAACATGTGCCTATGATCAGTGCAACAAAGGCCACTGATTTATCCGGCGAATGAGATGCTGGTTGTATGCTCGTGTAGGCATGCTTTCGCCGAGGTCATAGCTGTAGCTCGTCTATAACGGTTCACTGGGCTTGCTTCATCTTAGCGTAGCGGCATGTATTCATTGGAAAAAGCAGCTGCTTTGCCACCATCGCTGATAAACCGCCTTCCTATGGGGCATGTGCTGCCCTGCTGGTGATGAGCCCAGTCGGCCACAGAACCTCTGCTACTGAAACGAAGAATTGCAACATGTGGCTCTGGTCGGTGCCACCAAGTATACTGAATTATCCGGGGAATGGGATGCTGGTTGTATGCTCGTGTAGGCATGATTTCGCTGAGTTTATAACTGTAGCTCGTCTATAACGGTTCACTGCGCTTGCTTCATCTTAGTGCAGGGGCAAGTATTCCCTGGAAAAAGGAGCTGCTTTGCCGCCATCTGTGATAAACCGCCTTACTATGGAGCATGTGCTTCCGTGCTGGAGATGAGCTCAGTCGGATACAGAAGCTGTGCTACCAAAACGAACAATTCCAACATGTGTCTATGGTCGGTGCCACCAAGTCCACTGAATTAACCGGCGAGTGAGATGCTGGCTGTATGTTCGTGTAGGCATGATTTCCCGGAGGTCACAGCTGTAGCTCGTCTATAACGGTTCACTGGGCTTGCTTCGTCTTTGTGAAGGGCCGTGTATTCCCTGGAAAAATCAGCCGCTTTGCCGCCACCGCCAATAAACCGCCTTCAAATGGAGCATGTGCGTCCGTGCTGGTGATGAGCCCAGTCGGCCACAGAAGTTGTGCTACAAAAACGAATAATTGCAACATAAGTCTAAGGTCGGTGCCACCAAGTATAGTGAATTATCCGTTGAATGGGATGCTGGTTGTATCTTCGTGTAGGCATGATTTCGCTGAGGTCACAGATGTAGCTCGTCTATAACGGTACACTAGGCTTGCTTCATCTTAGTGAAGGGGCATGTATTTCCTGGAAAAAGCAGCTGCTTTGCCGCCATCGCTGATAAACCGCCTTACTATAGAGCATGTGCTTCCGTGCTGGTGATGAGCCCAGTCGGCCACATAACCTGTGCTACAAAAACGAATAATTCAACATGTGTCTATGGTCGGTCCCACCAAGGCCCCTGAAATATCCGGCGAATGAAATGCTGGTTGTATGTTCGTGTAGGCATGATTTCGCTGAGGTCATAGCTGTAGCTCGTCTATAACGTTTCACTGGGCTTGTTTCTTTTTAGTGCAGGGGCATTCATTCTCTGAAAAAAGCAGCTGATTTGCCGCCATCGCTGATAAACCGCCTTACTATGGAGCATGTGCTTCCGTCCTGGTGATGATCCCAGTCGGCCACAGAACCTTTGCTACAAAAACGAAGAATTGCAACATGTGTCTATGGTCGGTGCCACCAAGTCCACTGAATTATCCGGCGAATGAGATGCTGGTTGTATGTTCGTGTAGGCATGATTTCGCTGAGGTCATAGCTGTAGCTCGTCTATAACGGTTCACTGCGCTTGCTTCATCTTAGTGCAGGGGCATGTATTCCCTGGAAAAAGGAGCTGCTTTGCCGCCATCTGTGGTAAACCGCCTTACTATGGAGCATGTGCTTCCGTGCTGGAGATGAGCTCAGTCGGATACAGAACCTGTGCTGCAAAAACGAAGAATTGCAACATGTGTCTATGGCCGGTTCCATCAAGTCAACTGAATTATCCGGCGAATGAGATGCTGGTTGTATGTTCGTGTAGGCATGATTTCGCTGAGGTCATAGCTGTAGCTCGTCTATAAGGTTCACGGGGCTTGCCTCATCTTAATGCAGGGGCATGAGTTCTATGGAAAAAGCAGCTGCTTTGCCGCCATCGCTGATAAACCGCCTTTTCCTTTGTTTTTCTTTTAACATGTCAGCAAGTGTAATGGCGACCGCTACATTTATTGTATTTGTTTATTTTGTGCGTGTATGTGCCGAGTGCAGTTTGCTTACCCCCAGGGAGGAAGGCCCTCGTCAGGCACCACGCCTTTTGGCCTCCTTCCTGAAGTGTATGAAACACACTTCAAATAAATACTTTTCACACTATGGAGAATGCGCTTCCGTGCTGGTGATGAGCCCACGAAGAATTGCAACTTGTGTCTATGGTCGGTGCAACAAAGGCCACTGATTTATCCGGCGAATGAGATGCTGGTTGTATGCTCGTGTAGGCATGCTTTCGCAGAGGTCATAGCTGTAGCTCGTCTATAACGGTTCACTGGGCTTGCTTCATCTTAGTGTAGCGGCATGTATTCATTGGAAAAAGCAGCTGCTTTGCCACCATCGCTGATAAACCGCCTTCCTATGGGGCATGTGCTTCGCTCCTGGTGATGAGCCCAGTCGGCCACAGAACCTGTGCTACCAAAACGAACAATTCCAACATGTGTCTATGGTCGGTGCCACCAAGTCCATTGAATTAACCGGCGAGTGAGATGCTGGCTGTATGTTCGTGTAGGCATGATTTCGCTGAGGTCATAGCTGTAGCTCGTCTATAACGGTTCACTGGGCTTGCTTCATCTTAGTGCAGGGGCATGTATTTCCTGGAAAAAGCAGCTGCTTTGCCGCCATCGCTGATAAACCGCCTTAATATGGAGCATGTGCTTCCCTGCTGGTGATGAGCCCAGACGGCCACAGAAACTGTGCTACAAAAACGAAGAATTGCAACATGTGTTCATGGTCGGTGCCACCATGTCCACTGAATTTTCGTGCGAATATGTTGCCGGTTGTATGTTTGTGAATGCATAATTTCGCGGAGGTCAAAGCTGTAGCTCGTCTATAACGGTTCACTGGGCTTCCTTCGTCTTTGTGCAGGGGCAAGTATTTCCATGGAAAAATCAGCCGCTTTGCCGCCACCGCCGATAAACCGCCTTCCTATGGAGCATTTGCGTCCGTGCTGGTGATGAGCCCAGTCGGTAACAGAAATTGTGCTACAAAAACAAATAATTTCAACATATGTGTAAGGTCGGTGCCACCAAGTCCACTGAATTATCCAGGGAATGGGATGCTGTTTGTATGCTCGTGTAGGCATGATTTCGCTGAGGTCACAGATTTAGGTCGTCTATAACGGTACACTGGGCTTGCTTCATCTTAGTGAAGGGTCATGTATTTTCTGGAAAAACAGCTGCTTTGCCGCCATCGCTGACAAACCGCCTTACTATGGAGCATGTGCGTCCGTGCTTGTGATGAGCCCAGTCGGCCACATAACCTGTGCTACAAAAACGAAGACTTGCAACATGTGTCTATGGTCAATGCCAAGTCAACTGAATTATCCGGGGAATGGGATTCTGGTTGCATGTTCGTGTAGGTATGATTTCGCTGAGGTCACAGCGATAGCTCGTCTATAACGATTCACTGGGCTTGCTTCATCTTAGTGCAGGGGCATCTATTCTATAGAATAATCTCCCGTTTTGCCGCCACCACCGATAGACCGCCTTCCAATGGAGCATGTGCGTCCCTGCTGGTGATGAGCCCAGTCGGCCACAGAAATTGGGCTACAAAAACGAATAATTTCAACATTGCCTAAGGTCGGTGCCACCAAGTCCGCTTATTTATCCGGGGAATGGGATGCTGTTTCTATGCTCGTGTAGGCATGATTTCGCTGAGGTCACAGATGTAGCTCGCCTATAACGGTACACTGGGCTTGCTCCATCTTACTGCAGGGGCATGTATTCCCTGGAAAAAGCAGCTGGTTTGCCGCCATCGCTGATAAACCGCCTTACTATGGAGCATGTGTTTCCGTGTTGGTGATGAGCCCAGTCGGCCACAGAACCTGTGCTATAAAAACGAAGAATTGCAACATGTGTCTATGGTCGGTGCAACCAAGGCCACTGATTTATCCGGCGAATGAGATGCTGGTTGTATGCTCGTGTATTCATGATTTTGCTGAGGTCATAGCTGTAGCTCGTCTATAACGGTTCACTGGGCTTGCTTCATCTTAGTGTAGGGGCATGTATTCATTGGTAAAAGCAGCTGCTTTGTCGCCATCGCTGATAAAACGCCACCCTATGGGACATGTGCTTCCCTGCTGGTGATGAGCCCAGTCGGCCACAGAGCCTCTGCTACAAAAACGAAGAATTGCAACATGTGTCTCTGGTCGGTGGCACCAAGTCCACTGATTTATCCGGCGAATGAGATGCTGGTTGTATGCTCGTGTATTCATGATTTTGCTGAGGTCATAGCTGTAGCTCGTCTATAACGGTTCACTGGGCTTGCTTCATCTTAGTGTAGGGGCATGTATTCATTGGTAAAAGCAGCTGCTTTGCCGCCATCGCTGATAAACCGCCTTCCTATGGGGCATGTGCTTCCCTGCTGGTGATGTGCCCAGACGGCCACAGAACCTGTGCTACAAACACGAAGAATTGCAACATGTGCTTATGGTCGGTGCCACCAAGTCCACTGAATTTTCGTGCGAATGTGTTGCCGGTTGTATGTTCGTGTAGGCATGATTTCGCTGAGGTCATAGCTGTGGCTCGTCTATAAGGTTCACTGGGCTTGCTTCATTTTAGTGCAGGGGCATGTAATCTCTGGAAAAAGCAGCTGCTTTGCCGCCATCGCTGATAACCCACCTTACTATGGAGCATGTGCTTCCGTGCTGGTGATGATCCTAATCGGCCACATAACCTGTGCTACAAAAACGAAGACTTGCAACATGTGGATATGGTCGGTGCGAAGTCAACTGAATTATCCGGCGAATGAGATGCTGGTTGTATGTTCGTGTAGGCATGATTTCGCTGAGATCACAGCGATAGCACGTCTATAACGATTCAGTGGGCTTGCTTCATCTTAGTGCAGGGGCATCTATTCCATAGAAGAATCTCCCGTTTTGCCGCCACCACCAATACACCGCCTCACTATGGAGCATGTGCGTCCGTGCTGGTGATGAGCCCAGTCGGCCACAGAACCTCTGCTACAAAAACGAAGAATTGCAACATGTGTCTCTGGTCGGTGGCACCAAGTCCACTGAATTATCCGGGGAATCGGATTCTGGTTGCATGTTCGTGTAGGTATGATTTCGCTGAGGTCACAGCGATAGCTCGTCTATAACGATTCACTGGGCTTGCTTCATCTTAGTGCATGTGCATCTATTCCATAGAAGAATCTCCCGTTTTGCCGCCACCACCGATAAACCGCCTTACTATGAAGCATGTGCGTCCGTGCTGGTGATGAGACAAGTCGACCACAGAACCTGCGCTACAAAAACTAAGAATTGCAACATATGTCTATGGTCGGTTCTATCAAGTCAACTGAATTATCCGGCGAAGGAGATGCTGGTTGTATGTTTGTGTAGGCATGATTTCGCTGAGATCACAGCGATAGCTCGTCTATAACGATTCACTGGGCTTGCTTCATCTTATTGCAGGGGCATCTATTCCATAGAAGAATCTCCCGTTTTCCGCCACCACCGATAAACCGCCTTACTATGAAGCATGTGCGTCCGTGCTGGTGATGAGACAAGTCGACCACAGAACCTGCGCTACAAAAACGAAGAATTGCAACATGTGTCTATGGTCGGTACCATCAAGTCAACTTAATTATCCAGGGAATGGGATGCTGGTTGTATGTTTGTGAATGCATAATTTCGCGGAGGTCAAAGCTGTAGCTCGTCTATAACGGTTCACTGGGCTTGCTTCGTCTTTGAGCAGGGGTGAGAATTTCCCTGGAAAAATCAGTCGCTTTGCAGCCACCGCCGATAAACCGCCTTCCTATGGAGCATGTGCGTCCGTGCTGGTGATGAACCCAGTCGGCCACAGAAATTGTGCTAAAAAACGAATAATTTCAACATATGTGTAAGGTTGGTGCCACCAAGTCCACTGAATTATCCGGGGAATGGGATGCTGTTTGTATGCTCCTGTAGGCACGATTTCGCTGAGGTCACAGATTTAGCTCGACTATAACGGTACACTGGGCTTGCTTCATCTTAGTGAAGGGTCATGTTTTTCCTGGAAAAAACAGCTGCTATGCCGCCATCGCTGATAAACAGCCTTACTAGGGAGCATGTGCTTCCGTGCTGGTGATGAGCCCAGTAGGCCACATAACCTGTGCTACAAAAACGAAGAATTGCAACATGTGTCTCTGGTCGGTGGCGCCAAGTCCACTGATTTATCCGGGGAATGGTATTCTGGTTGCATGTTCGTGTAGGGATGATTTCGCTGAGGTCACAGCGATAGCTCGTCTATAACGATTCACTGGGCTTGCTTCATCTTAGTGCAGGGGCATCTATTCCATAGAAGAATCTCCCGTTTTGCCGCCACCACCGATAAACCGCCTTAATATGGAGCATGTGCTTCCGTGCTGGTGATGAGACCTGTCGGCCACAGAACCTGTGCTACAAAAACGAAGAATTCCAACATGTGTCTATGGTCGGTGCCACCAAGTCCAGTGAATTATCCGGCGAATTAGATTCTGGTTGTATGTTCGTGTAGGCATGATTTCGCTGTGGTCATAGATGTAGCTCGTCTATAACGGTTCACTGGGCTAGTTTCATTTTAGTGCAGGGGCATGCATACCCTGGAAAAAGCAGCTGCTTTGCCGCCATCTGTGATAAACCGCCTTCCTATGGAACATGTCCTTCCGTGCTGGCTATGCGCCCAGTCGGATACAGAACCTGTGCTACAAAAACGAAGAATTGCAACATGTGCCTATGATCAGTGCAACAAAGGCCACTGATTTATCCGGCGAATGAGATGCTGGTTGTATGCTCGTGTAGGCATGCTTTCGCCGAGGTCATAGCTGTAGCTCGTCTATAACGGATCACTGGGCTTGCTTCATCTTAGCGTAGCGGCATGTATTCATTGGAAAAAGCAGCTGCTTTGCCACCATCGCTGATAAACCGTCTTCCTATGGGGCATGTGCTGCCCTGCTGGTGATGAGCCCAGTCGGCCACAGAACCTCTGCTACTGAAACGAAGAATTGCAACATGTGGCTCTGGTCGGTGCCACCAACTATACTGAATTATCCGGGGAATGGGATGCTGGTTGTATGCTCGTGTAGGCATGATTTCGCTGAGTTTATAACTGTAGCTCGTCTATAACGGTTCACTGCGCTTGCTTCATCTTAGTGCAGGGGCATGTATTCCCTGGAAAAAGGAGCTGCTTTGCCGCCATCTGTGATAAACCGCCTTACTATGGAGCATGTGCTTCCGTGCTGGAGATGAGCTCAGTCGGATACAGAAGCTGTGCTACCAAAACGAACAATTCCAACATGTGTCTATGGTCGGTGCCACCAAGTCCACTGAATTAACCGGCGAGTGAGATGCTGGCTGTATGTTCGTGTAGGCATGATTTCCCGGAGGTCACAGCTGTAGCTCGTCTATAACGGTTCACTGGGCTTGCTTCGTCTTTGTGCAGGGCCGTGTATTCCCTGGAAAAATCAGCCGCTTTGCCGCCACCGCCAATAAACCGCCTTCAAATGGAGCATGTGCGTCCGTGCTGGTGATGAGCCCAGTCGGCCACAGAAGTTGTGCTACAAAAACGAATAATTGCAACATAAGTCTAAGGTCGGTGCCACCAAGTATACTGAATTATCCGTTGAATGGGATGCTGGTTGTATCTTCGTGTAGGCATGATTTCGCTGAGGTCACAGATGTAGCTCGTCTATAACGGTACACTAGGCTTGCTTGATCTTAGTGAAGGGGCATGTATTTCCTGGAAAAAGCAGCTGCTTTGCCGCCATCGCTGATAAACCGCCTTACTATAGAGCATGTGCTTCCGTGCTGGTGATGAGCCCAGTCGGCCACATAACCTGTGCTACAAAAACGAATAATTCAACATGTGTCTATGGTCGGTCCCACCAAGGCCCCTGAAATATCCGGCGAATGAAATGCTGGTTGTATGTTCGTGTAGGCATGATTTCGCTGAGGTCATAGCTGTAGCTCGTCTATAACGTTTCACTGGGCTTGTTTCTTTTTAGTGCAGGGGCATTCATTCTCTGAAAAAAGCAGCTGATTTGCCGCCATCGCTGATAAACCGCCTTACTATGGAGCATGTGCTTCCGTCCTGGTGATGATCCCAGTCGGCCACAGAACCTTTGCTACAAAAACGAAGAATTGCAACATGTGTCTATGGTCGGTGCCACCAAGTCCACTGAATTATCCGGCGAATGAGATGCTGGTTGTATGTTCGTGTAGGCATGATTTCGCTGAGGTCATAGCTGTAGCTCGTCTATAACGGTTCACTGCGCTTGCTTCATCTTAGTGCAGGGGCATGTATTCCCTGGAAAAAGGAGCTGCTTTGCCGCCATCTGTGGTACACCGCCTTACTATGGAGCATGTGTTTCCGTGCTGGAAATGAGCTCAGTCGGATACAGAAACAGTGCTGCAAAAACGAAGAATTGCAACATGTGTCTATGGCCGGTTCCATCAAGTCAACTGAATTATCCGGCGAATGAGATGCTGGTTGTATGTTCGTGTAGGCATGATTTCGCTGAGGTCATAGCTGTAGCTCGTCTATAAGGTTCACGGGGCTTGCCTCATCTTAGTGCAGGGGCATGAGATCTATGGAAAAAGCAGCTGCTTTGCCGCCATCGCTGATAAACCGCCTTTTCCTTTGTTTTTCTTTTAACATGTCAGCAAGTGTAATGGCGACCGCTACATTTATTGTATTTGTTTATTTTGTGCGTGTATGTGCCGAGTGCAGTTTGCTTACCCCCAGGGAGGAAGGCCCTCGTCAGGCACCACGCCTTTTGGCCTCCTTCCTGAAGTGTATGAAACACACTTCAAATAAATACTTTTCACACTATGGAGAATGTGCTTCCGTGCTGGTGATGAGCCCACGAAGAATTGCAACTTGTGTCTATGGTCGGTGCAACAAAGGCCACTGATTTATCCGGCGAATGAGATGCTGGTTGTATGCTCGTGTAGGCATGCTTTCGCAGAGGTCATAGCTGTAGCTCGTCTATAACGGTTCACTGGGCTTGCTTCATCTTAGTGTAGCGGCATGTATTCATTGGAAAAAGCAGCTGCTTTGCCACCATCGCTGATAAACCGCCTTCCTATGGGGCATGTGCTTCGCTCCTGGTGATGAGCCCAGTCGGCCACAGAACCTGTGCTACCAAAACGAACAATTCCAACATGTGTCTATGGTCGGTGCCACCAAGTCCATTGAATTAACCGGCGAGTGAGATGCTGGCTGTATGTTCGTGTAGGCATGATTTCGCTGAGGTCATAGCTGTAGCTCGTCTATAACGGTTCACTGGGCTTGCTTCATCTTAGTGCAGGGGCATGTATTTCCTGGAAAATGCAGCTGCTTTGCCGCCATCGCTGATAAACCGCCTTAATATGGAGCATGTGCTTCCCTGCTGGTGATGAGCCCAGACGGCCACAGAAACTGTGCTACAAAAACGAAGAATTGCAACATGTGTTCATGGTCGGTGCCACCAAGTCCACTGAATTTTCATGCGAATATGTTGCCGGTTGTATGTTTGTGAATGCATGATTTCGCGGAGGTCAAAGCTGTAGCTCGTCTATAACGGTTCACTGGGCTTCCTTCGTCTTTGTGCAGGGGCAAGTATTTCCCTGGAAAAATCAGCCGCTTTGCCGCCACCGCCGATAAACCGCCTTCCTATGGAGCATTTGCGTCCGTGCTGGTGATGAGCCCAGTCGGTAACAGAAATTGTGCTACAAAAACAAATAATTTCAACATATGTGTAAGGTCGGTGCCACCAAGTCCACTGAATTATCCAGGGAATGGGATGCTGTTTGTATGCTCGTGTAGGCATGATTTCGCTGAGGTCACAGATTTAGGTCGTCTATAACGGTACACTGGGCTTGCTTCATCTTAGTGAAGGGTCATGTATTTTCTGGAAAAACAGCTGCTTTGCCGCCATCGCTGACAAACCGCCTTACTATGAAGCATGTGCGTCCGTGCTTGTGATGAGCCCAGTCGGCCACATAACCTGTGCTACAAAAACGAAGACTTGCAACATGTGTCTATGGTCAATGCCAAGTCAACTGAATTATCCGGGGAATGGGATTCTGGTTGCATGTTCGTGTAGGTATGATTTCGCTGAGGTCACAGCGATAGCTCGTCTATAGCGATTCACTGGGCTTGCTTCATCTTAGTGCAGGGGCATCTATTCTATAGAATAATCTCCCGTTTTGCCGCCACCACCGATAGACCGCCTTCCAATGGAGCATGTGCATCCCTGCTGGTGATGAGCCCAGTCGGCCACAGAAATTGGGCTACAAAAACGAATAATTTCAACATTGCCTAAGGTCGGTGCCACCAAGTCCGCTTATTTATCCGGGGAATGGGATGCTGTTTCTATGCTCGTGTAGGCATGATTTCGCTGAGGTCACAGATGTAGCTCGCCTATAACGGTACACTGGGCTTGCTCCATCTTACTGCAGGGGCATGTATTCCCTGGAAAAAGCAGCTGGTTTGCCGCCATCGCTGATAAACCGCCTTACTATGGAGCATGTGTTTCCGTGCTGGTGATGAGCCCAGTCGGCCACAGAACCTGTGCTACAAAAACGAAGAATTGCAACATGTGTCTATGGTCGGTGCAACCAAGGCCACTGATTTATCCGGCGAATGAGATGCTGGTTGTATGCTCGTGTATTCATGATTTTGCTGAGGTCATAGCTGTAGCTCGTCTATAACGGTTCACTGGGCTTGCTTCATCTTAGTGTAGGGGCATGTATTCATTGGTAAAAGCAGCTGCTTTGTCGCCATCGCTGATAAAACGCCACCCTATGGGACATGTGCTTCCCTGCTGGTGATGAGCCCAGTCGGCCACAGAACCTCTGCTACAAAAACGAAGAATTGCAACATGTGTCTCTGGTCGGTGGCACCAAGTCCACTGATTTATCCGGCGAATGAGATGCTGGTTGTATGCTCGTGTATTCATGATTTTGCTGAGGTCATAGCTGTAGCTCGTCTATAACGGTTCACTGGGCTTGCTTCATCTTAGTGTAGGGGCATGTATTCATTGGTAAAAGCAGCTGCTTTGCCGCCATCGCTGATAAACCGCCTTCCTATGGGGCATGTGCTTCCCTGCTGGTGATGAGCCCAGTCGGCCACAGAACCTGTGCTACAAACACGAAGAATTGCAACATGTGCTTATGGTCGGTGCCACCAAGTCCGCTGAATTTTCGTGCGAATGTGTTGCCGGTTGTATGTTCGTGTAGGCATGATTTCGCTGAGGTCATAGCTGTGGCTCGTCTATAAGGTTCACTGGGCTTGCTTCATTTTAGTGCAGGGGCATGTAATCTCTGGAAAAAGCAGCTGCTTTGCCGCCATCGCTGATAAACCACCTTACTATGGATCATGTGCTTCCGTGCTGGTGATGATCCTAATCGGCCACATAACCTGGGCTACAAAAACGAAGACTTGCAACATGTGGATATGGTCGGTGCGAAGTCAACTGAATTATCCGGCGAATGAGATGCTGGTTGTATGTTCGTGTAGGCATGATTTCGCTGAGATCACAGCGATAGCACGTCTATAACGATTCAGTGGGCTTGCTTCATCTTAGTGCAGGGGCATCTATTCCATAGAAGAATCTCCCGTTTTGCCGCCACCACCAATACACCGCCTCACTATGGAGCATGTGCGTCCGTGCTGGTGATGAGCCCAGTCGGCCACAGAACCTATGCTACAAAAACGAAGAATTGCAACATGTGTCTCTGGTCGGTGGCACCAAGTCCACTGAATTATCCGGGGAATCGGATTCTGGTTGCATGTTCGTGTAGGTATGATTTCGCTGAGGTCACAGCGATAGCTCGTCTATAACGATTCACTGGGCTTGCTTCATCTTAGTGCATGTGCATATATTCCATAGAAGAATCTCCCGTTTTGCCGCCACCACCGATAAACCGCCTTACTATGAAGCATGTGCGTCCGTGCTGGTGATGAGACAAGTCGACCACAGAACCTGCGCTACAAAAACTAAGAATTGCAACATATGTCTATGGTCGGTTCTATCAAGTCAACTGAATTATCCGGCGAAGGAGATGCTGGTTGTATGTTTGTGTAGGCATGATTTCGCTGAGATCACAGCGATAGCTCGTCTATAACGATTCACTGGGCTTGCTTCATCTTATTGCAGGGGCATCTATTCCATAGAAGAATCTCCCGTTCTCCGCCACCACCGATAAACCGCCTTACTATGAAGCATGTGCGTCCGTGCTTGTGATGAGACAAGTCGACCACAGAACCTGCGCTACAAAAACGAAGAATTGCAACATGTGTCTATGGTCGGTTCCATCAAGTCAACTTAATTATCCAGGGAATGGGATGCTGGTTGTATGTTTGTGAATGCATGATTTCGCGGAGGTCACAGCTGTAGCTCGTCTATAACGGTTCACTGGTCTTGCTTCGTCTTTGTGCAGGGGCGTGTATTCCCTGGAAAAATCAGCCGCTTTGCCGCCACCGCCGATAAACCGCCTTCCAATGGAGCATCTGCGTCCGTGCTGGTGATGAGCCCAGTCGGCCACAGAAATTGTGCTACAAAAACGAATAATTGCAACACATGCCTAAGGTCGGTGCCACCAAGTATAATGAATTATCCGGGGAATGGGATGCTGGTTTTATGCTCGTGTAGGCATGATTTCGCTGAGGTCACAGATGTAGCTCGTCTATAACGGTTCACTGCGCTTGCTTCATCTTAGTGCAGGGGCATGTATTCCCTGGAAAAAGGAGTTGCTTTGCCGCCATCTGTGATAAACCGCCTTACTATGGAGCATGTGCTTCTGTGCTGGTGATGAGCCCAGTCGGCGACATAACCTGTGCTACAAAAACGAAGACTTGCAACATGTGTCTATGGTCGGTGCGAAGTCAACTGAATTATCCGGCGAATGAGATGCTGGTTGTATGTTCGTGTAGGCATGATTTCGCTGAGGTCATAGCTGTAGCTCGTCTATAACGGTTCACTGGGCTTGCTTCATCTTAGTGTAGGGGCATGAATTTCCAGGAAAAAGCAGCTGCTTTGCCGTCATCGCTGATAAACCGCCTTACTATGGAGCATGTGCTTCCGTCCTGGTGATGAGCCCAGACGGCCACAGAACCTGTGCTACAAAAACGAAGAATTGCAACATGTGTCTATGGTCGGTGCCACCAAGTCCACTGAATTTTCGTGCGAATGTGTTGCCGGTTGTATGTTTGTGAATGCATGATTTTGCGGAGGTCAAAGCTGTAGCTCGTCTATAACGGTTCACTGGGCTTGCTTCGTCTTTGCGTAGGGGTGAGTATTTCCCTGGAAAAATCAGCCGCTTTGCCGCCACCCTCGATAAACCGCTTTACTATGGAGCATGTGCTTCCGTGCTGGTGATGAGCCCAGTCGGCCACAGAACCTTTGTTACAAAAACGAAGAATTGCAACATGTGTCTATGGTCGGTGCCACCAAGTCCACTGAATTTCCGGCGAATGAGATGCTCGCTGTATGTTCGTGTAGGCATGCTTTCGCTGAGGTCATAGCTGTAGCTCGTCTATAACGGTTCACTGCGCTTGCTTCATCTTAGAGCAGGGGCATGTATTCCCTGGAAAAAGGAGTTGCTTTGCCGCCATCTGTGATAAACCGCCTTACTATGGAGCATGTGCTTCCATGTTGGAGATGAGCTCAGTCGGATACAGAACCTGTGCTACAAAAACAAAGAATTGCAACATGTGTCTAAGGCCGGTTTCATCAAATCAACTGAATTTTCCGGCGAATGAGATGCTGGTTGTATGTTCGTGTAGGCATGATTTCGCTTAGGTCATAGCTGCAGCTCGTCTATAAGGTTCACGGGGCTTGCTTCATCTTAGTGCAGGGGCATGTATTCTATGCAAAAAGCGGCTGCTTTGCCGCCATCGCTGATAAACCGCCTTACTATGGAGAATGTGCTTCCGTGCTGGTGATGAGCTCAGTCGGCCACAGAACCTATGCTACAAAAACGAAGAATTGCAACTTGTGTCTATGGTCGGTGCAACAAAGGCCACTGATTTATCCGGCGAATGAGGTGCTGGTTGTATGCTCGTGTAGGCATGATTTCGCCGAGGTCATAGCTGTAGCTCGTCTATAACGGTTCACTGGGCTTGCTTCATCTTAGTGTAGCGGCATATATTCATTGGAAAAAGCAGCTGCTTTGCCGTCATCGCTGACAAACCGCCTTACTATGGAGCATGTGCTTCCGTCCTGGTGATGAGCTCAGACGGCCACAGAACCTGTGCTACAAAAACGAAGAATTGCAACATGTGTCTATGGTCGGTGCCACCAAGTCCACTGAATTTTCGTGCGAATGTGTTGCCGGTTGTATGTTTGTGAATGCATGATTTCGCGGAGGTCAAAGCTGTAGCTCGTCTATAACGGTTCACTGGGCTTGCTTCGTCTTTGTGCAGGGGTGAGTATTTCCCTGGAAAAATCAGCCGCTTTCCCGCCACCGTCGATAAACCGCCTTCCTATGGAGCATGTGCGTCCGTGCTGGTGATGAGCCCAGTCGGCCACAGAAATTGTGCTAAAAAACGAATAATTTCAACATATGTGTAAGGTCGGTGCCACCAAGTCCACTGAATTATCCGGGGAATGGGATGCTGTTTGTATGCTCGTGTAGGCACGATTTCGCTGAGGTCACAGATTTAGCTCGTCTATAACGGTACACTGGGCTTGCTTCATCTTAGTGAAGGGTCATGTATTTCCTGGAAAAAACAGCTGCTTTGCCGCCATCGCTGATAAACCGCCTTACTATGGAGCTTGTGCTTCCGTGTTGGAGATGAGCTCAGTCGGATACAGAACCTGTGCTACAAAAACAAAGAATTGCGACATGTGTCTAGGGCCGGTTTCATCAAATCAACTGAATTACCCGGCGAATGAGATGCTGGTTGTATGTTCGTGTAGGCATGATTTCGCTGAGGTCATAGCTGCAGCTCGTCTATAAGGTTCACGGGGCTTGCTTCATCTTAGTGCAGGGGCATGTATTCCATGGAAAAAGCAGCTGCCTTGCCGCCATCGCTGATAAACCGCCTTACTATGGAGAATGTGCTTCCGTGCTGGTGATGAGCTCAGTCGGCCACAGAACCTGTGCTACAAAAACGAAGAATTGCAACTTGTGTCTATGGTCGCTGCAACAAAGGCCACTGATTTATCCGGCGAATAAGATGCTGGTTGTATGCTCGTGTAGGCATGCTTTCGCCGAGGTCATAGCTGTAGCTCGTCTATAACGGTTCACTGGGCTTGCTTCATCTTAGTGTAGCGGCATATATTCATTGGAAAAAGCAGCTGCTTTACCACCATCGCTCATAAATCGCCTTCCTATGGGGCATGTGCTTCCCTGCTGGTGATGAGCCCAGTCGGCCACAGAACCTGTGCTACCAAAACGAACAATTCCAACATGTGTCTATGGTCGGTGCCACCAAGTCCACTGAATTATCCGGCGAGTGAGATTCTGGCTGTATGTTCGTGTAGGCATGATTTCGCTGAGGTCATAGCTGTAGCTCGTCTATAACGGTTCACTGGGCTTGCTTCATCTTAGTGCAGGGGCATGTATTTCCTGGAAAAAGCAGCTGCTTTGCCGCCATCGCTGATAAACCGCCTTAATATGGAGCATGTGCTTCCGTCCTGGTGATGAGCCCAGACGGCCACAGAACCTGTGCTATAAAAACGAAGAATTGCAACATGTGTTTATGGTCGGTGCCACCAAGTCCACTGAATTTTCGTGCGAATATGTTGCCGGTTGTATGTTTGTGAATGCATGATTTCGCGGAGGTCAAAGCTGTAGCTCGTCTATAACGGTTCACTGGGATTGCTTCGTCTTTGTGCAGGGGCGAGTATTTCCCTGGAAAAATCAGCCGCTTTGCCGCCACCGCCGATAAACCGCCTTCCTCTGGAGCATATGCGTCCGTGCTGGTGATGAGCCCAGTCGGCCACAGAAATTGTGCTACAAAAACGAATAATTTCAACATATGTGTAAGGTCGGTGCCACCAAGTCCACTGAATTATCCAGGGAATGGGATGCTGTTTTTATGCTCGTGTAGGCATGATTTCTCTGAGGTCATAGCTGTAGCTCGTCTATAACGGTTCACTGGGCTGGCTTCATCTTAGTGCAGGGGCATGAATTTCCTGGAAAAAGCAGCTGCTTTGCCGTCATCGCTGATAAACCGCCTTGCTATGGAGCATGTGCTTCCGTGCTGGAGATGAGCTCAGTCGGATACAGAACCTGTGCTACAAAAACAAAGAATTGCAACATGTGTCTATGGCCTGTTTCATCAAATCAACTGAATTATCCGGCGAATGAGATGCTGGTTGTATGCTCGTGTAGGCATGCTTTCGCCGAGGTCATAGCTGTAGCTCGTCTATAACGGTTCACTGGGCTTGTTTCATCTTAGTGTAGGGGCATGTATTCATTGGAAAAAGCAGCTGCTTTGCCGCCATCGCTGTTCTTATGGGGCATGTGCCGCCCTGCTTGTGATGAGCCCAGTCGGCCACAGAACCTGTGCTACCAAAACGAACAATTCCAACATGTGTCTATGGTCGGTGCCACCAAGTCCACTGAATTATCCGGCGAGTGAGATTCTGGCTGTATGTTCGCGTAGGCATGATTTCGCTGAGGTCATAGCTGTAGCTCGTCTATAACGGTTCACTGGGCTTGCTTCATCTTAGTGCAGGGGCATGTATTTCCTGGAAAAAGCAGCTGCTTTGCCACCATCCCTGATAAACCGCCTTCCTATGGAGCATTTGCGTCCGTGCTGCTGATGAGCCCAGTCGGCCACAGTAATTGTGCTACAAAAACGAATAATTTCAACATATGTGTAAGGTCGGCGCCACCAAGTCCACTGAATTATCCAGGGATGGGATGCTGTTTGTATGCTCGTGTAGGCATGATTTCTCTGAGGTCACAGATTTAGGTCGTCTATAACGGTACACTGGGCTTGCTTCATCTTAGTAAAGGGTCATGTATTTTCTGGAAAAACCGCTGCTTTGCCGCCATCGCTGATAAACCGCCTTACTATGGAGCATGTGCGTCCGTGCTGGTGATGAGCCCAGTCGGCCACAGAACCTGTGCGACAATAACGAAGAATTGCAACATGTTTCTATGGTCTGTGCCACCAAGTCCACTGCATTATCCGGAGAATGAGATGCTGGTTGTATGTTCGTCTAGGCATGATTTCGCTGAGGTCATAGCTGTAGCTCGTCTATAACGGTTCACTGCGCTCGCTTCATCTTAGTGCAGGGGCATGAATTTCCTGGAAAAAGCAGCTGCTTTGCCGTCATCGCTGATATACCGCCTTACTATGGAGCATGTGCTTCCGTCCTGGTGATGAGCCCAGACGGCCACAGAACCTGTACTACAAAAACGAAGAATTGCAACATGTGTCTATGGTCGGTGCCACCAAGTCCACTGAATTTTCGTGCGAATGTGTTGCCGGTTGTATGTTTGTGAATGCATGATTTCGCGGAGGTCAAAGCTGTAGCTCGTCTATAACGGTTCACTGGGCTTGCTTCGTCTTTGTGCAGGGGTGAGAATTTCCCTGGAAAAATTAGTCGCTTTGCCGCCACCGCCGATAAACCGCCTTCCTATGGAGCATGTGCGTCCGTGCTGGTGATGAACCCAGTCGGCCACAGAAATTGTGCTAAAAAACGAATAATTTCAACATATGTGTAAGGTTGGTGCCACCAAGTCCACTGAATTATCCGGGGAATGGGATGCTGTTTGTATGCTCGTGTAGGCACGATTTCGCTGAGGTCAAAGATTTAGCTCGACTATAACGGTACACTGGGCTTGCTTCATCTTAGTGAAGGGTCATGTTTTTCCTGGAAAAAACAGCTGCTATGCCGCCATCGCTGATAAACAGCCTTACTATGGAGCATGTGCTTCCGTGCTGGTGATGAGCCCAGTAGGCCACATAACCTGTGCTACAAAAACAAAGAATTGCAACATGTGTCTCTGGTTGGTGGCGCCAAGTCCACTGAATTATCCGGGGAATGGTATTTTGGTTGCATGTTCGTGTAGGGATGATTTCGCTGAGGTCACAGCGATAGCTCGTCTATAACGATTCACTGGGCTTGCTTCATCTTAGTGCAGGGGAATCTATTCCATAGAAGAATCTCCCGTTTTTCCGCCACCACCGATAAACCGCCTTAATATGGAGCATGTGCTTCCGTGCTGGTTATGAGCCCTGTCGGCCACAGAACCTGTGCTACAAAAACGAAGAATTCCAACATGTGTATATGGTCGGTGCCACCAAGTCCAGTGAATTATCCGGCGAATTAGATGCTGGTTGTATGTTCGTGTAGGCATGATTTCGCTGAGGTCATAGATGTAGCTCGTCTATAACGGTTCACTGGGCTAGTTTCATTTTAGTGCAGGGGCATGCATACCCTGGAAAAAGCAGCTGCTTTGCCGCCATCTGTGATAAACCGCCTTCCTATGGAACATGTCCTTCCGTGCTGGCCATGAGCCCAGTCGAATACAGAACCTGTGCTACAAAAACGAAGAATTGCAACATGTGTCTATGATCAGTGCAACAAAGGCCACTGATTTATCCGGCGAATGAGATGCTGGTTGTATGCTCGTGTAGGCATGCTTTCGCCGAGGTCATAGCTGTAGCTCGTCTATAACGGTTCACTGGGCTTGCTTCATCTTAGCGTAGCGGCATGTATTCATTGGAAAAAGCAGCTGCTTTGCCACCATCGCTGATAAACCGCCTTCCTATGGGGCATGTGCTGCCCTGCTGGTGATGAGCCCAGTCGGCCACAGAACCTCTGCTACTGAAACGAAGAATTGCAACATGTGGCTCTGGTCGGTGGCACCAAATCCACTGAATAATCCGGGGAATGGGATTCTGGTTGCATGTTCGTGTAGGTATGATTTCGCTGAAGTCACAGCGATAGCTCATCTATAACGGTTCACTGGGCTTGCTTCATCTTAGTGTAGCGGCATGTATTCATTGGAAAAAGCAGCTGCTTTGCCGCCATCGCTGATAACCCGCCTTCCTATGGGGAATGTGCTTCCCTGCTGGTGATGAGCCCAGACGGCCACAGAACCTGTGCTACAAAAACGAAGAATTGCAACATGTGTTTATGGTCGGTGCCACCAAGTCCACTGAATTTTTGTGCGAATGTGTTGCCGGTTGTATGTTTGTGAATGCATGATTTCGCGGAGGTCAAAGCTGTAGCTCGTCTATAACGGATCACTGGGCTTGCTTCGTCTTTGTGCAGGGGCGAGTGTTTCCCTGGAAAAATCAGCCGCTTTGCCGCCACCGCCGATAAACCACCTTCCTAAGGAGCATGTGCGTCTGTGCTGGTGATGAGCCCAGTCGGCCACAGAACCTGTGCTACAAAAACGAAGAATTGCAACTTGCGTCTATGGTCGGTGCCACCAAGTCCACTGAATTATCCGGCGAATGAGATGCTGGTTGTATGTTCGTGTAGGCATGATTTCGCTGAGGTCAAAGCTGTAGCTCGTCTATAACGGTTCAATGGGCTTGCTTCATCTTAGTGCAGGGGCACGTATTTCCTAGAAAAAGCAGCTGCTTTGCCGCCATCGCTGATAAACCGCCTTAATATGGAGAATGTGCTTCCGTGCTGGTGATGAGCCCAGTCGGCCTCAGAACCTGTGCTACAAAAACGAAGAATTGCAACTTGTGTCTATGGCCGGTGCAACAAAGGCCACTGATTTATCCGGCGAATGAGATGCTGTTGTATGCTCGTGTAGGCATGCTTTCGCCAAGGTCATAATCTGTAGCTCGTCTATAACGGTTCACTGGGCTTGCTTCATCTTAATGCAGGGGCATGTATTCCCTGAAAAAAGCAGCTGCTTTGCCGCCATCGCTGATAAACCGCCTTCCTATGGGGCATGTGCTTCCCTGCTGGTGATGAGCCCAGTCGGCCACAGAACCTGTGCTACAAAAACGAAGAATTCCAACATGTGTCTATGGTCGGTGCCACCAAGTCCACTGAATTATCCGGCGAGTGAGATGCTGGCTGTAGGTTCGTGTAGGCATGCTTTCGCCGAGGTCATAGCTCTAGCTCGTCTATAACGGTTCACTGGGCTTGCTTAATTTTAGTGTAGGGGCATGTATTCATTGGAAAAAGCAGCTGCTTTGCCGCCATCGCTGATAAACCGCCTTCCTATGGGGCATGTGCTTCCCTGCTGGTGATGAGCCTAGACGGCCTCAGAACCTGTGCTACAAAAACGAAGAATTGCAACATATGTCTATGGTCGGTGCCACCAAGTCCACTGAATTTTCGTGCGAATGTGTTGCCGGTTGTATGTTTGTGAATGCATGATTTCGCGGAGGTCAAAGCTGTAGCTCGTCTATAACGGTACATTGGGCTTGCTTCATCTTAGTGCAGGGGCATGTATTCCCTGGAAAAAGAGCTGCTTTGCCGCCATCTGTGATACACCGCCTTACTATGGAGCATGTGCTTCCGTGCTGGAGATGAGCTCAGTCGGATACACAATATGTGCTACAAAAACGAAGAATTGCAACATGTGTCTAAGGTCGGTGCCACCAAGTCAACTGAATTTTCGTGCGAATGTGTTGCCGGTTGCATGTTTGTGAATGCATGATTTCGCGGAGGTCACAGCTGTAGCTCGTCTATAACTGTTCACTGGGCTTGCTTCGTCTTTGTTCAGGGGCGTGTATTTCCTTGAAAAAGCAGCTGCTTTGCCGCCATCGCTGATAAACCGCCTTACTATGGAGCATGTGCGTCCGTCCTGGTGATGAGCCCAGACGGCCACAGCACCTGTGCTACAAAAACGAAGAATTGCAACATGTGTCTAAGGTCGGTGCCACCAAGTCCACTGAATTTTCGTGCGAATGTGTTGCCGGTTGCATGTTTGTGAATGCATGATTTCGCGGAGGTCACAGCTGTAGCTCGTCTATAACGGTTCACTGGGCTTGCTTCATCTTAGTGAAGCGTCATGTATTTCCTGGAAAAAACAGCTGCATTGCCGCCATCGCTGATAAACCGCCTTACTAAGGAGCATGTGCGTCCGTGCTGGTGATGAGCCCAGTCGGCCACAGAACCTGTGCTACAAAAACGAAGAATTGCAACATGTTTCTATGGTCGGTGCCACCAAGTCCACTGAATTATCCGGTGAATGAGATGCTGGTTGTATGCTCGTGTAGGCATGATTTTGCTGAGGTCATAGCTGTAGCTCGTCTATAACGGTTCACTGGGCTTGCTTCATCTTAGTGTTGGGGCATGTATTCATTGGAAAAAGCAGCTGCTTTGCCGCCATCGCTGATACACCGCCTCCCTAAGGGGCATGTGCTTCCGTGCTGGTGATGAGCCTAGTCGGCCACATAACCTGTGCTACAAAAACGAAGACTTGCAACATGTGTCTATGGTCGGTGCCAGGTCAACTGAATTATCCGGCTAATGAGATGCAGGTTGTATGTTCGTGTAGGCATGATTTCGGTGAGGTCATAGCTGTAGCTCGTCTATAACAGTTCACTGGGGTTGTTTCATCTTAGTACAGGGGCATATATTACCTGGAAAAATCAGCTGCTTTGCCGCCATCGCTGATAAACCGCCTTACTATAGAGCATGTGCTTCCGTCCTGGTGATGAGCCCAGTCGGCCACAGAACCTGTGCTACAAAAACGAAGAATTGCAACATGTGTCTATGGTCGGTGCCACCAAGTCCACTGAATTATCCGGCGAATGAGATGCTGGTTGTATGCTCGTGTAGGCATGATTTTGCTGAGGTCATAGCTGTAGCTCGTCTATAACGGTTCACTTGGCAAGTTTCATTTTAGTGCAGGGGCATGCATACCCTGGAAAAAGCTGCTGCTTTGCCGCCATCTGTGATAAACCGCCTTCCTATGGAGCATGTCCTTCCGTGCTGGCCATGAGCCCAGTCAGATACAGAACCTGTGCTACAAAAACGAATAATTGCAACGTGTGTCTATGATCGGTGCAACAAAGGCCACTGATTTATCCGGCGAATGAGATGCTGGTTGTATGCTCGTGTCGGCATGATTTCGCCGAGGTCATAGCTTTAGCTCGTCTATAACGGTTCACTGGGCTTGCTTCATCTTAGTGAAGGGGCATGTGTTTCCTGGAAAAAGCAGCTGCTTTGTCGCCATCGCTGATAAACCGCCTTACTATGGAGCATGTGCTTCCGTCCTGATGATGAGCCCAGACGGCCACAGAACCTGTGCTACAAAAACGAAGAATTGCAACATGTGTCTCTTCTCGGTGCCACCGAGTCCACTGAATTTTCGGGCGAATGAGATGCCGGTTGTATTTTCGTTTAGGTAAGATTTCGCTGAGGTCACAGCGATAGCTCGTCTATAACGATTCACTGGGCTTGCTTCATCTTAGTGCAGGGGCATGTTTTTCCTGGAAAAAGCAGCTGCTTTGCCGCCATCGCTGATAAACCGCCTTACTATGGAGCATGTGCTTCCGTCCTGGTGATGAGCCCAGACGGCCACAGAACCTGTGCTACAAAAACGAAGAATTGCAACATGTGTCTATTGTCGGTGCCACCAAGTGCACTGAATTATCCGGCCAATGAGATGCTGGTTGTATGTTCGTGTAGGCATGATTTCGTTGAGGTCTTAGCTGTAGCTCGTCTATAACGGTACACTGGGCTTGCTTCATCTTAGTGCAGGGGCATCTATTCCATAGAAGAATCTCCCGTTTTGCCGCCACCACCGATAAACCGCCTTAATATGGAGCATGTGCGTCCGTGCTGGTGATGAGACAAGTCTACCACAGAACCTGCGCTACAAAAACGAAGAATTGCAACATATGTCTATGGTCGGTTCCATCAAGTCAACTGAATTATCCATGGAAATGGATGATGGTTTTATGTTCGTGTAGGCATGATATCGCGGAGGTGACAGCTGTAGCTCGTCTATAACGGTTCACTGCGCTTGCTTCGTCTTTGTGCAGGGGCGAGTATTCCTTGGAAAAATCAGCCGCTTTGCCGCCACCGCCGATAAACCGCCTTCCTATGGAGCATGTGCGTCCGTGCTGGTGATGAGCCCAGTCGGCCACAGAACCTGTGCTACAAAAACGAAGAATTGCAACATGTGTCTCTGGTCGGTGCCACCAAGTCCACTGAATTATCCGGCGAATTAGATCCTGGTTGTGTTTTCGTGTAGGCATGATTTCACTGAGGTCATAGCTGTAGCTCGTCTATAACGGTTCACTCGGCTAGTTTCATTTTAGTGCAGGGGCATGCATACCCTGGAAAAAGCATCTGCTTTGCCGCCATCTGTGATAAACCGCCTTCCTATGGAGCATGTCCTTCCGTGCTGGCCCTGAGCCCAGTCGGATACAGAACCTGTGCTACAAAAACGAAGAATTACAACATGTGTCTATGGTCGGTGCTACCAAGTCCACTGAATTTTCGGGCGAATGAGAACCGGTTGTATTTTCGTTTAGGTATGATTTCGCTGAGGTCACAGCGATAGCTCGTCTGTAACGATTCACTGGGCTTGCTTCATCTTAGTGCAGGGGCATGTATTTCCTGGAAAAAGCAGCTGCTTTGCCGCCATCTGTGATAAACCGCCTTACTATGGAGCATGTGCGTCCGTGCTGGTGATGAGCCCAGTCGGCCTCAGAACCTGTGCTACAAAAACGAAGAATTGCAACATGTGTCTCTGGTCGGTGCCACCAAGTCCACTGAATTATCCGGGGAATGGGATTCTGGTTGCATGTTCGTGTAGGTATGATTTCGCTGAGGTCACAGCGATAGCTCGTCTATAACGATTCACTGGGCTTGCTTCATCTTAGTGCAGGAGCATCTATTCCATAGAAGAATCTCCCGTTTTGCCGCCACCACCGATAAACCACCTTACTATGGAGCATCTGCGTCCGTGCTGGTGATGAGCCCAGTCGACCACAGAACCTGCGCTACAAAAACGAAGAATTGCAAGATGTTTCTATGGTCGGTTCCATCAAGTCAACTGAATTATCCGGCGAAGGAGATGCTGGTTTTATGTTCGTGTAGGCATGATTTCGCTGAGATCACAGCGCTAGCTCGTCTATAATGATTCACTGGGCTTGCTTCATCTTAGCGCAGGGGCATCTTTTCCATAGAAGAATCTCCCGTTTTGCCGCCACCACCGATAAACCACCTTACTATGGAGCATGTGCGTCCGTTCTGGTGATGCGCCCAGTCGACCACAGAACCTGCGCTACAAAAACGAAGAATTGCAACATGTTTCTATGGTCGGTTTCATCAAGTCAACTGAATTATTCAGGGATGGGATGCTGGTTGTATGTTTGTGAATGCATGATTTCGCGGAGGTCACAGATGTAGCTCGTCTATAACGGTACACTTGGCTTGCTTCATCTTAGTGAAGGGGCATGTATTTCCTAGAAAAAGCAGCTGCTTTGCCGCATCGCTGATAAGCCGCCTTACTATGGAGCATGTGCTTCCGTGCTGGTGATGAGCCCTGTCGGCCACAGAACCTGTGCTACGAAAACGAAGAATTGCAACATGTGTCTATGGTCGGTGCCACCAAGTCCACTGAATTATCCGGCGAATTAGATCCTGGTTGTGTTTTCGTGTAGGCATGATTTCGCTGAGGTCATAGCTGTAGCTCGTCTATAACGGTTCACTCGGCTAGTTTCATTTTAGAGCAGGGGCATGCATACCCTGGAAAAAGCATCTGCTTTGCCGCCATCTGTGATAAACCGCCTTCCTACGGAGCATGTCCTTCCGTGCTGGCCATGAGCCCAGTCGGATACAGAACCTGTGCTACAAAAACGAAGAATTACAACATGTGTCTATGGTCGGTGCTACCAAGTCCACTGAATTTTCGGGCGAATGAGAACCGGTTGTATTTTCGTTTAGGTATGATTTCGCTGAGGTCACAGCGATAGCTCGTCTGTAACGATTCACTGGGCTTGCTTCATCTTAGTGCAGGGGCATGTATTTCCTGGAAAAAGCAGCTGCTTTGCCGCCATCTGTGATAAACCGCCTTACTATGGAGCATGTGCGTCCGTGCTGGTGATGAGCCCAGTCGGCCTCAGAACCTGTGCTACAAAAACGAAGAATTGCAACATGTGTCTCTGGTCGGTGCCACCAAGTCCACTGAATTATCCGGGGAATGGGATTCTGGTTGCATGCTCGTGTAGGTATGATTTCGCTGAGGTCACAGCGATAGTTCGTCTATAACGATTCAACGGGCTTGCTTCGTCTTAGTGCAGGGGCATCTATTCCATAGAAGAATCTCCCGTTTTGCCGCCACCACTGATAAACCACCTTACTATGGAGCATGTGCTTCCGTGCTGGTGATGAGCCCTGTCGGCCACAGAATCTGTGCTATTTCAAAACAAAGAGACGCCGACCAGTAAAACGAAAAAATTGTATTGACGTTTCGGCGCCCAGAACGGGGCCTTGTTCACAATGGAAACACACCAAGAGGGTTCGTCTTTTTAAAAGCTATAGTAATCGCCGTAAAGATCGCGCGTAAATCGGGTTAAGATTGCCCTCGTTACGATTAAGCGTGTGAGCCGTTGTCTGTATCACCAGGGACTCGAGATGAAGCCGTGATGTTGTCAGTTTCTCTTTTTCGATGATTCTTGCTTTTTCCCAATCTATTCTGTGATTTGCCGTCACCGCGTGCTCTGCCAAGGCGTTATTGCGGGTATCTTCTTTCTGCACATCACGAGCATGTTGCTGTAGGCGCTTCTTGTAACTTCCGGTTTCGCCGATGTAAACACCGTTGCAATCTGCACAAGGGATGGCGTAGACAACTCCTGGGAACTTCTCTTTTGGAAACTGATCTTTGACGTTCATCAGTTGTTGTCGCATTTTCTTGACAGGGACATGGGCAACTTGCACGTCATACTCTCGTAATACACGGGCGAGGCACTCACTTGTTTTCGGCACATAAGGAATAGCCGCACGTTTTTTGGGCGGAAGAGGGGCGTCCGGATGACGAGGCCGTGACAGCCGTCGTTCTGTGGACCTGATAAAATGGCTTGGGTAACCACAGCTAGTGAGATCTTTTCGTACCCTTGACACGTCCGCAGCGGCGTCAGTGGTGTTTGTGCACACCTCTGACACACCTGAACAGCCAGGAAGACGCCATTCAGTTTACGTTGGAAGAAGAGGTGGACGGCAGTCTGCCTTTTCTGGACGTCCTCGTCTCAAGGAAAGGCCAGAAGTTGTCGTTTAGCGTGTATAGAAAGGCTACACATACAGGCCGCTACCTACATTTCAGTTCCGTCCATCCTGCCGCCCAAAAAAGAGCCGTTGTGAGCAGTTTAATGCAGCGGGCCAAGAAGATATGCACAAACACCACTGACGCCGCTGCGGACGCGTCAAGGGTACGAAAAGATCTCACTAGCTGTGGTTACCCAAGCCATTTTATCAGGTCCACAGAACGACGGCTGTCACGGCCTCGTCATCCGGACGCCCCTCTTCCGCCCAAAAAACGTGCGGCTATTCCTTATGTGCCGAAAACAAGTGAGTGCCTCGCCCGTGTATTACGAGAGTATGACGTGCAAGTTGCCCATGTCCCTGTCAAGAAAATGCGACAACAACTGATGAACGTCAAAGATCAGTTGCCAAAAGAGAAGTTCCCAGGAGTTGTCTACGCCATCCCTTGTGCAGATTGCAACGGTGTTTACATCGGCGAAACCGGAAGTTACAAGAAGCGCCTACAGCAACATGCTCGTGATGTGCAGAAAGAAGATACCCGCAATAACGCCTTGGCAGAGCACGCGGTGACGGCAAATCACAGAATAGATTGGGAAAAAGCAAGAATCATCGAAAAAGAGAAACTGACAACATCACGGCTTCATCTCGAGTCCCTGGTGATACAGACAACGGCTCACACGCTTAATCGTAACGAGGGCAATCTTAACCCGATTTACGCGCGATCTTTACGGCGATTACCATAGCTTTTAAAAAGACGAACCCTCTTGGTGTGTTTCCATTGTGAACAAGGCCCCCGTTCTGGGCACCGAAACGTCAATACAATTTTTTCGTTTTACTGGTCGGCGTCTCTTTGTTTTGAAATGTATCCCCCCGGCCAGACGGGATTCCGTCACACTCTCGACTTCATCAACCTGTGCTACAAAAACGAGGAATTGCAACATGTGTCTATGGTCGGTGCCACCAAGTCCACTAAATTATTCGGCGAATTACATGCTGGTTGTGTTTTCGTGTAGGCGTGATTTCGCTGAGGTCATAGCTGTAGCTCGTCTATAACGGTTCACTGGGCTAGTTTTATTTAGTGCAGGGGCATGCATACCCTGGAAAAAGCAGCTGCTTTGCCGCCATCTGTGATAAACCGCCTTCTTATGGAGCATGTCCTTCAGTGCTGGCCATGAGCCCAGTCGGATACAGAACCTGTGCTACAAAAACGAAGAATTGCAACATGTGTCTATGGTCGGTGCCACCAAGTCCACTGAATTATCCCGTGAATTAGATGCTGGTTGTATGATCGTGTAGGCATGATTTCGCTGAGGTCATAACTGTAGCTCCTCTATAACGGTTCACTGCGCTTGCTTCATCTTAGTGCAGGGGCATGTATTCCCTGGAAAAAGGAGCTGCTTTGCCGCCATCTGTGATAAACCGCCTTACTATGGAGCTTGTGCTTCCGTGCTAGAGATGAGCTCAGTCGGATACAGAACCTGTGCTACAAAAACGAAGAATTGCAACATGTGTCTATGGTCGGTTCTTCAAGTCAACTGAATTATCCGGCGAATGAGATGCTGGTTGTATGTTCGTGCAGGCATGATTTCGCTGAGGTCATAGCTGTAGCTCGTCTATAAGGTTCACTGGGCTTGCTTCATCTTAGTGCAGCGGCATGTATTCCCTGAAAAAAGCAGCTGCTTTGCCGCCATCGCTGATAAACCGCCTTACTATGGAGAATGTGCTTCCGTGCTGGTGATGAGCCCAGTCGGCCTCAGAACCTGTGCTACAAAAACGAAGAATTGCAACTTGTGTCTATGGTCGGTGCAACAAAGGCCACTGATTTATCCGGCGAATGAGATGCTGGTTGTATGCTCGTGTAGGCATGCTTTCGCCGAGGTCATAGCTGTAGCTCGTCTATAACGGTTCACTGGGCTTGCTTCATCTTAGTGTAGGGGCATGTAATCATTTGAAAAAGCAGCTGCTTTGCCGCCATCGCTGATAAACCGCCTTCCTATGGGGCATGTGCTTCCCTGCTGGTGATGAGCCTAGACGGCCACAGAACCTGTGCTACAAAAACGAAGAATTGCAACATATGTATATGGTCGGTGCCACCAAGTCCACTGAATTTTCGTGCGAATGTGTTGCCGGTTGTATGTTTGTGAATGCATGATTTCGCGGAGGTCAAAGCTGTAGCTCGTCTATAACGGTTCACTGGGCTTGCTTCGTCTTTGTGCAGGGGCGAGTATTTCCCTGGAAAAATCAGCCGGTTTGCCGCCACCGCCGATAAAGCGCCTTCCTATGGAGCATGTGCGTCCGTGCTGGTGATTAGCCCAGTCGGCTACAGAAATAGGGCTACAAAAACGAAGAATTGCAACATGTGTCTATATGGTCGGTGCCACCAAGTCCACTGAATTATCCGGCGAATGAGATGCTGGTTGTATGTTCGTGTAGGCATGATTTCGCCGAGGTCATAGCTGTAGCTCGTCTATAAGGTTCACTGGGCTTGATTCATTTTAGTGCAGGGGCGTTTGGCCCCGACCCTGATTTTAGCTTCGACTTTTACTTATTGTTCGGTGACTATTTTGTCATTGTCGTCTTCGTTTTGCCTCGTGCTGCGTTGGCGGCAAAGGTCGCTGACTGTTCATTTTCCATGCGTGCACCTTACGGTTCGTCGTGGTCCTCTCGGTTTTATCGGTTCTTGGCTGACTTTGCGTTACCCAGATATGTATCACTTTGATATTGTGTACTTCGTTTTGTTTTTTTTTTTGTATTAGATAGTTGAACGCGTTTGCTATTTTCTTGGTCACGTGGGTGTTGGACTGCGTTATATAGGCTGCTCATCTTTCTGAATAAATGTGTTGGTAGTCAGCGCCCTGTCCTGTCCACTTCTGTTCGTCCTTGTTTTTTCGCGCTGCATTCTTTTACCATGCTTTGCCGCCATTGCTGATAAACCGCCTTACTATGGAGCATGTGTTTCTGTGCTGGTGATGAGCCCAGTCGGCCACAGAACCTGTGCTACAAAAAACGAAGAATTGCAACATGTGTCTATGGTCGGTGCAACCAAGGCCACTGATTTATCCGGCGAATGAGATGCTGGTTGTGTGCTCGTGTAGGCATGATTTTGCTGAGGTCATAGCTGTAGCTCGTCTATAACGGTTCACTGGGCTTGCTTCATCTTAGTGCAGGGGCATGCATTCATTGGAAAAAGCAGCTGCTTTGTCGCTATCGCAGGTAAACCGCCTCCCTATGGGACATGTGCTTCCCTGCTGGTGACGAGCCCAGTCGCCCACTGAACCTCTGCTACAAAAACAAAGAATTGCAACTTGTGTCTCTGGTCGGTGGCACCAAGTCCACTGAATTATCCGGGGAATGGGATTCTGGTTGCATGTTCTTGTGGGTATGATTTCGCTGAGGTCACAGCGATAGCTCGTCTATAACGATTCACTGGGATTGCTTCGTCTTAGTGCAGGGGCATCTATTCCAAAGAAGAATCTCCCGTTTTGCCGCCACCACCGATAAACCGCCTTACTATGGAGCATGTGCGTCCGTGCTGGTGATGAGACAAATCGACGACAGAACCTGCGCTACAGAAACGAAGAATTGCAACTTATGTCTATGGTCGGTTCTATCAAGTCAACTGAGTTATCCGGAGAATGGGATGCTGGTTGTATGTTCGTGTAGGCATGATTTCGCTGAGGTCATAGCTGTAGCTCGTCTATAACGGTTCACTGCGCTTGCTTCATCTTAGTGCAGGGGCATGTATTCCCTGTAAAAAGAGCTGCTTTGCCGCCATCTGTTATGCACCGCCTTACTATGGAGCATGTGCTTCCGTGCTGGAGATGAGCTCAGTCGGATACAGAACATGTGCTACAAAAATGAAGAATTGCGACATGTGTCTATGGTCGGTTCTTCAAGTCAACTGATTTATCCGGCGAATGAGATGCTGGTTGTATGTTCGTGTAGGCATGATTTCGCCGAGGTCATAGCTGTAGCTCGTCTATAACGGTTCACTGGGCTTGCTTCATCTTAGTGTAGGGGCATGTATTAATTGGAAAAACAGCTGCTTTGCCGCCATCGCTGATAAACCGCCTTCCTATGGGGCATGTGCTTACCTGCTGGTGATGAGCCCAGTCGGCCACAGAACCTGTGCTACAAAAACGAAGAATTGCAACATGTGTCTAAGGTCGGTGCCACCAAGTCCACTGAATTTTCGTGCGAATGTGTTGCCGGTTGCATGTTTGTGAATGCATGATTTCGCGGAGGTCAAAGCTGTAGCTCGTCTTTAACGGTTCACTGGGCTTGCTTCATCATAGTGCAGGGGCATCTTTTCCATAGAAGAATCTCTCGTTTTGCCGCCACCACAGATAAACCGCCTTACTATGGAGCCTGTGCGTCCGTGCGGGTGATGAGCCCTGTCGACCACAGAACCTGCGCTACAAAAACGAAGAATTGCAACATGTGCCTATGGTCGGTTCCATCAAGTCAACTGAATAATCCAGGGAATGGGATGCTGGTTGTATGTTTGTGAATGCATGATTTCGAGGAGGTCACAGCTGTAGCTCGTCTATAACGGTTCACTGGGCTTGCTTCGTCTTTGTGCGGGGCGTGTATTTCCTGAAAAAAGCAGCTGCTTTGCCGCCATCGCTGACAAACCGCCTTACTATGGAGCATGTGTTTCCGTACTGGTGATGATCCCAGTCGGCCACAGAACCTTTGCTACAAAAACGAAGAATTGCAACATGTGTCTATGGTCGGTGCCACCAAGTCCACTGAATTATCCGGCGAATGAGATGCTGGTTGTATGTTCGTGTAGGCATGATTTCGCTGAGGTCATAGCTGTAGCTCGTCTATAACGGTTCACTGGGCTTGCTTCATCTTAGTGCAGGGGCATGTATTCCCTGAAAAAAGCAGCTGCTTTGCCGCCATCGCTGATAAACCGCCTTCCTATGGGGCATGTGTTTCCCTGCTGGTGATGAGCCCAGTCGGCCACAGAACGTGTGCTACAAAAACGAAGAATTGCAACATGTGTCTATGGTCGGTGCCACCAAGTCCACTGAATTATCCGGCGAGTGAGATGCTGGCTGTATGTTCGTGTAGGCATGCTTTCGCCGAGGTCATAGCTCTAGCTATAACGGTTCACTGGGCTTGCTTAATTTTAGTGTAGGGGCATGTATTCATTGGAAAAAGCAGCTGCTTTGCCGCCATCGCTGATAAACCGCCTTCCTATGGGGCATGTGTTTCCCTGCTGGTGATGAGCCCAGTCGGCCACAGAACGTGTGCTACAAAAACGAAGAATTGCAACATGTGTCTATGGTCGGTGCCACCAAGTCCACTGAATTATCCGGCGAGTGAGATGCTGGCTGTATGTTCGTGTAGGCATGCTTTCGCCGAGGTCATAGCTCTAGCTATAACGGTTCACTGGGCTTGCTTAATTTTAGTGTAGGGGCATGTATTCATTGGAAAAAGCAGCTGCTTTGCCGCCATCGCTGATGAACCGCCTTCCTATGGGGCATGTGCTTCCCTGCTGGTGATGAGCCTAGACGGCCACAGAACCTGTGCTACAAAAACGAAGAATTGCAACATACGTCTATGGTCGGTGCCACCAAGTCCACTGAATTTTCGTGCGAATGTGTTGCCGGTTGTATGTTTGTGAATGCATGATTTCGCGGAGGTCAAAGCTGTAGCTCGTCTATAACGGTTCACTGGGCTTGCTTCGTCTTTGTGCAGGGGCGAGTATTTCCCTGGAAAAATCAGCCGGTTTGCCGCCACCGCCGATAAACCGCCTTCCTATGGAGCATGTGCGTCCGTGCTGGTGATGAGCCCAGTCGGCCACAGAAATTGGGCTACAAAAACGAATAATCTCATCATATGTGTAAGGTCGGTGCCACCAAGTCCATTTAAATATCCGGGGAATGGAATGCTGTTTGTATGGTCGTGTAGGCAAGATTTTGCTGAGGTCACAAATTTAGCTCGTCTATAACGGTACACTGGGCTTGCTTCATCTTAGTGAAGGGTCATGTATTTCCTGGAAAAAACAGCTGCTTTGCCGCCATCGCTGATAATCCGCCTTACTATGGAGCATGTGCGTCCGTGCTGGTGATGAGCCCAGTTGGCCACAGAACCTCTGCTACAAAAACGAAGAATTGCAACATGTGTCTATATGGTTGGTGCCACCAAGTCCACTAAATTATCCGGCGAATGAGATGCTGGTTGTATGTTCGTGTAGGCATGATTTCGCCGTGGTCATACCTGTAGCTCGTCTATAAGGTTCACTGGGCTTGATTCATTTTAGTGCAGGGGCATGTATTCCCTAGAAAAAGCAGCTGCTTTGCCGCCTTTGCTGATAAACCGCCTTACTATGGAGCATGTGTTTCTGTGCTGGTGATGAGCCCAGTCGGCCACAGAACCTGTGCTACAAAAAACGAAGAATTGCAACATGTGTCTATGGTCGGTGCAACCAAGGCCACTGATTTATCCGGCGAATGAGATGCTGGTTGTATGCTCGTGTAGGCATGATTTTGCTGAGGTCATAGCTGTAGCTTGTCTATAACGGTTCACTGGGCTTGCTTCATCTTAGTGCAGGGGCATGCATTCATTGGAAAAAGCAGCTGCTTTGTCGCTATCGCAGGTAAACCACCTCCCTATGGGACATGTGCTTCCCTGCTGGTGATGAGCCCAGTCGCCCACTGAATCTCTGCTACAAAAACGAAGAATTGCAACTTATGTCTTTGGTCGGTTCTATCAAGTCAACTGAATTATCCGGAGAATGGGATGCTGGTTTTATGTTCGTGTAGGCATGATTTCGCTGAGGTCATAGCTGTAGCTCGTCTATAACGGTTCACTTCGCTTGCTTCATCTTAGTGCAGGGGCATGTATTCCCTGGAAAAAGAGCTGCTTTGCCGCCATCTGTGATACACCGTCTTACTATGGAGCATGTGCTGCCGTGCTGGAGATGAGCTCAGTCGGATACAGAAAATGTGCTACAAAAACGAAGAATTGCAACATGTGTCTATGGTCGGTTCTTCAGGTCAACTGAATTATCCGGCGAATGAGATGCTGGTTGTATGTTCGTGTAGGCATGATTTCGCCGAATTCATAGCTGTAGCTCGTCTATAACGGTTCACTGGGCTTGCTTCATCTTAGTGTACGGGCATGTGTTCATTGGAAAAACAGCTGCTTTGCCGCCATCGCTGATAAACCGCCTTCCTATGGGGCATGTGTTTCTGTGCTGGTGATGAGCCCAGTCGACCACAGAACCTCCGCTACAAAAACGAGGAATTGCAACATGTTTCTATGGTCGGTTCCATCAAGTCAACTGAATTATCCAGGGATGGGATGCTGGTTGTATGTTTGTGAATGCAGGATTTCGCGGAGGTCACAGATGTAGCTCGTCTATAACGGTACACTTGGCTTGCTTCATCTTAGTGCAGGGGCATGCATTCATTGGAAAAAGCAGCTGCTTTGTCGCTATCGCAGGTAAACCGCCTCCCTATGGGACATGTGCTTCCCTGCTGGTGATGAGCCCAGTCGCCCATGAACCTCTGCTACAAAAACAAAGAATTGCAACTTGTTTCTCTGGTCGGTGGCACCAAGTCCACTGAATTATCCGGGGAATGGGATTCTGGTTGCATGTTCTTGTGGGTATGATTTCGCTGAGGTCAAAGCGATAGCTCGTCTATAACGATTCACTGGGCTTGCTTCGTCTTAGTGCAGGGGCATCTATTCCAAAGAAGAATCTCCCGTTTTGCCGCCACCACCGATAAACCGCCTTACTATGGAGCATGTGCCTCCGTGCTGGTGATGAGACAAATCGACGACAGAACCTGCGCTACAAAAACGAAGAATTGCAACTTATGTCTATGGTCGGTTCTATCAAGTCAACTGAATTATCCGGAGAATGGGGTGCTGGTTGTATGTTCGTGTAGGCCTGATTTCGCCGAGGTCATAGCTGTAGCTCGTCTATAACGGTTCACTGCGCTTGCTTCATCTTAGTGCAGGGGCATGTATTCCCTGGAAAAAGAGCTGCTTTGCAGCCATCTGTTATACACCGCCTTACTATGGAGCATGTGCTTCCGTGCTGGAGATGAGCCAGTCGGCCACATTACCTGTACGACAAAAACGAAGAATTGCAACATGTGTCTATGGTCGGTGCCACCAAGTCCAATGAATTATCCGGCGAATTAGATGCTGGTTGTATGTTCGTGTAGGCATGATTTCGCTGAGGCCATAGCTGTAGCTCGTCTATAAAGTTTCACTGGGCTTGTTTCATTTTAGTGCAGGGGCATGCATTCTCTAGAAAAAGCAGCTGATTTGCCGCCATCGCTGATAAACCGCCTTACTATGGAGCATGTGCTTGTGTCCTGGTGATGATCCCAGTCGGCCACAGAACCTTTGCTACAAAAACGAAGAATTGCAACATGTGTCTATGGTCGGTGCCACCAAGTCCAGTGAATTATCCGGCGAATGAGATGCTGGTTGTATGTTCGTGTAGGCATGATTTCGCTGAGGTCATAGCTGTAGCTCGTCTATAAGGTTCACTGGGCTTGCTTCATCTTAGTGCAGGGGCATGTATTCCCTGAAAAAAGCAGCTGCTGTGCCGCCATCGCTGATAAACCGCCTTACAATGGAGAATGTGCTTCCGGGCTGGTGATGAGCCCAGTCGGCCTCAGAACCTGCGCTACAGAAACGAAGAATTGCAACATGTGCCTATGGTCGGTTCCATCAAGTCAACTGAATTATCCGGAGAATGGGATGCTGATTGTATGTTTGTGAATGCATGATTTCGAGGAGGTCACAGCTGTAGCTCGTCTATAACGGTTCACTGGGCTTGCTTCGTCTTTGTGCGGGGCGTGTATTTCCTGAAAAAAGCAGCTGCTTTGCCGCCATCGCTGACAAACCGCCTTACTATGGAGCATGTGCGTCCGTGCTGGTGATGAGCTCAGTTGGCCACAGAACCTCTGCTACAAAAACGAAGAATTGCAACATGTGTCTATATGGTCGGTGCCACCAAGTCCACTGAATTATCCGGCGAATGAGATGCTGGTTGTATGTTCGTGTAGGCATGATTTCGCCGAGGTCATAGCTGTAGCTCGTCTATAAGGTTCACTGGGCTTGATTCATTTTAGTGCAGGGGCATGTATTCCCTGGAAAAAGCAGCTGCTTTGTCGCTATCGCAGGTAAACCGCCTTACTATGGAGCATGTGCGCCCGTGCTGGTGATGAGACAAATCGACGACAGAACCTGCGCTACAAAAACGAAGAATTGCAACTTATGTCTATGGTCGGTTCTATCAAGTCAACTGAATTATCCGGAGAATGGGATGCTGGTTGTATGTTCGTGTAGGCCTGATTTCGCTGAGGTCATAGCTGTAGCTCGTCTATAACGGTTCACTGCGCTTGCTTCATCTTAGTGCAGGGGCATGTATTCCCTGGAAAAAGAGCTGCTTTGCCGCCATCTGTTATACACCGCCTTACTATGGAGCATGTGCTTCCGTGCTGGAGATGAGCTCAGTCGGTTACAGAACATGTGCTACAAAAACGAAGAATTGCAACATGTGTCTATGGTCGGTTCTTCAAGTCAACTGAATTATCCGGCGAATGAGATGCTGGTTGTATGTTCGTGTAGGCATGATTTCGCCGAGGTCATAGCTGTAGCTCGTCTATAACGGTTCACTGGGCTTGCTTCATCTTAGTGTAGGGGCATGTATTCATTGGAAAAACAGCTGCTTTGCCGCCATCGCTGATAAACCGCCTTCCTATGTGGCATGTGCTTCCCTGCTGGTGATGAGCCCAGTCGGCCACAGAACCGTGCTACAAAAACGAAGAATTCCAACATGTTTCTATGGTCGGTGCCACCAAGTCCACTGAATTATCCGGCGAATTAGATGCTGGTTGTATGTTCGTGTAGGCATGATTTCGCTGAGGCCATAGCTGTAGCTCGTCTATAAAGTTTCACTGGGCTTGTTTCATTTTAGTGCAGGGGCATGCATTCTCTAGAAAAAGCAGCTGATTTGCCGCCATCGCTGATAAACCGCCTTACTATGGAGCATGTGCTTGTGTCCTGGTGATGATCCCAGTCGGCCACAGAACCTTTGCTACAAAAACGAAGAATTGCAACATGTGTCTATGGTCGGTGCCACCAAGTCCACTGAATTATCCGGCGAATGAGATGCTGGTTGTATGTTCGTGTAGGCATGATTTCGCTGAGGTCATAACTGTAGCTCGTCTATAACGGTTCACTGCGCTTGCTTCATCTTAGTGCAGGGGCATGTATTCCCTGGAAAAAGGAGCTGCTTTGCCGCCATTTGTGATAAACCGCCTTACTATGGAGCATGTGCTTCCGTGCTGGAGATGAGCTCAGTCGCATACAGAACCTGTGCTACAAAAACGAAGAATTGCAACATGTGTCTATGGTCGGTTCTTCAAGTCAACTGAATTATCCGGCGAATGAGATCCTGGTTGTATGTTCGTGTAGGCATGATTTCGCTGAGGTCATAGCTTTAGCTCGTCTATAAGGTTCACTGGGCTTGCTTCATCTTAGTGCAGGGGCATGTATTCCCTGAAAAAAGCAGCTGGTGTGCCGCCATCGCTGATAAACCGCCTTACAATGGATAATGTGCTTCCGTGCTGGTGATGAGCCCAGTCGGACTCAGAACCTGTGCTACAAAAAAGAAGAATTGCAACTTGTGTCTCTGGTCGGTGGCACCAAGTCCACTGAATTATCCGGGGAATGGGATTCTGATTGCATGTTCGTGTGGGTATGATTTCGCTGAGGTCACAGCGATAGCTCGTCTATAACGATTCACTGGGCTTGCTTCGTCTTAGTGCAGGGGCATCTATTCCAAAGAAGAATCTCCCGTTTTGCCGCCACCACCGATAAACCGCCTTAATATGGAGCATGTGCGTCCGTGCTGGTGATTAGACAAGTCGACCACAGAACCTGCGCTACAAAAACGAAGAATTGCAACTTATGTCTATGGTCGGTTCTATCAAGTCAACTGAATTATCCGGAGAATGGGATGCTGGTTGTATGTTCGTGTAGGCATGATTTCGCTGAGGTCATAGCTGTAGCTCGTCTATAACGGTTCACTGCGCTTGCTTCATCTTAGTGCAGGGGCATGTATTCCCAGGAAAAAGAGCTGCTTTGCCGCCATCTGTGATACACCGCCTTACTATGGAGCATGTGCTTCCGTGCTGGAGATGAGCTCAGTCGGATACAGAACATGTGCTACAAAAACGATGAATTGCAACATGTGTCTATGGTCGGTTCTTCAGGTCAACTGAATTATCCGGCGAATGAGATGCTGGTTTTATGTTCGTGTAGGCATGATTTCGCCGAGGTCATAGCTGTAGCTCGTCTATAACGGTTCACTGGGCTTGCTTCATCTTAGTGTAGGGGCATGTGTGCATTGGAAAAACACCTGCTTTGCCGCCATCGCTGATAAACCGCCTTCCTATGGGGCATGTGCTTCCCGGCTGGTGATCAGCCCAGTCGGCCACAGAACCTGTGCTATAAAAACGAAGAATTCCAACATGTGTCTATGGTCGGTGCCACCAAGTCCACTGAATTATCCGGCGAGTGAGATGCTGGCTGTATGTTCGTGTAGGCATGATTTCGCTGAGGTCATAGCTGTAGCTCGTCTATAACGGTTCACTGGGCTTGCTTCATCTTAGTGCAGGGGCATGTATTTCCTTGAAAAAGCAGCTGCTTTGCCGCCATCGCTGATAAACCGCCTTACTATGTAGCATGTGCTTCCGTCCTGGTGATGAGCCCAGACGGCCACAGAACCTGTGCTACAAAAACGAAGAATTGCAACATGTGTTTATGGTCGGTGCCACCAAGTCCACTGAATTTTCGTGCGAATGTGTTGCCGGTTGCATGTTTGTGAATGCATGATTTCGCGGAGGTCAAAGCTGTAGCTCGTCTATAACGGTTCACTGGGCTTCCTTCGTCTTTGTGCAGGGGCGAGTATTTCCTGGAAAAAGCAGCTGCTTTGCCGCCATCGCTGACAAACCGCCTTACTATGGAGCATGTGCGTCCGTGCTGGTGATGAGCTCAGTTGGCCACAGAACCTCTGCTACAAAAACGAAGAATTGCAACATGTGTCTATATGGTCGGTGCCACCAAGTCCACTGAATTATCCGGCGAATGAGATGCTGGTTGTATGTTCGTGTAGGCATGATTTCGCCGAGGTCATAGCTGTAGCTCATCTATAAGGTTCACTGGGCTTGATTCATTTTAGTGCAGGGGCATGTATTCCCTGGAAAAAGCAGCTGCTTTGTCGCTATCGCAGGTAAACCGCCTTACTATGGAGCATGTGCGCCCGTGCTGGTGATGAGACAAATCGACGACAGAACCTGCGCTACAAAAACGAAGAATTGCAACTTATGTCTATGGTCGGTTCTATCAAGTCAACTGAATTATCCGGAGAATGGGATGCTGGTTGTATGTTCGTGTAGGCCTGATTTCGCTGAGGTCATAGCTGTAGCTCGTCTATAACGGTTCACTGCGCTTGCTTCATCTTAGTGCAGGGGCATGTATTCCCTGGAAAAAGAGCTGCTTTGCCGCCATCTGTTATACACCGCCTTACTATGGAGCATGTGCTTCCGTGCTGGAGATGAGCTCAGTCGGTTACAGAACATGTGCTACAAAAACGAAGAATTGCAACATGTGTCTATGGTCGGTTCTTCAAGTCAACTGAATTATCCGGCGAATGAGATGCTGGTTGTATGTTCGTGTAGGCATGATTTCGCCGAGGTCATAGCTGTAGCTCGTCTATAACGGTTCACTGGGCTTGCTTCATCTTAGTGTAGGGGCATGTATTCATTGGAAAAACAGCTGCTTTGCCGCCATCGCTGATAAACCGCCTTCCTATGTGGCATGTGCTTCCCTGCTGGTGATGAGCCCAGTCGGCCACAGAACCGTGCTACAAAAACGAAGAATTCCAACATGTTTCTATGGTCGGTGCCACCAAGTCCACTGAATTATCCGGCGAATTAGATGCTGGTTGTATGTTCGTGTAGGCATGATTTCGCTGAGGCCATAGCTGTAGCTCGTCTATAAAGTTTCACTGGGCTTGTTTCATTTTAGTGCAGGGGCATGCATTCTCTAGAAAAAGCAGCTGATTTGCCGCCATCGCTGATAAACCGCCTTACTATGGAGCATGTGCTTGTGTCCTGGTGATGATCCCAGTCGGCCACAGAACCTTTGCTACAAAAACGAAGAATTGCAACATGTGTCTATGGTCGGTGCCACCAAGTCCACTGAATTATCCGGCGAATGAGATGCTGGTTGTATGTTCGTGTAGGCATGATTTCGCTGAGGTCATAACTGTAGCTCGTCTATAACGGTTCACTGCGCTTGCTTCATCTTAGTGCAGGGGCATGTATTCCCTGGAAAAAGCAGCTGCTTTGTCGCTATCGCAGGTAAACCACCTCCTTATGGGACATGTGCTTCCCTGCTGGTGATGAGCCCAGTCGCCCACTGACTCTCTGCTACAAAAACAAAGAATTGCAACATGTGTCTCTGGTCGGTGGCGCCAAGTCCACTGAATTATCCGGGGAATGGGATTCTGATTGCATGTTCGTGTGGGTATGAATTCGCTGAGGTCACAGCGATAGCTCGTCTATAACGATTCACTGGGCTTGCTTCGTCTTAGTGCAGGGGCATCTATTCCAAAGAAGAATCTCCCGTTTTGCCGCCACCGCCGATTAACCGCCTTCCTATGGAGCATGTGCGTCCGTACTGGCGATGAGCCTAGTCGGCCACAGAAATTGGGCTACAAAAACGAATAATTTCAACATATGTGTAAGGTCGGTGCCACCAAGTCCATTGAATTATCCGGGGAATGGGATGCTGTTTGTATGCTCGTGTAGGCATGATTTCGCTGAGGTCACAGATTTAGCTCGTCTATAACGGTACACTGTGCTTGCTTCATCTTAGTGAAGGGTCATGTATTTCCTGGAAAAAACAGCTGCATTGCCGCCATCGCTGATAAACCGCCTTACTAAGGAGCATGTGCGTCCGTGCTGGTGATGAGCCCAGTCGGCCACAGAACCTGTGCTACAAAAACGAAGAATTGCAACATGTTTCTATGGTCGGTGCTACCAAGTCCACTGAATTATCCGGTGAATGAGATGCTGGTTGTATGCTCGTGTAGGCATGATTTTGCTGAGGTCATAGCTGTAGCTCGTCTATAACGGTTCACTGGGCTTGCTTCATCTTAGTGTTGGGGCATGTATTCATTGGAAAAAGCAGCTGCTTTGCCGCCATCGCTGATGCACCGCCTCCCTAAGGGACATGTGCTTCCGTGCTGGTGATGAGACTAGTCGGCCACATAACCTGTGCTACAAAAACGAAGACTTGCAACATGTGTCTATGGTCGGTGCCAGGTCAACTGAATTATCCGGCGAATGAGATGCGGGTTGTATGTTCGTGTAGGCATGAATTCGCTGAGGTCATAGCTGTAGCTCTTCTATAACGGTTCACTGGGCTTGCTTCAACTTAGTGCAGGAGCATGTATTCCCTGGAAAAAGCAGCTGCTTATCCACCATCGCTGATAAACCGCCTTACTATGGAGCATGTGCTTCCGTGCTGGTGATGAGCCCATTCGGCCACCGAACCTGTGCTACAAAAACGATGAATTGCAACATGTGTCTATGGTCGGTGCCACCAAGTCCACTGAATTATCCAGCGAATGAGATGCTGGTTGTATATTCGTGTAGGTATGATTTCACTGAGGTCATACCTGTAGCTCGTCTATAACGGTTCACTGGGCTTGCTTCAACTTAGTGAAGGGGCATGTATTTCCTGGAAAAAGCAGCTGTTTTGGAGCCATCGCTGATAAACCGCCTTACTATGGAACATGTGCTTCTTTCCTGGTGATGAGCCCAGTCGGCCACAGAACCTGTGCTAAAAAAACGAAGAACTGCAACATGTGTCTATGGTCGGTGTCACCAAGTCCACTGAATTATTCGGCGAATGAGATGCTGGTTCGTTCGTGTAGGCATGATTTCGTTGAGGTCATAGCTGTAGCTCGTCTATAAGTTTCACTGGGCTTGCTTCATCTTAGTGCAGGGGCATGTTTTCCCTGGAAAATGCAGCTGCTTTGCCACCATCGCTCATAAACCGCCTTACTATGGAGAATGTTCTTCCGTGCTGGTGATGAGCCCAGTCGGCCACAGAGCCTGTGCTACAAAAACGACGAATTGCAACTTGTGTCTATGGTCGGTGCAACAAAGGCCACTGATTTATCCGGCGAATGAGATGCTGGTTGTATAATCGTGTAGGCATGCTTTCGCCGAGGTCATGGCTGTAGCTCGTCTATAACGGTTCACTGGGCTTGCTTCATCTTAGTTTAGGGGCATGTATTCATTGGAAAAACAGCTGCTTTGCCGCCATCGCTGATAAACCGCCTTCCTATGGAGCAAGTGCGTCCGGGCTGGTGATGAGCCTAGTCGGCCACAGAACCTGTGCTACAAGAACGAAGAATTGCAACATGTTTCTATGGTCAGTGCCACCAAGTCCACTGAATTACCCGGCGAATGAGATGCTGGTTGTATGTTCGTCTAGGCATGATTTCGCTGAGGTCGTAGCTGTAGCTCGTCTATAAGGTTCAATGGGCTTGCTTCATTTTAGTGCAGGGGCATGTATTCCCTGGAGAAAGCAGCTGCTTTGCCGCCATCGCTGATAAAGCACCTTACTATGGAGCATGTGCTTCCGTGCTGGTGATGAGCCTAGTCGGCCATATAACGTGTGCTACAAAAACGAAGACTTGCAACATGTGTCTATGGTCGTTGCCAAGTCAACTGAATTATCCGGCGAATGAGATGCCGGTTGTATGCTCGTGTAGGCATGATTTCGGTGAGGTCATTGCTGTAGCTCTTCTATAACGATTCACTGGGCTTGTTTCACCTTAGTACAGGGGCATGTATTTCCTGGAAAAAGCAGCTGCTTTGCCGCTATCGCTGATAAACCGCCTTACTATAGAGCATGTGCTTCCGTGCTGGTGATGAGCCCATTCGGCCACCGAACCTGTGCTACAAAAACGATGAATTGCAACATGTGTCTATGGTCGGTGCCACCAAGTCCACTGAATTATCCAGCGAATGAGATGCTGGTTGTATATTCGTGTAGGTATGATTTCACTGAGGTCATACCTGTAGCTCGTCTATAACGGTTCACTGGGCTTGCTTCAACTTAGTGAAGGGGCATGTATTTCCTGGAAAAAGCAGCTGTTTTCGAGCCATCGCTGATAAACCGCCTTACTGTGGAACATGTGCTTCTTTCCTGGTGATGAGCCCAGTCGGCCACAGAACCTGTGCTAAAAAAACGAAGAACTGCAACATGTGTCTATGGTCGGTGTCACCAAGTCCACTGAATTATCCGGCGAATGAGATGCTGGTTGTATGTTCGTGTAGGCATGATTTCGCTTAGGTCATAGCGGTTGCTCGTCTATAGGGTTCACTGGGCTTGCTTCATCTTAGTGCAGGGGCATGTATTCCCTGGAAAAAGCAGCTACTTTCCGCCATCGCTGATAAACCGCCTTACTATGGAGCATGTGCTTCCGTGCTGGTGATGAGCCCATTCGGCCACCGAACCTGTGCTACGAAAACGATGAATTGCAACATGTGTCTATGGTCGGTTCTTCAAGTCAACTGAATTATCCGGCGAATGAGATGCTGGTTCGTTCGTGTAGGCATGATTTCGTTGAGGTCATAGCTGTAGCTCGTCTATAAGTTTCACTGGGCTTGCTTCATCTTAGTGCAGGGCCATGTATTCCCTGGAAAAAGCAGCTGCTTTGCCACCATCGCTGATAAACCACCTTACTATGCAGCATGTGCTTCCGTGCTGGTGATGAGCCCAGTCGGCCACAGAACCTGTGCTACAAAAACGATGAATTGCAACATATGTCTATGGTCGGTGCCACCAAGTCCACTGAATTATCCGGGGAATGAGATGCTGGTTGTATATTCGTGTAGTCATGATTCCGCTGAGGTCGTACCTGTAGCTCGTCTATAGCGCTTCACTGGGCTTGTTTCATCTTAGTGCAGTTGCATGTATTCCCTGGAAAGAGCAGCTGCTTTGCCGCCAGCGCTGATAAAATGCCTTACTATGGAGCATGTGCTTCCGTGCTGGTGATGAGCCCAGTCGGCCACAGAACCTGTGCTACAAAAACGATGAATTGCAACATGTGTCTAAGGTCGGTGCCACCAAATCCACTGAATTATCCGGCGAATGAGATGCTGGTTGTATGCTCGTTTAGGCATGATTTCGCTGAGGTCATAGCTGTAGCTCGACTATAAAGGTTCACTGGGCTTGCTTCATCTTAGTGCAGGGGCATGTATTCCCTGGAAAAAGCAGCTGCTTTGCCGCCATCGCTGATAAACCGCCTTCCTATGGAGCATGTGCTTCCGTGCTGGTGATGAGCCCAGTCGGCCACAGAACCTGTGCTACAAAAACGAAGAATTGCAACATGTGTCTATGGCCGGGGCCACCAAGTCCACTGAATTATCCGGCGAATGAGATGCTGCTTGTATGCTCGTGTAGGCATGATTTCGCAGATGTCATAGCTGTAGCTCGTATATAATGGTTCACCGGGCTTGCTTCATCTTAGTGCAGGGGCATATATTCTCTGTAAAAACCAGCTGCTTTGCCGCTATCGCTGATAAACCGCCTTTCAATGGAGCATGTGCTTCCGTGCTGGTGATGAGCCCAGTCGGTTACAGAACCTGTGCTATAAAAACGAAGAATTGCAACATGTGGCTATGGTAGGCGCAACCAAGGCAACTGATTTATCCGGCGAATGAGATGCTGGTTGTATGCTCGTGTAGGCATGATTTGCTGAGGTCATAGCTGCAGCTCGTCTATAACGGCTCACTGGGCTTGCTTCATCTTAGTGTAGGGGCATGAATTCATTAGAAAAACAGCTGCTTTGCCACCATCCCTGATACACCGCCTTCCTATGGAGCATGTGCTTCCGTGCTGGTTATGAGCCCAGTCGGCCACATAACCTGTGCTACAAAAACGATGAATTGCAACATGTGTCTATGGTCGGTGCCACCAAGTCCGCTGAATTATCCGGCGAATGAGATGCTGGTTGTATATTCGTGTAGGCATGATTTCGGTGAGGTCATAGCTGTAGCTCGTCTATAACGGTTCACTGGGCATGCTTCATCTTAGTGAAGGGGCATGTATTTCCTGGAAAAAGCAGCTGCTTTGCCGCCATCGCTGATAAACCACCTTACTATGGAGAATGTGCTTCCGTGCTGGTTATGAGCCCAGTCGGCCACATAACCTGTCCTACAAAAACGTTGCATTGCAACATGTATCTATGGTCGGTGCCACCAAGTCCACAGAATTATCCGGCGAGTGAGATGCTGGTTGTATGTTCGTGTAGGCATGATTTTGCTGAGGTCATAGCTGTAGCTCGTCTATAACGGTTCACTGGGCTTGCTTCATCTTAGTGTAGGTGCATGTATTCCGTGGAAAAAGCAGGTGCTTTGCCGCCATCGCTGATAAACCGCCTTCCTATGGAGAATGTGCGTCCGTGCTGGTGATGAGCCAAGTCGGCCACAGAACCTTTGCTACAAAAACGAAGAATTGCAACATGTGTCTAGGGTCGGTGCCACCAAGTCTACTGAAATATCCGGCGAATGAGATGCTGGTTGTATATTCGTGTAGGCATGATTCCGCTGAGGTCCTACCTGTAGCTCGTCTATAGCGCTTCACTGGGCTTGTTTCATCTTAGTGCAGTTGCATGTATTCCCTGGAAAGAGCAGCTGCTTTGCCGCCATCGCTGATAAACCGCCTTACTATACAGCATGTGCTTCCGTGCTGGTGCTGAGCCCAGTCGGCCACAGAACCTGAGCTACAAAAACGAAGAATTGCAACATGTGTCTATGGTCGGTGGCACCAAGTCCACTGAATTATCCGGCGCATGAGATGCTGGTTGTATGTTCGTGTAGGCATGATTTCGCTGAGGTCATAGCTGTAGCTCGTCTATAACGGTTCACTGGGCTTGCTTCATCTTAATGCAGGGGCATGTATTCCCTGGAAATAGCAGCTGCTTTGCCGCCATCACTGATAAAACGCCTTCCTATGGAGCATGTGCTTCCGTGCTGGTGATGAGCCCAGTCGGCCACCGAACCTGTGCTACAAAAACGAAGAATTGCAACATGTGTCTATGGTCGGTGCCACCGAGTCCACTGAATTATCCGGCGAATGAGATGCTGGTTGTATGCTCGTTTAGGCATGATTTCGCTGAAGTCATAGCTGTGGCTCGACTATAACGATTCACTGGGCTTGCTTCATCTTAGTGCAGGGGCATGTATTCCCTGGAAAAGGCAGCTGCTTTGCCGCCATCGCTGATAAACCGCCTTCCTATGGAGCATGTGCTTCCGTGCTGGTGATGAGCCCAGTCGGCCACAAAACCTGTGCTACAAAAACGAAGAATTGCAACATGTGTCTATGGCCGGGGCCACTAAGTCCACTGAATTATCCGGCGAATGAGATGCTGCTTGTATGCTCGTGTAGGCATGATTTCGCAAATGTCATAGCTGTAGCTCGTATATAATGGTTCACCGGGCTTGCTTCATCTTAGTGCAGGGGCATATATTCTCTGTAAAAACCAGCTGCTTTGCCGCCATCGCTGATAAACCGCCTTTCAATGGAGCATGTGCTTCCGTGCTGGTGATGAGCCCAGTCGGCCACAGAACCTGTGCTACCAAAACGAAGAATTGCAACATGTGTATATGGCTGGTGCCACCATGTCCACATAATTATCCGGTGAATGAGATGCTGGTTGTATGTTCGTGTAGGCATTATTTCGCTGAGGTCATAGTTGTAGCTAGTCTATAAAGTTCACTGGGCTTGCTTCATTTTAGTGCAGGGGCATGTATTCCCTATAAAAAGCAGCTGCTTTGCCGCCATCGCTGATAAACCACCTTACTATGGAGCATGTGCTTCTGTGCTGGTGATGAGCCCAGTCGGCGACATAACCTGTGCTACAAAAACGAAGACATGCAACATGTGTCTATGGTCGGTGCCAAGTCAACTGAATTATCCGGCGAATGAGATGCTGGTTGTATGTTCGTGTAGGCATGATTTGGGTGAGCTCATAGCTGTAGCTCCTCTATTACGGTTCACTGGGCATGCATCATCTTAGTGAAGGGTCATGTTTTTCCTGGAAAAAAGCAGCTGCTTTGCCGCCATTGCTGATAAACCGCCTTACTATGGTGCATGTGCTTCTTTGCTGGTGATGAGCACAGTCGGCCACAGAACCTGTGCTACAAAAACGAAGAATTGCAACATGTGTCTATGGTCGGTGCCACCAAGTCAACTGAATTGTCCGGCGAGTGAGATGCTGCTTGTATGTTCGTGTAGGCATGATTTCGCTGAGGTCATAGCTGTAGCTCGTCTATAACGGTTCACTGGGCTTGCTTCATCTTAATGCAGGGGCATGTATTCCCTGGAAAGAGCAGCTGCTTTGCCGCCAGCGCTGATAAACCGCCTTACTATACAGCATGTACTTCCGTGCTGGTGCTGAGCCCAGTCGGCCACAGAACCTGTGCTACAAAAACGAAGAATTGCAACATGTGTCTCTGGTCGGCGGCCCCAAGTCCACTGAATTATCCGGCGCATGATATGCTGGTTGTATGTTCGTGTAGGCATGATTTCGCTAAAGTCATAGCTGTAGCTCGTCTATAACGGTTCACTGAGCTTGCTTCATCTTAGTGCAGGGGCATGTATTCCCTGGAAATAGCAGCTGCCTTGCCGCCATCGCTGATAAAACACCTTCCTATGGAGCATGTGCTTCCGTGCTGGTGATGAGCCCAGTCGGCCACTGAACTTGTGCTACAAAAACGAAGAATTGCAACATGTGTCTAAGGTCGGTGCCACCAAGTCCACTCAATTATCCGGCGAATGATATGCTGGTTGTATGCTCGTTTAGGCATGATTTCGCTGAGGTCATAGCTGTAGCTCGACTATAACGGTTTACTGGGCTTGCTTCATCTTAGTGCAGGGGCATGTATTCCCTGGAAAAAGCAGCTGCTTTGCCGCCGTCGCTGATAAACCGCCTTCCTATGGAGCATGTGCTTCCGTGCTGGTGATGAGCCCAGTCGTCCACAGAACCTGTGCTACAAAAACGAAGAATTGCAACATGTGTCTATGGCCGGGGCCACTAAGTCCACTGAATTATCCGGCGAATGAGATGCTGCTTGTATGCTCGTGTAGGCATGATTTCGCAAATGTCATAGCTGTAGCTCGTATATAATGGTTCACCGGGCTTGCTTCATCTTAGTGCAGGGGCATATATTCTCTGTAAAAACCAGCTGCTTTGCCGCCATCGCTGATAAACCGCCTTTCAATGGAGCATGTGCTTCCGTGCTGGTGAGGAGCCCAGTCGGCCACAGAACCTGTGCTACCAAAACGAAGAATTGCAACATGTGTCTATGGTCGGTGCCACCAAGTCCACTGAATTATCCGGCGAATGAGATGCTGGTTGTATTTTCGTGTAGGCATGATTTCGCTGAGGTCATAACTGTAGCTCGTCTATAAGGTTCACTGGGCCTGCTTCATCTTAGTGAAGGGGCATGTATTTTCTGGAAAAAGCAGCTGCTTTGCCGCCATCGCTGATAAACTGCCTTACTATGGAGCATGTGCTTCCGTGCTGATGATGAACCCAGTCGGCCTCAGAACCAGTGCTACAAAAACGAAGACTTGCAACATGTGTCTATGGTCGGTGCCAAGTCAACTGAATTATCCGGCGAATGAGATGCTGGTTGTATGTTCGTGTAGGCATGATTTGGGTGAGCTCATAGCTGTAGCTCCTCTATTACGGTTCACTGGGCATGCATCATCTTAGTGAAGGGTCATGTATTTCCTGGAAAAAAGCAGCTGCTTTGCCGCCATTGCTGATAAACCGCCTTACTATGGTGCATGTGCTTCTTTGCTGGTGATGAGCACAGTCGGCCACAGAACCTGTGCTACAAAAACGAAGAATTGCAACATGTGTCTATGGTCGGTGCCACCAAGTCCACTGAATTGTCCGGCGAGTGAGATGCTGGTTGCATGTTCGTGTAGGCATGATTTCGCTGAGGTCATAGGTGTAGCTCGTCTATAACGGTTCACTGGGTTGCTTCATCTTAGTGTAGGGGCATCTAATCTCTGGAAAAAGCAGTTGCTTTGCCGCCATCGCTGATAAACCGCCTTCGTATGGAGAATGTGCGTCCGTGCTGGTGATGAGCCCAGTCGGCCAAAGAACCTCTGCTACAAAAACGAAGAATTGCAACATGTGTCTATGATCGGTGCCACCAAGTCTACTGAATTATCCGGCGAATGAGATGCTGGTTCTATGCGTGTAGGCATGATTTCACTGATGTCATAGCTGTAGCTCATCAATAACGGTTCACTGGGCTTGCTTCATCTTTGTGAAGGGTCATGTATTTCCTGGAAAAAACAGCTGCTTTGCCGCTATCGCTGACAAACCGCCTTACTATACAGCATGTGCTTCCGTGCTGGTGCTGAGCACTGTCGGCCACAGAACCTGTGCTACAAAAACGAAGAATTGCAACATGTGTCTATGGTCGGTGGCACCAAGTCCACTGAATTATCCGGCGAATGAGATGCTGGTTGTATATTCGTGTAGTCATGATTCCGCTGAGGTCGTTCCTGTAGCTCGTCTAAAGCGCTTCACTGGGCTTGTTTCATCTTAGTGCAGTTGCATGTATTCCCTGGAAAGAGCAGCTGCTTTGCCGCCAGCGCTGATAAACCGCCTTACTATACAGCATGTACTTCCGTGCTGGTGCTGAGCCCAGTCGGCCACAGAACCTGTGCTACAAAAACGAAGAATTGCAACATGTGTCTATGGTCGGCGGCACCAAGTCCACTGAATTATCCGGCGCATGATATGCTGGTTGTATGTTCGTGTAGGCATGATTTCGCTAAAGTCATAGCTGTAGCTCGTCTATAACGGTTCACTGAGCTTGCTTCATCTTAGTGCAGGGGCATGTATTCCCTGGAAATAGCAGCTGCCTTGCCGCCATCGCTGATAAAACACCTTCCTATGGAGCATGTGCTTCCGTGCTGGTGATGAGCCCAGTCGGCCACAGAACTTGTGCTACAAAAACGAAGAATTGCAACATGTGTCTAAGGTCGGTGCCACCAAGTCCACTCAATTATCCGGCGAATGAGATGCTGGTTGTATGCTCGTTTAGGCATGATTTCGCTGAGGTCATGGCTGTAGCTCGACTATAACGATTCACTGGGCTTGCTTCATCTTAGTGCAGGGGCATGTATTCCCTGGAAAAGGCAGCTGCTTTGCCGCCATCGCTGATAAACCGCCTTCCTATGGAGCATGTGCTTTTGTGCTGGTGATGAGCCCAGTCGGCGACATAACCTGTGCTACAAAAACGAAGACTTGCAACATGTGTCTATGGTCGGCGGCACCAAGTCCACTGAATTATCCGGCGCATGATATGCTGGTTGTATGTTCGTGTACGCATGATTTCGCTAAAGTCATAGCTGTAGCTCGTCTATAACGGTTCACTGAGCTTGCTTCATCTTAGTGCAGGGGCATGTATTCCCTGGAAATAGCAGCTGCCTTGCCGCCATCGCTGATAAAACACCTTCCTATGGAGCATGTGCTTCCGTGCTGGTGATGAGCCCAGTCGGCCACAGAACTTGTGCTACAAAAACGAAGAATTGCAACATGTGTCTAAGGTCGGTGCCACCAAGTCCACTCAATTATCCGGCGAATGAGATGCTGGTTGTATGCTCGTTTAGGCATGATTTCGCTGAGGTCATAGCTGTAGCTCGACTATAACGGTTCACTGGGCTTGCTTCATCTTAGTGCAGGGGCATGTATTCCCTGGAAAAAGCAGCTGCTTTGCCGCCATCGCTGATAAACCGCCTTCCTATGGAGCATGTGCTTCCGTGCTGGTGATGAGCCCAGTCGGCCACAGAACCTGTGCTACAAAAACGAAGAATTGCAACATGTGTCTATGGCCGGGGCCACCAAGTCCACTGAATTATCCGGCGAATGAGATGCTGCTTGTATGCTCGTGTAGGCATGGTTTCGCAGATGTCATAGCTGTAGCTCGTATATAATGGTTCACCGGGCTTGCTTCATCTTAGTGCAGGGGCATATATTCTCTGTAAAAACCAGCTGCTTTGCCGCCATCGCTGATAAACCGCCTTTCAATGGAGCATGTGCTTCCGTGCTGGTGATGAGCCCAGTCGGCCACAGAAGCTGTGCTACAAAAACGATGAATTTCAACATGTGTCTATGGTCGGTGCCACCAAGTCCACTGAATTATCCGGGGAATGAGATGCTGGTTGTATATTCGTGTAGGCATGATTCCGCTGAGGTCGTACCTGTAGCTCGTCTATAGCGCTTCACTGGGCTTGTTTCATCTTAGTGCAGTTGCATGTATTCCCTGGAAAGAGCAGCTGCTTTGCCGCCATCGCTGATAAACCGCCTTACTATACAGCATGTGCTTCCGTGCTGGTGCTGAGCCCAGTCGGCCACAGAACCTGTGCTACAAAAACGAAGAATTGCAACATGTGTCTATGGTCGGTGGCACTAAGTCCACTGAATTATCCGGCGCATGAGATGCTGGTTGTATGTTCGTGTAGGCATGATTTCGCTGAGGTCATAGCTGTAGCTCGTCTATAACGTTTCACTGGGCTTGCTTCATCTTAGTGCAGGGGCATGTATTCTCTGGAAATAGCAGCTGCCTTGCCGCCATCGCTGATAAAACGCCTTCCTATGGAGCATGTGCTTCCGTGCTGGTGATGAGCCCAGTCGGCCACAGAACCTGTGCTACAAACACGAAGAATTGCAACATGTGTCTATGGTCGGTGCCACCAAGTCCACTGAATTATCCGTCGAATGAGATGCTGGTTGTATGCTCGTTTAGGCATAATTTCGCTGAGGTCATATCTGTAGCTCGACTATAACGGTTCACTGGGCTTGCATCATCTTAGTGAAGGGGCATGTATTTCCTGGAAAAAAGCAGCTGTTTTGCCGCCAATGCTGATAAACCGCCTTACTATGGTGCATGTGCTTCTTTGCTGGTGATGAGCCCAGTCGGCCACAGAACCTGTGCTACAAAAACGATGAATTGCAACATATGTCTATGGTCGGTGCCACCAAGTCCACTGAATTATCCGGGGAATGAGATGCTGGTTGTATATTCGTGCAGTCATGATTCCGCTGAGGTCGTACCTGTAGCTCGTCTATAGCGCTTCACTGGGCTTGTTTCATCTTAGTGCAGTTGCATGTATTCCCTGGAAAGAGCAGCTGCTTTGCCGCCAGTGCTGATAAACCGCCTTACTTTACAGCATGTGCTTCCGTGCTGGTGCTGAGCCCAGTCGGCCACAGAACCTGTGCTACAAAAACGAAGAATTGCAACATGTGTCTATGGTCGGCGGCACCAAGTCCACTGAATTATCCGGCGCATGATATGCTGGTTGTATGTTCGTGTAGGCATGATTTCGCTAAAGTCATAGCTGTAGCTCGAATAATAACGGTTCACTGGGCTTGCTTCATCTTAGTGCAGGGGCATGTATTCTCTGGAAATAGCAGCTGCCTTGCCGCCATCGCTGATAAAACGCCTTACTATGGAGCATGTGCTTCCGTGCTGGTGATGAGCCCAGTCGGCCACAGAACCTGTGCTACAAAAACGATGAATTGCAACATGTGTCTAAGGTCGGTGCCACCAAGTCCACTGAATTATCCGGCGAATGAGATGCTGGTTGTATGCTCGTTTAGGCATGATTTCGCTAAGGTCATAGCTGTAGCTCGACTATAACGGTTCACTGGGCTTGCTTCATCTTAGTGCAGGGGCATGTATTCCCTGGAAAAACAGCTGCTTTGCCGCCATCGCTGATAAACCGCCTTCCTATGGAGCATGTGCTTCCGTGCTGGTGATGAGCCCAGTCGGCCACAGAACCTGTGCTACAAAAACGAAGAATTGCAACATGTGTCTATGGCCGGGGCCACCAAGTCCACTGAATTATCCGGCGAATGAGATGCTGCTTGTATGCTCGTGTAGGCATGATTTCGCAGATGTCATAGCTGTAGCTCGTATATAATGGTTCACCGGGCTTGCTTCATCTTAGTGCAGGGGCATATATTCTCTGTAAAAACCAGCTGCTTTGCCGCCATCGCTGATAAACCGCCTTTCAATGGAGCATGTGCTTCCGTGCTGGTGATGAGCCCAGTCGGTTACAGAACCTGTGCTATAAAAACGAAGAATTGCAACATGTGGCTATGGTAGGCGCAACCAAGGCCACTGATTTATCCGGCGAATGAGATGCTGGTTGTATGCTCGTGTAGGCATGATTTGCTGAGGTCATAGCTGCAGCTCGTCTATAACGGTTCACTGGGCTTGCTTCATCTTAGTGTAGGGGCATGAATTCATTAGAAAAACAGCTGCTTTGCCACCATCCCTGATACACCGCCTTCCTATGGAGCATGTGCTTCCGTGCTGATTATGAGCCCAGTCGGCCACATAACCTGTGCTACAAAAACGATGAATTGCAACATGTGTCTATGGTCGGTGCCACCAAGTCCGCTGAATTATCCGGCGAATGAGATGCTGGTTGTATATTCGTGTAGGCATGATTTCGGTGAGGTCATAGCTGTAGCTCGTCTATAACGGTTCACTGGGCATGCTTCATCTTAGTGAAGGTGCATGTATTCCGTGGAAAAAGCAGCTGCTTTGCCGCCATCGCTGATAAACCGCCTTCCTATGGAGAATGTGCGTCCGTGCTGGTGATGAGCCAAGTCGGCCACAGAACCTTTGCTACAAAAACGAAGAATTGCAACATGTGTCTAGGGTCGGTGCCACCAAGTCTACTGAAATATCCGGCGAATGAGATGCTGGTTGTATATTCGTGTAGGCATGATTCCGCTGAGGTCCTACCTGTAGCTCGTCTATAGCGCTTCACTGGGCTTGTTTCATCTTAGTGCAGTTGCATGTATTCCCTGGAAAGAGCAGCTGCTTTGCCGCCATCGCTGATAAACCGCCTTACTTATACAGCATGTGCTTCCGTGCTGGTGCTGAGCCTAGTCGGCCACAGAACCTGAGCTACAAAAACGAAGAATTGCAACATGTGTCTATGGTCGGTGGCACCAAGTCCACTGAATTATCCGGCGCATGAGATGCTGGTTGTATGTTCGTGTAGGCATGATTTCGCTGAGGTCATAGCTGTAGCTCGTCTATAACGGTTCACTGGGCTTGCTTCATCTTAATGCAGGGGCATGTATTCCCTGGAAATAGCAGCTGCTTTGCCGCCATCACTGATAAAACGCCTTCCTATGGAGCATGTGCTTCCGTGCTGGTGACGAGCCCAGTCGGCCACAGAACCTGTGCTACAAAAACGAAGAATTGCAACATGTGTCTATGGTCGGTGCCACCAAGTCCACTGAATTATCCGGCGAATGAGATGCTGGTTGTATGCTCGTTTAGGCATGATTTCGCTGAGGTCATAGCTGTAGCTCGACTATAACGATTCACTGGGCTTGCTTCATCTTAGTGCAGGGGCATGTATTCCCTGGAAAAGGCAGCTGCTTTGCCGCCATCGCTGATAAACCGCCTTCCTATGGAGCATGTGCTTCCGTGCTGGTGATGAGCCCAGTCGGCCACAGAACCTGTGCTACAAAAACGAAGAATTGCAACATGTGTCTATGGCCGGGGCCACTAAGTCCACTGAATTATCCGGCGAATGAGATGCTGCTTGTATGCTCGTGTAGGCATGATTTCGCAAATGTCATAGCTGTAGCTCGTATATAATGGTTCACCGGGCTTGCTTCATCTTAGTGCAGGGGCATATATTCTCTGTAAAAAGCAGCTGCTTTGCCGCCATCGCTGATAAACCACCTTACTATGGAGCATGTGCTTCTGTGCTGGTGATGAGCCGAGTCGGCGACATAACCTGTGCTACAAAAACGAAGACTTGCAACATGTGTCTATGGTCGGTGCCAAGTCAACTGAATTATCCGGCGAATGAGATGCTGGTTGTATGTTCGTGTAGGCATGATTTCGGTGAGGTCATAGCTGTAGCTCCTCTATTACGGTTCACTGGGCATGCATCATCTTAGTGAAGGGTCATGTATTTCCTGGAAAAAAGCAGCTGCTTTGCCGCCATTGCTGATAAACCGCCTTACTATGGTGCATGTGCTTCTTTGCTGGTGATGAGCACAGTCGGCCACAGAACCTGTGCTACAAAAACGAAGAATTGCAACATGTGTCTATGGTCGGTGCCACCAAGTCCACTGAATTGTCCGGCGAGTGAGATGCTGGTTGCATGTTCGTGTAGGCATGATTTCGCTGAGGTCATAGGTGTAGCTCGTCTATAACGGTTCACTGGGTTGCTTCATCTTAGTGTAGGGGCATCTAATCTCTGGAAAAAGCAGTTGCTTTGCCGCCATCGCTGATAAACCGCCTTCGTATGGAGAATGTGCGTCCGTGCTGGTGATGAGCCCAGTCGGCCAAAGAACCTCTGCTACAAAAACGAAGAATTGCAACATGTGTCTATGGTCGGTGCCACCAAGTCTACTGAATTATCCGGCGAATGAGATGCTGGTTCTATGCGTGTAGGCATGATTTCACTGATGTCATAGCTGTAGCTCATCAATAACGGTTCACTGGGCTTGCTTCATCTTTGTGAAGGGTCATGTATTTCCTGGAAAAAACAGCTGCTTTGCCGCCATCGCTGACAAACCGCCTTACTATACAGCATGTGCTTCCGTGCTGGTGCTGAGCACTGTCGGCCACCGAACCTGTGCTACAAAAACGAAGAATTGCAACATGTGTCTATGGTCGGTGGCACCAAGTCCACTGAATTATCCGGCGAATGAGATGCTGGTTGTATATTCGTGTAGTCATGATTCCGCTGAGGTCGTTCCTGTAGCTCGTCTATAGCGCTTCACTGGGCTTGTTTCATCTTAGTGCAGTTGCATGTATTCCCTGGAAAGAGCAGCTGCTTTGCCGCCAGCGCTGATAAACCGCCTTACTATACAGCATGTACTTCCGTGCTGGTGCTGAGCCCAGTCGGTCACAGAACCTGTGCTACAAAAACGAAGAATTGCAACATGTGTCTAAGGTCGGTGCCACCAAGTCCACTCAATTATCCGGCGAATGAGATGCTGGTTGTATGCTCGTTTAGGCATGATTTCGCTGAGGTCATGGCTGTAGCTCGACTATAACGATTCACTGGGCTTGCTTCATCTTAGTGCAGGGGCATGTATTCCCTGGAAAAGGCAGCTGCTTTGCCGCCATCGCTGATAAAACACCTTCCTATGGAGCATGTGCTTCCGTGCTGGTGATGAGCCCAGTCGGCCACAGAACTTGTGCTACAAAAACGAAGAATTGCAACATGTGTCTAAGGTCGGTGCCACCAAGTCCACTCAATTATCCGGCGAATGAGATGCTGGTTGTATGCTCGTTTAGGCATGATTTCGCTGAGGTCATGGCTGTAGCTCGACTATAACGATTCACTGGGCTTGCTTCATCTTAGTGCAGGGGCATGTATTCCCTGGAAAAGGCAGCTGCTTTGCCGCCATCGCTGATAAACCGCCTTCCTATGGAGCATGTGCTTTTGTGCTGGTGATGAGCCCAGTCGGCGACATAACCTGTGCTACAAAAACGAAGACTTGCAACATGTGTCTATGGTCGGCGGCACCAAGTCCACTGAATTATCCGGCGCATGATATGCTGGTTGTATGTTCGTGTAGGCATGATTTCGCTAAAGTCATAGCTGTAGCTCGTCTATAACGGTTCACTGAGCTTGCTTCATCTTAGTGCAGGGGCATGTATTCCCTGGAAATAGCAGCTGCCTTGCCGCCATCGCTGATAAAACACCTTCCTATGGAGCATGTGCTTCCGTGCTGGTGATGAGCCCAGTCGGCCACAGAACTTGTGCTACAAAAACGAAGAATTGCAACATGTGTCTAAGGTCGGTGCCACCAAGTCCACTCAATTATCCGGCGAATGAGATGCTGGTTGTATGCTCGTTTAGGCATGATTTCGCTGAGGTCATAGCTGTAGCTCGACTATAACGGTTCACTGGGCTTGCTTCATCTTAGTGCAGGGGCATGTATTCCCTGGAAAAAGCAGCTGCTTTGCCGCCATCGCTGATAAACCGCCTTCCTATGGAGCATGTGCTTCCGTGCTGGTGATGAGCCCAGTCGGCCACAGAACCTGTGCTACAAAAACGAAGAATTGCAACATGTGTCTATGGCCGGGGCCACCAAGTCCACTGAATTATCCGGCGAATGAGATGCTGCTTGTATGCTCGTGTAGGCATGATTTCGCAGATGTCATAGCTGTAGCTCGTATATAATGGTTCACCGGGCTTGCTTCATCTTAGTGCAGGGGCATATATTCTCTGTAAAAACCAGCTGCTTTGCCGCCATCGCTGATAAACCGCCTTTCAATGGAGCATGTGCTTCCGTGCTGGTGATGAGCCCAGTCGGCCACAGAAGCTGTGCTACAAAAACGATGAATTTCAACATGTGTCTATGGTCGGTGCCACCAAGTCCACTGAATTATCCGGGTAATGAGATGCTGGTTGTATATTCGTGTAGGCATGATTCCGCTGAGGTCGTACCTGTAGCTCGTCTATAGCGCTTCACTGGGCTTGTTTCATCTTAGTGCAGTTGCATGTATTCCCTGGAAAGAGCAGCTGCTTTGCCGCCATCGCTGATAAACCGCCTTACTATACAGCATGTGCTTCCGTGCTGGTGCTGAGCCCAGTCGGCCACAGAACCTGTGCTACAAAAACGAAGAATTGCAACATGTGTCTATGGTCGGTGGCACTAAGTCCACTGAATTATCCGGCGCATGAGATGCTGGTTGTATGTTCGTGTAGGCATGATTTCGCTGAGGTCATAGCTGTAGCTCGTCTATAACGTTTCACTGGGCTTGCTTCATCTTAGTGCAGGGGCATGTATTCTCTGGAAATAGCAGCTGCCTTGCCGCCATCGCTGATAAAACGCCTTCCTATGGAGCATGTGCTTCCGTGCTGGTGATGAGCCCAGTCGGCCACAGAACCTGTGCTACAAACACGAAGAATTGCAACATGTGTCTATGGTCGGTGCCACCAAGCCCACTGAATTATCCGTCGAATGAGATGCTGGTTGTATGCTCGTTGAGGCATAATTTCGCTGAGGTCATATCTGTAGCTCGACTATAACGGTTCACTGGGCTTGCATCATCTTAGTGAAGGGGCATGTATTTCCTGGAAAAAAGCAGCTGTTTTGCCGCCAATGCTGATAAACCGCCTTACTATGGTGCATGTGCTTCTTTGCTGGTGATGAGCCCAGTCGGCCACAGAACCTGTGCTACAAAAACGATGAATTGCAACATATGTCTATGGTCGGTGCCACCAAGTCCACTGAATTATCCGGGGAATGAGATGCTGGTTGTATATTCGTGCAGTCATGATTCCGCTGAGGTCGTACCTGTAGCTCGTCTATAGCGCTTCACTGGGCTTGTTTCATCTTAGTGCAGTTGCATGTATTCCCTGGAAAGAGCAGCTGCTTTGCCGCCAGCGCTGATAAACCGCCTTACTATACAGCATGTGCTTCCGTGCTGGTGCTGAGCCCAGTCGGCCACAGAACCTGTGCTACAAAAACGAAGAATTGCAACATGTGTCTATGGTCGGCGGCACCAAGTCCACTGAATTATCCGGCGCATGATATGCTGGTTGTATGTTCGTGTAGGCATGATTTCGCTAAAGACATAGCTGTAGCTCGAATAATAACGGTTCACTGGGCTTGCTTCATCTTAGTGCAGGGGCATGTATTCTCTGGAAATAGCAGCTGCCTTGCCGCCATCGCTGATAAAACGCCTTACTATGGAGCATGTGCTTCCGTGCTGGTGATGAGCCCAGTCGGCCACAGAACCTGTGCTACAAAAACGATGAATTGCAACATGTGTCTAAGGTCGGTGCCACCAAGTCCACTGAATTATCCGGCGAATGAGATGCTGGTTTTATGTTTGTGTAGGCATGATTTCGCTGAGGTCATAGCTGTAGCTCGTCTATAACGGTTCACTGGGCTTGCTTCATCTTATTGCAGGGGTAGTATTCCCTGGAAAAAGCAGCTGCTTTGCCGCCATCACTGATAAACCGCCTTCCTATGGAGCATGTGCTTCCGTGCTGGTGATGAGCCCAGTCGGCCACAGAACCTGTGCTACAAAAACGAAGAATTGCAACATGTGGCTATGGTAGGCGCAACCAAGGCCACTGATTTATCCGGCGAATGAGATGCTGCTTGTATGCTCGTGTAGGCATGATTTGCTGAGGTCATAGCTGCAGCTCGTCTATAACGGTTCACTGGGCTTGCTTCATCTTAGTGTAGGGGCATGAATTCATTAGAAAATCAGCTGCTTTGCCGCCATCCCTGATACACCGCCTTCCTATGGAGCATGTGCTTCCGGGCTGGTTATGAGCCCAGTCGGCCACATAACCTGTGCTACAAAAACGATGAATTGCAACATGTGTCTATGGTCGGTGCCACCAAGTCCGCTGAATTATCCGGCGAATGAGATGCTGGTTGTATATTCGTGTAGGCATGATTTCGGTGAGGTCATAGCTGTAGCTCGTCTATAACGGTTCACTGGGCATGCTTCATCTTAGTGACGGGGCATGTATTTCCTGGAAAAAGCAGCTGCTTTGCCGCCATCGCTGATAAACCACCTTGCTATGGAGAATGTGCTTCCGTGCTGGTTATGAGCCCAGTCGGCCACATAACCTGTCCTACAAAAACGTTGAATTGCAACATGTGTCTATGGTCGGTGCCACCAAGTCCACAGAATTATCCGGCGAGTGAGATGCTGGTTGTATGTTCGTGTAGGCATGATTTTGCTGCGGTCATAGCTGTAGCTCGTCTATAACGGTTCACTGGGCTTGCTTCATCTTAGTGTAGGGGCATGTATTCCCTGGAAAAAGCAGCTGCTTCGCCGCCATCGCTGATAAATCGATTTCCTGTGGAGAATGTGCGTCCGTGCTGGTGATGAGCCAAGTCGGCCACAGAACCTTTGCTATAAAAACGAAGAATTGCAACATGTGTCTAGGGTCGCTGCCACCAAGTCTACTGAATTATCCGGCGAATGAGATGCTGGTTGTATGCTCGTGTAGGCATGATTTCGCTGATGTCATAGCTGTAGCTCATCTATAAAGGTTCACTGGTCTTGCTTCATCTTAGTGCAGGGCCATTTATTCCCTGGAAAAAGCAGCTGCTTTGCCACCATCGCTGATAAACCGCCTTCCTATGGAGCATGTGCTTCCGTGCTGGTGATGAGCCCAGTCGGCCACAGAACCTGTGCTACAAAAACGAAGAATTGCAACATGTGTCTATGGCCGGGGCCACCAAGTCCACTGAATTATCCGGCGAATGAGATGCTGCTTGTATGCTCGTGTAGGCATGATTTCGCAGATGTCATAGCTGTAGCTCGTATATAATGGTTCACCGGGCTTGCTTCATCTTAGTGCAGGGGCATATATTCTCTGTAAAAACCAGCTGCTTTGCCGCCATCGCTGATAAACCGCCTTTCAATGGAGCATGTGCTTCCGTGCTGGTGATGAGCCCAGTCGGTTACAGAACCTGTGCTACAAAAACGAAGAATTGCAACATGTGGCTATGGTAGGCGCAACCAAGGCCACTGATTTATCCGGCGAATGAGATGCTGGTTGTATGCTCGTGTAGGCATGATTTGCTGAGGTCATAGCTGCAGCTCGTCTATAACGGTTCACTGGGCTTGCTTCATCTTTGTGAAGGGTCATGTATTTCCTGGAAAAAACAGCTGCTTTGCCGCCATCGCTGACAAACCGCCTTACTATACAGCATGTGCTTCCGTGCTGGTGCTGAGCACTGTCGGCCACAGAACCTGTGCTACAAAAACGAAGAATTGCAACATGTGTCTATGGTCGGTGGCACCAAGTCCACTGAATTATCCGGCGAATGAGATGCTGGTTGTATATTCGTGTAGTCATGATTCCGCTGAGGTCGTTCCTGTAGCTCGTCTATAGCGCTTCACTGGGCTTGTTTCATCTTAGTGGAGTTGCATGTATTCCCTGGAAATAGCAGCTGCCTTGCCGCCATCGCTGATAAAACACCTTCCTATGGAGCATGTGCTTCCGTGCTGGTGATGAGCCCAGTCGGCCACAGAACTTGTGCTACAAAAACGAAGAATTGCAACATGTGTCTAAGGTCGGTGCCACCAAGTCCACTCAATTATCCGGCGAATGAGATGCTGGTTGTATGCTCGTTTAGGCATGATTTCGCTGAGGTCATGGCTGTAGCTCGACTATAACGATTCACTGGGCTTGCTTCATCTTAGTGCAGGGGCATGTATTCCCTGGAAAAGGCAGCTGCTTTGCCGCCATCGCTGATAAACCGCCTTCCTATGGAGCATGTGCTTCCGTGCTGGTGATGAGCCCAGTCGGCCACAGAACTTGTGCTACAAAAACGAAGAATTGCAACATGTGTCTAAGGTCGGTGCCACCAAGTCCACTCAATTATCCGGCGAATGAGATGCTGCTTGTATGCTCGTGTAGGCATGATTTCGCAAATGTCATAGCTGTAGCTCGTATATAATGGTTCACCGGGCTTGCTTCATCTTAGTGCAGGGGCATATATTCTCTGTAAAAACCAGCTGCTTTGCCGCCATCGCTGATAAACCGCCTTTCAATGGAGCATGTGCTTCCGTGCTGGTGATGAGCCCAGTCGGCCACAGAACCTGTGCTACCAAAACGAAGAATTGCAACATGTGTATATGGCTGGTGCCACCATGTCCACATAATTATCCGGTGAATGAGATGCTGGTTGTATGTTCGTGTAGGCATTATTTCGCTGAGGTCATAGTTGTAGCTAGTCTATAAGGTTCACTGGGCTTGCGTCATCTTAGTGAAGGGGCATGTGTTTCCTGGAAAAAAGCAGCTGCTTTGCCGCCATTGCTGATAAACCGCCTTACTATGGTGCATGTGCTTCTTTGCTGGTGATGAGCCCAGTCGGCCACAGAACATGTGCTACAAAAACGAAGAATTGCAACATGTGTCTATGGTCGGTGCCACCAAGTCCACTGAATTGTCCGGCGAGTGAGATGCTGGTTGTATGTTCGTGTAGGCATGATTTCGCTGAGGTCATAGGTGTAGCTCGTCTATAACGGTTCACTGGGTTGCTTCATCTTAGTGTAGGGGCATGTAATCTCTGGAAAAAGCAGCTGCTTAGCCGCCATCGCTGATAAACCGCCTTCCTATGGAGAATGTGCGTCCGTGCTGGTGATGAGCCCAGTCGGCCCCAGAACCTGTGCTACAAAAACGAAGAATTGCAGCATGTGTCTATGGTCGGTGCCACCAAGTCTACTGAATTATCCGGCGAATGAGATGCTGGTTGTATGCTCGTGTAGGCATGATTTCGCTGATGTCATAGCTGTAGCTCATCTATAACGGTTCACTGAGCTTGCTTCATCTTAGTGCAGGGCCATGTATTCCCTGGAAAAAGCAGCTGCCTTGCCACCATCGCTGATAAACCACCTTACTATGCAGCATGTGCTACCGTGCTGGTGATGAGCCCAGTCGGCCACAGAACCTGTGCTACAAAAACGATGAATTGCAACATGTGTCTATGGTCGGTGCCACCAAGTCCACTGATTTATCCGGGGAATGAGATGCTGGTTGTATATTCGTGTAGTCATGATTCCGCTGAGGTCGTACCTGTAGCTCGTCTATAGCGCTTCACTGGGCTTGTTTCATCTTAGTGCAGTTGCATGTATTCCCTGGAAAGAGCAGCTGCTTTGCCGCCATCACTGATAAACCGCCTTACTATACAGCATGTGCTTCCGTGCTGGTGCTGAGCCCAGTCGGCCACAGAACCTGTGCTACAAAAACGAAGAATTGCAACATGTGTCTATGGTCGGCGGCACCAAGTCCACTGAATTATCCGGCGCATGAGATGCTGGTTGTATGTTCGTGTAGGCATTATTTCGCTAAAGTCATAGCTGTAGCTCGTCTATAACGGTTCACTGGGCTTGTTTCATCTTAGTGCAGGGGCATGTATTCCCTGGAAATAGCAGCTGCCTTGCCGCCATCGCTGATAAAACGCCTTCCTATGGAGCATGTGCTTCCGTGCTGGTGATGAGCCCAGTCGGCCACAGAACCTGTGCTACAAAAACGAAGAATTGCAACATGTGTCTATGGTCGGTGCCACCAAGTCCACTGAATTATCCGGCGAATGAGATGCTGCTTGTATGCTCCTGTAGGCATGATTTCGCAGATGTCATAGCTGTAGCTCGTATATAATGTTTCACCGGGCTTGCTTCATCTTAGTGCAGGGGCATATATTCTCTGTAAAAACCAGCTGCTTTGCCGCCATCGCTGATAAACCGCCTTTTAATGGAGCATGTGCTTCCGTGCTGGTGATGAGCCCAGTCGGCCACAGAACCTGTGCTACCAAAACGAAGAATTGCAACATGTGTCTATGGTCGATGCCACCAAGTCCACTGAATTATCCGGCGAATGAGATGCTGGTTTTATGTTTGTGTAGGCATGATTTCGCTGAGGTCATAGCTGTAGCTCGTCTATAACGGTTCACTGGGCTTGCTTCATCTTATTGCAGGGGTAGTATTCCCTGGAAAAAGCAGCTGCTTTGCCGCCATCACTGATAAACCGCCTTCCTATGGAGCATGTGCTTCCGTGCTGGTGATGAGCCCAGTCGGCCACAGAACCTGTGCTACAAAAACGAAGAATTGCAACATGTGGCTATGGTAGGCGCAACCAAGGCCACTGATTTATCCGGCGAATGAGATGCTGCTTGTATGCTCGTGTAGGCATGATTTGCTGAGGTCATAGCTGCAGCTCGTCTATAACGGTTCACTGGGCTTGCTTCATCTTAGTGTAGGGGCATGAATTCATTAGAAAATCAGCTGCTTTGCCGCCATCCCTGATACACCGCCTTCCTATGGAGCATGTGCTTCCGGGCTGGTTATGAGCCCAGTCGGCCACATAACCTGTGCTACAAAAACGATGAATTGCAACATGTGTCTATGGTCGGTGCCACCAAGTCCGCTGAATTATCCGGCGAATGAGATGCTGGTTGTATATTCGTGTAGGCATGATTTCGGTGAGGTCATAGCTGTAGCTCGTCTATAACGGTTCACTGGGCATGCTTCATCTTAGTGACGGGGCATGTATTTCCTGGAAAAAGCAGCTGCTTTGCCGCCATCGCTGATAAACCACCTTGCTATGGAGAATGTGCTTCCGTGCTGGTTATGAGCCCAGTCGGCCACATAACCTGTCCTACAAAAACGTTGAATTGCAACATGTGTCTATGGTCGGTGCCACCAAGTCCACAGAATTATCCGGCGAGTGAGATGCTGGTTGTATGTTCGTGTAGGCATGATTTTGCTGAGGTCATAGCTGTAGCTCGTCTATAACGGTTCACTGGGCTTGCTTCATCTTAGTGTAGGGGCATGTATTCCCTGGAAAAAGCAGCTGCTTCGCCGCCATCGCTGATAAATCGATTTCCTGTGGAGAATGTGCGTCCGTGCTGGTGATGAGCCAAGTCGGCCACAGAACCTTTGCTATAAAAACGAAGAATTGCAACATGTGTCTAGGGTCGCTGCCACCAAGTCTACTGAATTATCCGGCGAATGAGATGCTGGTTGTATGCTCGTGTAGGCATGATTTCGCTGATGTCATAGCTGTAGCTCATCTATAAAGGTTCACTGGTCTTGCTTCATCTTAGTGCAGGGCCATTTATTCCCTGGAAAAAGCAGCTGCTTTGCCACCATCGCTGATAAACCGCCTTCCTATGGAGCATGTGCTTCCGTGCTGGTGATGAGCCCAGTCGGCCACAGAACCTGTGCTACAAAAACGAAGAATTGCAACATGTGTCTATGGCCGGGGCCACCAAGTCCACTGAATTATCCGGCGAATGAGATGCTGCTTGTATGCTCGTGTAGGCATGATTTCGCAGATGTCATAGCTGTAGCTCGTATATAATGGTTCACCGGGCTTGCTTCATCTTAGTGCAGGGGCATATATTCTCTGTAAAAACCAGCTGCTTTGCCGCCATCGCTGATAAACCGCCTTTCAATGGAGCATGTGCTTCCGTGCTGGTGATGAGCCCAGTCGGTTACAGAACCTGTGCTACAAAAACGAAGAATTGCAACATGTGGCTATGGTAGGCGCAACCAAGGCCACTGATTTATCCGGCGAATGAGATGCTGGTTGTATGCTCGTGTAGGCATGATTTGCTGAGGTCATAGCTGCAGCTCGTCTATAACGGTTCACTGGGCTTGCTTCATCTTAGTGCAGGGGCATGTATTCCCTGGAAAAAGCAGCTGCTTTGCCGCCATCGCTGATAAACCGCCTTCCTATGGAGCATGTGCTTCCGTGCTGGTGATGAGCCCAGTCGGCCACAGAACCTGTGTTACAAAAACGAAGAATTGCAACATGTGTCTATGGCTGGGGCCACCAAGTCCACTGAGTTATCCGGCGAATGAGATGCTGCTTGTATGCTCGTGTAGGCATGATTTCGCAGATGTCATAGCTGTAGCTCGTATATAATGTTTCACCGGGCTTGCTTCATCTTAGTGCAGGGGCATATATTCTCTGTAAAAACCAGCTGCTTTGCCGCCATCGCTGATAAACCGCCTTTCAATGGAACATGTGCTTCCGTGCTGGTGATGAGCCCAGTCGGCCACAGAACCTGGGCTACCAAAACGAAGAATTGCAACATGTGTCTATGGTCGATGCCACCAAGTCCACTGAATTATCCGGCGAATGAGATGCTGGTTTTATGTTTGTGTAGGCATGATTTCGCTGAGGTCATAGCTGTAGCTCGTCTATAACGGTTCACTGGGCTTTCTTCATCTTATTGCAGGGGTAGTATTCCCTGGAAAAAGCAGCTGCTTTGCCGCCATCACTGATAAACCGCCTTCCTATGGAGCATGTGCTTCCGTGCTGGTGATGAGCCCAGTCGGCCACAGAACCTGTGCTACAAAAACGAAGAATTGCAACATGTGGCTATGGTAGGCGCAACCAAGGCCACTGATTTATCCGGCGAATGAGATGCTGGTTGTATGCTCGTGTAGGCATGATTTGCTGAGGTCATAGCTGCAGCTCGTCTATAACGGTTCACTGGGCTTGCTTCATCTTAGTGCAGGGCCATTTATTCCCTGGAAAAAGCAGCTGCTTTGCCACCATCGCTGATAAACCGCCTTCCTATGGAGCATGTGCTTCCGTGCTGGTGATGAGCCCAGTCGGCCACAGAACCTGTGCTACAAAAACGAAGAATTGCAACATGTGTCTATGGCCGGGGCCACCAAGTCCACTGAATTATCCGGCGAATGAGATGCTGCTTGTATGCTCGTGTAGGCATGATTTCGCAGATGTCATAGCTGTAGCTCGTATATAATAATTCACCGGGCTTGCTTCATCTTAGTGCAGGGGCATATATTCTCTGTAAAAACCAGCTGCTTTGCCGCCATCGCTGATAAACCGCCTTTCAATGGAGCATGTGCTTCCGTGCTGGTGATGAGCCCAGTCGGTTACAGAACCTGTGCTACAAAAACGAAGAATTGCAACATGTGGCTATGGTAGGCGCAACCAAGGCCACTGATTTATCCGGCGAATGAGATGCTGGTTGTATGCTCGTGTAGGCATGATTTGCTGAGGTCATAGCTGCAGCTCGTCTATAACGGTTCACTGAGCTTGCTTCATCTTAGTGTAGGGGCATGAATTCATTAGAAAAACAGCTCCTTTGCCGCCATCCCTGATACACCGCCTTCCTATGGAGCATGTGCTTCCGTGCTGGTTATGAGCCCAGTCGGCCACATAACCTGTGCTACAAAAACGATGAATTGCAACATGTGTCTATGGTCGGTGCCACCAAGTCCGCTGAATTATCCGGCGAATGAGATGCTGGTTGTATATTCGTGTAGGCATAATTTCGGTGAGGTCATAGCAGTAGCTCGTCTATAACGGTTCACTGGGAATGCTTCATCTTAGTGAAGGGGCATGTATTTCCTGGAAAAAGCAGCTGCTTTGCCGCCATCGCTGATAAACCACCTTACTATGGAGAATGTGCTTCCGTGCTGGTTATGAGCCCAGTCGGCCACATAACCTGTCCTACAAAAACGTTGAATTGCAACATGCGTCTATGATCGGTTCCACCAAGTCCACAGAATTATCCGGCGAGTGAGATGCTGGTTGTATGTTCGTGTAGGCATGATTTTGCTGAGGTCATAGCTGTAGCTCGTCTATAACGGTTCACTGGGCTTGCTTCATCTTAGTGTAGGTGCATGTATTCCGTGGAAAAAGCAGCTGCTTTGCCGCCATCGCTGATAAACCGCCTTCCTATGGAGAATGTGCGTCCGTGCTGGTGATGAGCCAAGTCGGCCACAGAACCTTTGCTACAAAAACGAAGAATTGCAACATGTGTCTAGGGTCGGTGCCACCAAGTCTATTGAATTATCCGGCGAATGAGATGCTGGTTGTATGCTCGTGTAAGGCATGATTTCGCTGATGTCATAGCTGTAGCTCATCTATAAAGGTTCACTGGTCTTACTTCATCTTAGTGCAGGGCCATTTATTCCCTGGAAAAAGCAGCTGCTTTGCAACCATCGCTGATAAACCACCTTACTATGCAGCATGTGCTTCCGTGCTGGTGATGAGCCCAGTCGGCCACAGAACCTGTGCTACAAAAACGATGAACTGCAACATGTGTCTATGGTCGGTGCCACCAAGTCCACTGAATTAACCGGGGAATGAGATGCTGGTTGTATATTCGTGTAGGCATGATTCCGCTGAGGTCGTACCTGTAGCTCGACTATAACAGATCACTGGGCTTGCTTCATATTAGTGCAGGGGCATGTATTCCCTGGAAATAGCAGCTGCCTTGCCGCCATCGCTGATAAAACGCCTTCCTATGGAGCATGTGCTTCCGTGCTGGTGATGAGCCCAGTCGGCCACAGAACCTGTGCTACAAAAACGAAGAATTGCAACATGTGTCTATGGTCGGTGCCACCAAGTCCACTGAATTATCCGGCGAATGAGATGCTAGTTGTATGCTCGTTTAGGCATGATTTCGCTGAGGTCATAGCTGTAGCTCGACTATAACAGATCACTGGGCTTGCTTCATCTTAGTGCAGGGGCATGTATTCCCTGGAAAAAGCAGCTGCTTTGCCGCCATCGCTGATAAACCGCCTTCCTATGGAGCATGTGCTTCCGTGCTGGTGATGAGCCCAGTCGGCCACAGAACCTGTGTTACAAAAACGAAGAATTGCAACATGTGTCTATGGCTGGGGCCACCAAGTCCACTGAATTATCCGGCGAATGAGATGCTGCTTGTATGCTCGTGTAGGCATGATTTCGCAGATGTCATAGCTGTAGCTCGTATATAATGTTTCACCGGGCTTGCTTCATCTTAGTGCAGGGGCATATATTCTCTGTAAAAACCAGCTGCTTTGCCGCCATCGCTGATAAACCGCCTTTCAATGGAGCATGTGCTTCCGTGCTGGTGATGAGCCCAGTCGGCCACAGAACCTGTGCTACCAAAACGAAGAATTGCAACATGTGTCTATGGTCGATGCCACCAAGTCCACTGAATTATCCGGCGAATGAGATGCTGGTTTTATGTTTGTGTAGGCATGATTTCGCTGAGGTCATAGCTGTAGCTCGTCTATAACGGTTCACTGGGCTTGCTTCATCTTATTGCAGGGGTAGTATTCCCTGGAAAAAGCAGCTGCTTTGCCGCCATCACTGATAAACCGCCTTCCTATGGAGCATGTGCTTCCGTGCTGGTGATGAGCCCAGTCGGCCACAGAACCTGTGCTACAAAAACGAAGAATTGCAACATGTGGCTATGGTAGGCGCAACCAAGGCCACTGATTTATCCGGCGAATGAGATGCTGGTTGTATGCTCGTGTAGGCATGATTTGCTGAGGTCATAGCTGCAGCTCGTCTATAACGGTTCACTGGGCTTGCTTCATCTTAGTGTAGGGGCATGAATTCATTAGAAAATCAGCTGCTTTGCCTCCATCCCTGATACACCGCCTTCCTATGGAGCATGTGCTTCCGTGCTGGTTATAAGCCCAGTCGGCCACATAACCTGTGCTACAAAAACGATGAATTGCAACATGTGTCTATGGTCGGTGCCACCAAGTCCGCTGAATTATCCGGCGAATGAGATGCTGGTTGTATATTCGTGTAGGCATGATTTCGGTGAGGTCATAGCTGCAGCTCGTCTATAACGGTTCACTGGGCATGCTTCATCTTAGTGACGGGGCATGTATTTCCTGGAAAAAGCAGCTGCTTTGCCGCCATCGCTGATAAACCACCTTACTATGGAGAATGTGCTTCCGTGCTGGTTATGAGCCCAGTCGGCCACATAACCTGTCCTACAAAAACGTTGAATTGCAACATGTGTCTATGGTCGGTGCCACCAAGTCCACAGAATCATCCGGCGAGTGAGATGCTGGTTGTATGTTCGTGTAGGCATGATTTTGCTGAGGTCATAGCTGTAGCTCGTCGATAACGGTTCACTGGGCTTGCTTCATCTTAGTGTAGGGGCATGTATTCCCTGGAAAAAGCAGCTGCTTTGCCGCCATCGCTGATAAACCGCCTTCCTATGGAGAATGTGCGTCCGTGCTGGTGATGAGCCAAGTCGGCCACAGAACCTTTGCTATAAAAACGAAGAATTGCAACATGTGTCTAGGGTCGCTGCCACCAAGTCTACTGAATTCTCCGGCGAATGAGATGCTGGTTGTATGCTCGTGTAGGCATGATTTCGCTGATGTCATAGCTGTAGCTCATCTATAAAGGTTCACTGGTCTTGCTTCATCTTAGTGCAGGGCCATTTATTCCCTGGAAAAAGCAGCTGCTTTGCCACCATCGCTGATAAACCGCCTTCCTATGGAGCATGTGCTTCCGTGCTGGTGATGAGCCCAGTCGGCCACAGAACCTGTGCTACAAAAACGAAGAATTGCAACATGTGTCTATGGCCGGGGCCACCAAGTCCACTGAATTATCCGGCGAATGAGATGCTGCTTGTATGCTCGTGTAGGCATGATTTCGCAGATGTCATAGCTGTAGCTCGTATATAATGGTTCACCGGGCTTGCTTCATCTTAGTGCAGGGGCATATATTCTCTGTAAAAACCAGCTGCTTTGCCGCCATCGCTGATAAACCGCCTTTCAATGGAGCATGTGCTTCCGTGCTGGTGATGAGCCCAGTCGGTTACAGAACCTGTGCTACAAAAACGAAGAATTGCAACATGTGGCTATGGTAGGCGCAACCAAGGCCACTGATTTATCCGGCGAATGAGATGCTGGTTGTATGCTCGTGTAGGCATGATTTGCTGAGGTCATAGCTGCAGCTCGTCTATAACGGTTCACTGGGCTTGCTTCATCTTAGTGTAGGGGCATGAATTCATTAGAAAAACAGCTGCTTTGCCGCCATCCCTGATACACCGCCTTCCTATGGAGCATGTGTTTCCGTGCTGGTTATGAGCCCAGTCGGCCACATAACCTGTGCTACAAAAACGATAAATTGCAACATGTGTCTATGGTCGGTGCCACCAAGTCCACAGAATTATCCGGCGAGTGAGATGCTGGTTGTATGTTCGTGTAGGCATGATTTTGCTGAGGTCATAGCTGTAGCTCATCTATAAAGGTTCACTGGTATTACTTCATCTTAGTGCAGGGCCATTTATTCCCTGGAAAAAGCAGCTGCTTTGCAACCATCGCTGATAAACCACCTTACTATGCAGCATGTGCTTCCGTGCTGGTGATGAGCCCAGTCGGCCACAGACCCTGTGCTACAAAAACGATGAACTGCAACATGTGTCTATGGTCGGTGCCACCAAGTCCACTGAATTATCCGGGGAATGAGATGCTGGTTGTATATTCGTGTAGGCATGATTCCGCTGAGGTCGTACCTGTAGCTCGTCTATAGCGCTTCACTGGGCTTGTTTCATCTTAGTGCAGTTGCATGTATTCCCTGGAAAAGGCAGCTGCTTTGCCGCCATCGCTGATAAACCGCCTTCCTATGGAGCATGTGCTTCCGTGCTGGTGATGAGCCCAGTCGGCCACAGAACCTGTGCTACAAAAACGAAGAATTGCAACATGTGTCTATGGTCGGTGCCACCAAATCCACTGAATTATCCGGCGAATGAGATGCTGGTTGTATGCTCGTTTAGGCATGATTTCGCTGAGGTCATGGCTGTAGCTCGACTATAACGATTCACTGGGCTTGCTTCATCTTAGTGCAGGGGCATGTATTCCCTGGAAAAGGCAGCTGCTTTGCCGCCATCGCTGATAAACCGCCTTCCTATGGAGCATGTGCTTCCGAGCTGGTGATGAGCCCAGTCGGCCACAGAACCTGTGCTACAAAAACGAAGAATTGCAACATGTGTCTATGGCCGGGGCCACCAAGTCCACTGAATTATCCGGCGAATGAGATGCTGCTTGTATGCTCGTGTAGGCATGATTTCGCAGATGTCATAGCTGTAGCTCGTATATAATGGTTCACCGGGCTTGCTTCATCTTAGTGCAGGGGCATATATTCTCTGTAAAAACCAGCTGCTTTGCCGCCATTGCTGATAAACCGCCTTTCAATGGAGCATGTGCTTCCGTGCTGGTGATGAGCCCAGTCGGCCACAGAACCTGTGCTACCAAAACGAAGAATTGCAACATGTGTCTATGGTCGGTGCCACCAAGTTCACTGAATTATCCGGCGAATGAGATGCTGGTTGTATGTTCGTGTTGGCATGATTTCGCTGAGGTCATAACTGTAGCTCGTCTATAAGGTTCACTGGGCTTGCTTCATCTTAGTGAAGGGGCATGTATTTTCTGGAAAAAGCAGCTGCTTTGCCGCCATCGCTGATAAACCGCCTTACTATGGAGCATGTGCTTCCGTGCTGATGATGATCCCAGTCGGCCTCAGAACCAGTGCTACAAAAACGAAGAATTGCAACATGTGTATATGGCTGGTGCCACCATGTCCACATAATTATCCGGTGAATGAGATGCTGGTTGTATGTTCGTGTAGGCATTATTTCGCTGAGGTCATAGTTGTAGCTAGTCTATAAGGTTCACTGGGCTTGCTTCATTTTAGTGCAGGGGCATGTATTCCCTATAAAAAGCAGCTGCTTTGCCGCCATCGCTGATAAACCACCTTACTATGGAGCATGTGCTTCTGTGCTGGTGATGAGCCCAGTCGGCGACATAACCTGTGCTACAAAAACGAAGACTTGCAACATGTGTCTATGGTCGGTGCCAAGTCAACTGAATTATCCGGCGAATGAGATGCTGGTTGTATGTTCGTGTAGGCATGATTTGGGTGAGGTCATAGCTGTAGCTCCTCTATTACGGTTCACTGGGCATGCATCATCTTAGTGAAGGGGCATGTATTTCCTGGAAAAAAGCAGCTGCTTTGCCGCCATTGCTGATAAACCGCCTTACTATGGTGCATGTGCTTCTTTGCTGGTGATGAGCACAGTCGGCCACAAAACCTGTGCTACAAAAACGAAGAATTGCAACATGTGTCTAAGGTCGGTGCCACCAAGTCTACTGAATTATCCGGCGAATGAGATGCTGGTTGTATGCGTGTAGGCATGATTTCGCTGATGTCATAGCTGTAGCTCGTCTATAAGGTTCACTGGGCTTGCTTCATCTTAGTGAAGGTGCATGTATAATCTGGAAAAAGCAGCTGCTTTGCCGCTATCACTGATAAACCGCCTTACTATGGAGCATGTGCTTCCGTGCTGGTGATGAACCCAGTCGGCCTCAGAACCAGTGCTACAAAAACGAAGAATTGCAACATGTGTCTATGGTCGGTGCCACCAAGTCCACTGAATTGTCCGGCGAGTGAGATGCTGGTTGTATGTTCGTGTAGGCATGATTTCGCTGAGGTCATAGGTGTAGCTCGTCTATAGCGGTTCACTGGGTTGCTTCATCTTAGTGTAGGGGCATGTAATCTCTGGAAAAAGCTGCTGCTTTGCCGCCATCGCTGATAAACCGCCTTCGTATGGAGAATGTGCGTCCGTGCTGGTGATGAGCCCAGTCGGCCAAAGAACCTGTGCTACAAAAACGAAGAATTGCAACATGTGTCTATGGTCGGTGCCACCAAGTCTACTGAATTATCCGGCGAATGAGATGCTGGTTCTATGCGTGTATGCATGATTTCGCTGATGTCATAGCTGTAGCTCATCAATAACGGTTCACTGGGCTTGCTTCATCTTAGTGAAGGGTCATGTATTTCCTGGAAAAAACAGCTGCTTTGCCGCCATCGCTGACAAACCGCCTTACTATACAGCATGTGCTTCCGTGCTGGTGCTGAGCACTGTCGGCCACAGAACCTGTGCTACAAAAAAGAAGAATTGCAACATGTGGCTATGGTAGGCGCAACCAAGGCCACTGATTTATCCGGCGAATAAGATGCTGGTTGTATGCTCGTGTAGGCATGATTTTGCTGAGGTCATAGCTGCAGCTCGTCTATAACGGTTCACTGGGCTTGCTTCATCTTAGTGTAGGGGCATGAATTCATTAGAAAAAGCAGCTGCTTTGCCGCCATCCCTGATACACCGCCTTCCTATGGAGCATGTGCTTCCGTGCTGGTTATGAGCCCAGTCGGCCACATAACCTGTGCTACAAAAACGATGAATTGCAACATGTGTCTATGGTCGGTGCCACCAAGTCCGCTGAATTATCCTGCGAATGAGATGCTGGTTGTATATTCGTGTAGGCATGATTTCGGTGAGGTCATAGCTGTAGCTCGTCTATAACGGTTCACTGGGCATGCTTCATCTTAGTGAAGGGGCATGTATTTCCTGGAAAAGGCAGCTGCTTTGCCGCCATCGCTGATAAACCACCTTACTATGGAGAATGTGCTTCCGTGCTGGTTATGAGCCCAGTCGGCCACATAACCTGTCCTACAAAAACGTTGAATTGCAACATGTGTCTATGGTCGGTGCCATCAAGCCCACAGAATTATCCGGCGAGTGAGATGCTGGTTGTATGTTTGTGTAGGCATAATTTTGCTGAGGTCAAAGCTGTAGCTCGTCTATAACGGTTCACTGGGCTTGCTTCATCTTAGTGTAGGGGCATGTATTCCCTGGAAAAAGCAGTTTCTTTGCCGCAACCGCTGATAAACCGCCTTCCTATGGAGCATGTGCTTCCTTGCTGGTGATCAGCCAAGTCGGCCACAAAACCTGTGCTACAAAAACGAAGAATTGCAACATGTGTCTAAGGTCGGTGCCACCAAGTCTACTGAATTATCCGGCGAATGAGATGCTGGTTGTATGCGTGTAGGCATGATTTCGCTGATGTCATAGCTGTAGCTCGTCTATAAGGTTCACTGGGCTTGCTTCATCTTAGTGAAGGTGCATGTATAATCTGGAAAATGCAGCTGCTTTGCCGCTATCACTGATAAACCGCCTTACTATGGAGCATGTGCTTCCGTGCTGGTGATGAACCCAGTCGGCCTCAGAACCAGTGCTACAAAAACGAAGAATTGCAACATGTGTGTATGGCCGGTGCCACCATGTCCACTTAATTATCCGGTGAATGAGATGCTGGTTGTATGTTCGTGTAGGCATTATTTCGCTGAGGTCATAGTTGTAGCTAGTCAATAAGGTTCACTGGGCTTGCTTCATTTTAGTGCAGTGGCATGTATTCAATGTAAAAAGCAGCTGCTTTGCCGCCATCGCTGATAAACCGCCTTACTATGGAGCATGTGCTTCTTTGCTGGTGATGAGCCCAGTCGGCGACATAACCTGTGCTACAAAAACGAAGACTTGCAACATGTGTCTAAGGTCGGTGCCAAGTCAACTGAATTATCCGGCGAATGAGATGCTGGTTGTATGTTCGTGTAGGCATGATTTCGGTGAGGTCATAGCTGTAGCTCGTCTATTACGGTTCACTGGGCATGCATCATCTTAGTGAAGGGGCATGTATTTCCTGGAAAAAAGCAGCTGCTTTGCCGCCATTGCTGATAAACCGCCTTACTATGGTGCATGCGCTTCTTTGCTGGTGATGAGCACAGTCGGCCACAGAACCTGTGCTACAAAAACGAAGAATTGCAACATGTGTCTATGGTCGGTGCCACCAAGTCCACTGAATTGTCCGGCGAGTGAGATGCTGGTTGTATGTTCGTGTAGGCATGATTTCGCTGAGGTCATAGGTGTAGCTCGTCTATAACGGTTCACTGGGTTGCTTCATCTTAGTGTAGGGGCATGTAATCTCTGGAAAAAGCAGCTGGTTTGCCGCCATCGCTGATAAACCGCCTTCGTATGGAGAATGTGCGTCCGTGCTGGTGATGAGCCCAGTCGGCCAAAGAACTTGTGCTACAAAAACGAAGAATTGCAACATGTGTCTATGGTCGGTGCCACCAAGCCAACTGAATTATCCGGCGAATGAGATGCTGGTTCTATGCGTGTAGGCATGATTTCGCTGATGTCATAGCTGTAGCTCATCAATAACGGTTCAATGGGCTTGCTTCATCTTACTGAAGGGTCATGTATTTCCTGGAAAAAACAGCTGCTTTGCCGCCATCGCTGATAAACCGCCTTACTATACAGCATGTGCTTCCGTGATGGTGCTGAGCACTGTCGGCCACAGAACCTGTGCTACAAAAACGAAGAATTGAAACATGTGTCTATGGTCGGTGGCACCAAGTCCACTGAATTATCTGGTGAATGAGATGCTGGTTGTATGTTTGTGTAGGCATGATTTCGCTGAGGTCATAGCTGTAGCTCGTCTATAACGGTTCACTGGGCTTGCTTCATCTTATTGCAGGGGTAGTATTCCCTGGAAAAAGCAGCTGCTTTGCCGCCATCGCTGAAAAACCGCCTTCCTATGGAGCATGTGCTTCCGTGCTGGTGATGAGCCTAGTCGGCCACAGAACCTGTGCTACAAAAACGAAGAATTGCAACATGTGGCTATTGTAGGCGCAACCAAGGCCACTGATTTATCCGGCGAATGAGATGCTGGTTGTATGCTCGTGTTGGCATGAATTTGCTGAGGTCATAGCTGCAGCTCGTCTATAACGGTTCACTGGGCTTGCTTCATCTTAGTGTAGGGGCATGAATTCATTAGAAAAAGCAGCTGCTTTGCCGCCATCCCTGATACACCGCCTTCCTATGGAGCATGTGCTTCCGTGCTGGTTATGAGCGCAGTCGGCCACATAACCTGTGCTACAAAAACGATGAATTGCAACATGTGTCTATGGTCGGTGCCACCAAGTCCACTGAATTATCCGGCGAATGAGATGCTGGTTGTATATTCGTGTAGGCATGATTTCGGTGAGGTCATAGCTGTAGCTCGTCTATAACGGTTCACTGGGCATGCTTCATCTTAGTGAAGGGGCATGTATTTTCTGGAAAAAGCAGCTGCTTTGCCGCCATCGCTGATAAACCGCCTTACTATACAGCATGTGCTTCCGTGCTGGTGCTGAGCCCAGTCGGCCACAGAACCTGTGCTAAAAAACGAAGAATTGCAACATGTGTCTATGGTCGGTGGCACCAAGTCCACTGAATTATCCGGCGCATGAGATGCTGGTTGTATGCTCGTTTAGGCATGATTTCGCTGAGGTCATAGCTGTAGCTCGACTATAACGGTTCACTGGGCTTGCTTCATCTTAGTGCAGTTACATGTATTTTCTGGAAAAAGCAGCTGCTTTGCCGCCATCGCTGATAAACCGCCTTACTATGGAGCATGTGCTTCCGCGCTGATGATGAACCCAGTCGGCCTCAGAACCAGTGCTACAAAAACGAAGAATTGCAACATGTGTATATGGCCGGTGCCACCATGTCCACATAATTATCCGGTGAATGAGATGCTGGTTGTATGTTCGTGTAGGCCTTATTTCGCTGAGGTCATAGTTGTAGCTATTCTATAAGGTTCACGGGGCTTGCTTCATTTTAGTGCAGGGGCATGTATTCCCTGTAAAAAGCAGCTGCTTTGCCGCCATCGCTGATACCCCACCTTACTATGGAGCATGTGCTTCTGTGCTGGTGATGAGCCCAGTCGGCGACATAACCTGTGCTACAAAAACGATGAATTGCAACATGTGTCTATGGTCGGTGCCACCAAGTCCACTGAATTATCCTTGGAATGAGATGCTGGTTGTATATTCGTGTAGGCATGATTCCGCTGAGGTCGTACCTGTAGCTCGTCTATAGCGCTTCACTGGGCTTGTTTCATCTTAGTGCAGTTGCAGGTATTCCCTGGAAAGAGCAGCTGCTTTGCCGCCATCGCTGATAAACCGCCTTACTATACAGCATGTGCTTTAGTGCTGGTGCTGAGCCCAGTCGGCCACAGAACCTGTGCTACAAAAACGAAGAATTGCAACATGTGTTTATGGTCGGTGGCACCAAGTCCACTGAATTATCCGGCGCATGAGATGCTGGTTGTATGTTCGTGTAGGCATGATTTCGCTGAGGTCATAGCTGTAGCTCGTCTATAACGGTTCACTGGGCTTGCTTCATCTTAATGCAGGGGCATGTATTCCCTGGAAATAGCAGCTGCCTTCCCGCCATCGCTGATAAAACGCCTTCCTATGGAGCATGTGCTTCCGTGCTGGTGATGAGCCCAATCGGCCACAGAACCTGTGCTACAAAAACGAAGAATTGCAACATGTGTCTAAGGCCGGGGCCACCAAGTCCACTGAATTATCCGGCGAATGAGATGCTGCGTGTATGCTCGTGTAGGCATTATTTCGCTGAGGTCATAGTTGTAGCTAGTCAATAAGGTTCACTGGGCTTGCTTCATTTTAGTGCAGGGGCATGTATTCCCTGTAAAAAGCAGCTGCTTTGCCGCCATCGCTGATAAACCACCATACAATGGAGCATGTGCTTCTGTGCTGGTGATGAGCCCAGTCGGCGACATAACCTGTGCTACAAAAACGAAGACTTGCAACATGTGTCTATGGTCGGTGCCAAGTCAACTGAATTATCCGGTGAATGAGATGCTGGTTGTATGTTCGTGTAGGCATTATTTCGCTGAGGTCATAGTTGTAGCTAGTCTATAAGGTTCACTGGGCTTGCTTCATCTTAGTGAAGGGGCATGTATTTTCTGGAAAAAGCAGCTGCTTTGCCGCCATCGCTGATAAACCGCCTTACTATGGAGCATGTGCTTCCGTGCTGATGATGAACCCAGTCGGCCTCAGAACCAGTGCTACAAAAACGAAGAATTGCAACATGTGTATATGGCTGGTGCCACCATGTCCACATAATTATCCGGTGAATGAGATGCTGGTTGTATGTTCGTGTAGGCATTATTTCGCTGAGGTCATAGTTGTAGCTAGTCTATAAGGTTCACTGGGCTTGCTTCATTTTAGTGCAGGGGCATGTATTCCCTATAAAAAGCAGCTGCTTTGCCGCCATCGCTGATAAACCACCTTACTATGGAGCATGTGCTTCTGTGCTGGTGATGAGCCCAGTCGGCGACATAACCTGTGCTACAAAAACGAAGACTTGCAACATGTGTCTATGGTCGGTGCCAAGTCAACTGAATTATCCGGCGAATGAGATGCTGGTTGTATGTTCGTGTAGGCATGATTTGGGTGAGGTCATAGCTGTAGCTCCTCTATTACGGTTCACTGGGCATGCATCATCTTAGTGAAGGGGCATGTATTTCCTGGAAAAAAGCAGCTGCTTTGCCGCCATTGCTGATAAACCGCCTTACTATGGTGCATGTGCTTCTTTGCTGGTGATGAGCACAGTCGGCCACAGAACCTGTGCTACAAAAACGAAGAATTGCAACATGTGTCTATGGTCGGTGCCACCAAGTCCACTGAATTGTCCGGCGAGTGAGATGCTGGTTGTATGTTCGTGTAGGCATGATTTCGCTGAGGTCATAGGTGTAGCTCGTCTATAACGGTTCACTGGGTTGCTTCATCTTAGTGTAGGGGCATGTAATCTCTGGAAAAAGCAGCTGCTTTGCCGCCATCGCTGATAAACCGCCTTCGTATGGAGAATGTGCGTCCGTGCTGGTGATGAGCCCAGTCGGCCAAAGAACCTGTGCTACAAAAACGAAGAATTGCAACATGTGTCTATGGTCGGTGCCACCAAGTCTACTGAATTATCCGGCGAATGAGATGCTGGTTCTATGCGTGTATGCATGATTTCGCTGATGTCATAGCTGTAGCTCATCAATAACGGTTCACTGGGCTTGCTTCATCTTAGTGAAGGGTCATGTATTTCCTGGAAAATACAGCTGCTTTGCCGCCATCGCTGACAAACCGCCTTACTATACAGCATGTGCTTCCGTGCTGGTGCTGAGCACTGTCGGCCACAGAACCTGTGCTACAAAAACGAAGAATTGCAACATGTGTCTATGGTCGGTGGCACCAAGTCCACTGAATTATCCGGCGAATGAGATGCTGGTTGTATGTTTGTGTAGGCATGATTTCTCTGAGGTCATAGCTGTAGCTCGTCTATAACGGTTCACTGGGCTTGTTTCATCTTATTGCAGGGGTAGTATTCCCTGGAAAAAGCAGCTGCTTTGCCGCCATCGCTGATAAACCGCCTTCCTATGGAGCATGTGCTTCCGTGCTGGTGATGAGCCCAGTCGGCCACAGAACCTGTGCTACAAAAAAGAAGAATTGCAACATGTGGCTATGGTAGGCGCAACCAAGGCCACTGATTTATCCGGCGAATGAGATGCTGGTTGTATGCTCGTGTAGGCATGATTTTGCTGAGGTCATAGCTGCAGCTCGTCTATAACGGTTCACTGGGCTTGCTTCATGATAGTGTAGGGGCATGAATTCATTAGAAAAAGCAGCTGCTTTGCCGCCATCCCTGATACTCCGCCTTCCTATGGAGCATGTGCTTCCGTGCTGGTTATGAGCCCAGTCGGCCACATAACCTGTGCTACAAAAACGATGAATTGCAACATGTGTCTATGGTCGGTGCCACCAAGTCCGCTGAATTATCCTGCGAATGAGATGCTGGTTGTATATTCGTGTAGGCATGATTTCGGTGAGGTCATAGCTGTAGCTCGTCTATAACGGTTCACTGGGCATGCTTCATCTTAGTGAAGGGGCATGTATTTCCTGGAAAAAGCAGCTGCTTTGCCGCCATCGCTGATAAACCACCTTACTATGGAGAATGTGCTTCCGTGCTGGTTATGAGCCCAGTCGGCCACATAACCTGTCCTACAAAAACGTTGAATTGCAACATGTGTCTATGGTCGGTGCCACCCAGTCCACAGAATTATCCGGCGAGTGAGATGCTGGTTGTATGTTTGTGTAGGCATAATTTTGCTGAGGACAAAGCTGTAGCTCGTCTATAACGGTTCACTGGGCTTGCTTCATCTTAGTGTAGGGGCATGTATTCCCTGGAAAAAGCAGTTTCTTTGCCGCAACCGCTGATAAACCGCCTTCCTATGGAGCATGTGCTTCCTTGCTGGTGATCAGCCAAGTCGGCCACAAAATCTGTGCTACAAAAACGAAGAATTGCAACATGTGTCTAAGGTCGGTGCCACCAAGTCTACTGAATTATCCGGCGAATGAGATGCTGGTTGTATGCGTGTAGGCATGCTTTCGCTGATGTCATAGCTGTAGCTCGTCTATAAGGTTCACTGGGCTTGCTTCATCTTAGTGAAGGTGCATGTATAATCTGGAAAAAGCAGCTGCTTTGCCGCCATCGCTGATAAACCGCCTTACTATGGAGCATGTGCTTCCGTGCTGATGATGAACCCAGTCGGCCTCAGAACCAGTGCTACAAAAACGAAGAATTGCAACATGTGTATATGGCTGGTGCCACCATGTCCACATAATTATTCGGTGAATGAGATGCTGGTTGTATGTTCGTGTAGGCATTATTTCGCTGAGGTCATAGTTGTAGCTAGTCTATAAGGTTCACTGGGCTTGCTTCATTTTAGTGCAGGGGCATGTATTCCCTATAAAAAGCAGCTGCTTTGCCGCCATCGCTGATAAACCACCTTACTATGGAGCATGTGCTTCTGTGCTGGTGATGAGCCCAGTCGGCGACATAACCTGTGCTACAAAAACGAAGACTTGCAACATGTGTCTATGGTCGGTGCCAAGTCAACTGAATTATCCGGCGAATGAGATGCTGGTTGTATGTTCGTGTAGGCATGATTTGGGTGAGGTCATAGCTGTAGCTCCTCTATTACGGTTCACTGGGCATGCATCATCTTAGTGAAGGGGCATGTATTTCCTGGAAAAAAGCAGCTGCTTTGCCGCCATTGCTGATAAACCGCCTTACTATGGTGCATGTGCTTCTTTGCTGGTGATGAGCACAGTCGGCCACAGAACCTGTGCTACAAAAACGAAGAATTGCAACATGTGTCTATGGTCGGTGCCACCAAGTCCACTGAATTGTCCGGCGAGTGAGATGCTGGTTGTATGTTCGTGTAGGCATGATTTCGCTGAGGTCATAGGTGTAGCTCGTCTATAACGGTTCACTGGGTTGCTTCATCTTAGTGTAGGGGCATGTAATCTCTGGAAAAAGCAGCTGCTTTGCCGCCATCGCTGATAAACCGCCTTCGTATGGAGAATGTGCGTCCGTGCTGGTGATGAGCCCAGTCGGCCAAAGAACCTGTGCTACAAAAACGAAGAATTGCAACATGTGTCTATGGTCGGTGCCACCAAGTCTACTGAATTATCCGGCGAATGAGATGCTGGTTCTATGCGTGTATGCATGATTTCGCTGATGTCATAGCTGTAGCTCATCAATAACGGTTCACTGGGCTTGCTTCATCTTAGTGAAGGGTCATGTATTTCCTGGAAAAAACAGCTGCTTTGCCGCCATCGCTGACAAACCGCCTTACAATACAGCATGTGCTTCCGTGCTGGTGCTGAGCACTGTCGGCCACAGAACCTGTGCTACAAAAACGAAGAATTGCAACATGTGTCTATGGTCGGTGGCACCAAGTCCACTGAATTATCCGGCGAATGAGATGCTGGTTGTATGTTTGTGTAGGCATGATTTCTCTGAGGTCATAGCTGTATCTCGTCTATAACGGTTCACTGGGCTTGCTTCATCTTATTGCAGGGGTAGTATTCCCTGGAAAAAGCAGCTGCTTTGCCGCCATCGCTGATAAAACGCCTTCCTATGGAGCATGTACTTCCGTGCTGGTGATGAGCCCAGTCGGCCACAGAACCTGTGCTACAAAAAAGAAGAATTGCAACATGTGGCTATGGTAGGCGCAACCAAGGCCACTGATTTATCCGGCGAATGAGATGCTGGTTGTATGCTCGTGTAGGCATGATTTTGCTGAGGTCATAGCTGCAGCTCGTCTATAACGGTTCACTGGGCTTGCTTCATCATAGTGTAGGGGCATGAATTCATTAGAAAAAGCAGCTGCTTTGCCGCCATCCCTGATACACCGCCTTCCTATGGAGCATGTGCTTCCGTGCTGGTTATGAGCCCAGTCGGCCACATAACCTGTGCTACAAAAACGATGAATTGCAACATGTGTCTATGGTCGGTGCCACCAAGTCCGCTGAATTATCCTGCGAATGAGATGCTGGTTGTATATTCGTGTAGGCATGATTTCGGTGAGGTCATAGCTGTAGCTCGTCTATAACGGTTCACTGGGCATGCTTCATCTTAGTGAAGGGGCATGTATTTCCTGGAAAAAGCAGCTGCTTTGCCGCCATCGCTGATAAACCACCTTACTATGGAGAATGTGCTTCCGTGCTGGTTATGAGCCCAGTCGGCCACATAACCTGTCCTACAAAAACGTTGAATTGCAACATGTGTCTATGGTCTGTGCCACCAAGTCCACAGAATTATCCGGCGAGTGAGATGCTGGTTGTATGTTTGTGTAGGCATAATTTTGCTGAGGTCAAAGCTGTAGCTCGTCTATAACGGTTCACTGGGCTTGCTTCATCTTAGTGTAGGGGCATGTATTCCCTGGAAAAAGCAGTTTCTTTGCCGCAACCGCTGATAAACCGCCTTCCTATGGAGCATGTGCTTCCTTGCTGGTGATCAGCCAAGTCGGCCACAAAACCTGTGCTACAAAAACGAAGAATTGCAACATGTGTCTAAGGTCGGTGCCACCAAGTCTACTGAATTATCCGGCGAATGAGATGCTGGTTGTATGCGTGTAGGCATGATTTCGCTGATGTCATAGCTGTAGCTCGTCCATAAGGTTCACTGGGCTTGCTTCATCTTAGTGAAGGTGCATGTATAATCTGGAAAAAGCAGCTGCTTTGCCGCTATCACTGATAAACCGCCTTACTATGGAGCATGTGCTTCCGTGCTGGTGATGAACCCAGTCGGCCTCAGAACCAGTGCTACAAAAACGAAGAATTGCAACATGTGTGTATGGCCGGTGCCACCATGTCCACTTAATTATCCGGTGAATGAGATGCTGGTTGTATGTTCGTGTAGGCATTATTTCGCTGAGGTCATAGTTGTAGCTAGTCAATAAGGTTCACTGGGCTTGCTTCATTTTAGTGCAGGGGCATGTATTCAATGTAAAAAGCAGCTGCTTTGCCGCCATTGCTGATAAACCGCCTTACTATGGTGCATGCGCTTCTTTGCTGGTGATGAGCACAGTCGGCCACAGAACCTGTCCTACAAAAACGAAGAATTGCAACATGTGTCTATGGTCGGTGCCACCAAGTCCACTGAATTGTCCGGCGAGTGAGATGCTGGTAGTATGTTCGTGTAGGCATGATTTCGCTGAGGTCATAGGTGTAGCTCGTCTATAGCGGTTCACTGGGTTGCTTCATCTTAGTGTAGGGGCATGTAATCTCTGGAAAAAGCAGCTGGTTTGCCGCCATCGCTGATAAACCGCCTTCGTATGGAGAATGTGCGTCCGTGCTGGTGATGAGCCCAGTCGGCCAAAGAACTTGTGCTACAAAAACGAAGAATTGCAACATGTGTCTATGGTCGGTGCCACCAAGCCTACTGAATTATCCGGCGAATGAGATGCTGGTTCTATGCGTGTAGGCATGATTTCCCTGATGTCATAGCTGTAGCTCATCAATAACGGTTCACTGGGCTTGCTTCATCTTACTGAAGGGTCATGTATTTCCTGGAAAAAACAGCTGCTTTGCCGCCATCGCTGATAAACCGCCTTACTATACAGCATGTGCTTCCGTGATGGTGCTGAGCACTGTCGGCCACAGAACCTGTGCTACAAAAACGAAGAATTGAAACATGTGTCTATGGTCGGTGGCACCAAGTCCACTGAATTATCCGGCGAATGAGATGCTGGTTGTATGTTTGTGTAGGCATGATTTCGCTGAGGTCATAGCTGTAGCTCGTCTATAACGGTTCACTGGGCTTGCTTCATCTTATTGCAGGGGTAGTATTCCCTGGAAAAAGCAGCTGCTTTGCCGCCATCGCTGAAAAACCGCCTTCCTATGGAGCATGTGCTTCCGTGCTGGTGATGAGCCTAGTCGGCCACAGAACCTGTGCTACAAAAACGAAGAATTGCAACATGTGGCTATGGTAGGCGCAACCAAGGCCACTGATTTATCCGGCGAATGAGATGCTGGTTGTATGCTCGTGTAGGCATGATTTTGCTGAGGTCATAGCTGCAGCTCGTCTATAACGGTTCACTGGGCTTGCTTCATCTTAGTGTAGGGGCATGAATTCATTAGAAAAAGCAGCTGCTTTGCCGCCATCCCTGATACACCGCCTTCCTATGGAGCATGTGCTTCCGTGCTGGTTATGAGCGCAGTCGGCCACATAACCTGCGCTACAAAAACGATGAATTGCAACATGTGTCTATGGTCGGTGCCACCAAGTCCACTGAATTATCCGGCGAATGAGATGCTGGTTGTATATTCGTGTAGGCATGATTTCGGTGAGGTCATAGCTGTAGCTCGTCTATAACGGTTCACTGGGCATGCTTCATCTTAGTGAAGGGGCATGTATTTCCTGGAAAAAGCAGCTGCTTTGCCGCCATCGCTGATAAACCGCCTTACTATACAGCATGTGCTTCCGTGCTGGCGCTGAGCCAAGTCGGCCACAGAACCTGTGCTAAAAAACGAAGAATTGCAACATGTGTCTATGGTCGGTGGCACCAAGTCCACTGAATTATCCGGCGTATGAGATGCTGGTTGTATGTTCGTGTAGGCATGATTTCGCTGAGGTGATAGCTGTAGCTCGTCTATAACGGTTCACTGGGCTTGCTTCATCTTAGTCAGGGGCATGTATTCCCTGGAAATAGCAGCTGCCTTGCCGCCATCGCTGATAAAACGCCTTCCTATGGAGCATGTGCTTCCGTGCTGGTGATGAGCCCAGTCGGCCACTGAACCCTGTGCTACAAAAACGAAGAATTGCAACATGTGTCTATGGTCGGTGCCACCAAGTCAACTGAATTATCCGGCGAATGAGATGCTGGTTGTATGCTCGTTTAGGCATGATTTCGCTGAGGTCATAGCTGTAGCTCGACTATAACGGTTCACTGGGCTTGCTTCATCTTAGTGCAGTTGCATGTATTTTCTGGAAAAAGCAGCTGCTTTGCCGCCATCGCTGATAAACCGCCTTACTATGGAGCATGTGCTTCCGCGCTGATGATGAACCCAGTCGGCCTCAGAACCAGTGCTACAAAAACGAAGAATTGCAACATGTGTATATGGCCGGTGCCACCATGTCCACATAATTATCCGGTGAATGAGATGCTGGTTGTATGTTCGTGTAGGCCTTATTTCGCTGAGGTCATAGTTGTAGCTATTCTATAAGGTTCACGGGGCTTGCTTCATTTTAGTGCAGGGGCATGTATTCCCTGTAAAAAGCAGCTGCTTTGCCGCCATCGCTGATACCTCACCTTACTATGGAGCATGTGCTTCTGTGCTGGTGATGAGCCCAGTCGGCGACATAACCTGTGCTACAAAAACGAAGACTTGCAACATGTGTCTATGGTCGGTGCCAAGTCAACTGAATTATCCGGCGAATGAGATGCTGGTTGTATGTTCGTGTAGGCATGATTTCGGTGAGGTCATAGCTGTAGCTCGTCTATTACGGTTCACTGGGCATGCATCATCTTAGTGAAGGGGCATGTATTTCCTGGGAAAAAGCAGCTGCTTTGCCGCCATTGCTGATAAACCGCCTTACTATGGTGCATGTGCTTCTTTGCTGGTGATGAGCCCAGTCGGCCACAGAACCTGTGCTACAAAAACGAAGAATTGAAACATGTGTCTAGGGTCGGTGTCACCAAGTCCACTGAATTGTCCGACGAGTGAGATGCTGGTTGTATGTTCTGTAGGCTTGATTTCGCTGAGGTCATAGGTGTAGCTCATCTATAACGGTTCACTGGGTTGCTTCATCTTAATGTAGGGGCATGTAATCCCTGGAAAAAGCAGCTGCTTTGCCACCATTGCTGATAAACCACCTTACAATGCAGCATGTGCTTCCGTGCTGGTGATGAGCCCAGTCGGCCACAGAACCTGTGCTACAAAAACGATGAATTGCAACATGTGTCTATGGTCGGTGCCACCAAGTCCACTGAATTATCCGGCGAATGAGATGCTGGTTGTATGCTCGTTTAGGCATGATTTCGCTGAGGTCATAGCTGTAGCTCGACTATAACGGTTCACTGGGCTTGCTTCATCTTAGTGCAGGGGCATGTATTCCCTGGAAAAAGCAGCTGCTTTTCCGCCATCGCTGATAAACCGCCTTCCTATGGAGCATGTGCTTCCGTGCTGGTGACGAGCCCAGTCGGCCACAGAACCTTTGCTACAAAAACGAAGAATTGCAACATGTGTCTAGGGTCGGTGCCACCAAGTCTACTGAATTATCCGGCGAAAGAGATGCTGGTTGTATGCTCGTGTAGGCATGATTTCGCTGAAGTCATAGCTGTAGCTCATCTATAAAGGTTCACTGGTCTTACTTCATCTTAGTGCAGGGCCATTTATTCCCTGGAAAAAGCAGCTGCTTTGCCACCATCGCTGATAAACCACCTTACTATGCAGCATGTGCTTCCGTGCTGGTGTTGAGCCCAGTCGGCCACAGAACCTGTGCTACAAAAACGATGAATTGCAACATGTGTCTATGGTCGGTGCCACCAAGTCCACTGAATTATCCGGGGAATGAGATGCTGGTTGTATATTCGTGTAGGCATGATTCCGCTGAGGTCGTAACTGTAGCTCGTCTATAGCGCTTCACTGGGCTTGTTTCATCTTAGTGCAGTTGCATGTATTCCCTGGAAAGAGCAGCTGCTTTGCCGCCATCGCTGATAAACCGCCTTACTATACAGCATGTGCTTCCGTGCTGGTGCTGAGCCCAGTCGGCCACAGAACCTGTGCTACAAAAACGAAGAATTGCAACATGTGTTTATGGTCGGTGGCACCAAGTCCACTGAATTATCCGGCGCATGAGATGCTGGTTGTATGTTCGTGTAGGCATGATTTCGCTGAGGTCATAGCTGTAGCTCGTCTATAACGGTTCACTGGGCTTGCTTCATCTTAATGCAGGGGCATGTATTCCCTGGAAATAGCAGCTGCCTTCCCGCCATCGCTGATAAAACGCCTTCCTATGGAGCATGTGCTTCCGTGCTGGTGATGAGCCCAGTCGGCCACAGAACCTGGGCTACAAAAACGAAGAATTGCAACATGTGTCTAAGGCCGGGGCCACCAAGTCCACTGAATTATCCGGCGAATGAGATGCTGCTTGTATGCTCGTGTAGGCATTATTTCGCTGAGGTCATAGTTGTAGCTAGTCAATAAGGTTCACTGGGCTTGCTTCATTTTAGTGCAGGGGCATGTATTCCCTGTAAAAAGCAGCTGCTTTGCCGCCATCGCTGATAAACCACCATACTATGGAGCATGTGCTTCTGTGCTGGTGATGAGCCCAGTCGGCGACATAACCTGTGCTACAAAAACGAAGACTTGCAACATGTGTCTATGATCGGTGCCAAGTCAACTGAATTATCCGGTGAATGAGATGCTGGTTGTATGTTCGTGTAGGCATTATTTCGCTGAGGTCATAGTTGTAGCTAGTCTATAAGGTTCACTGGGCTTGCTTCATTTTAGTGCAGGGGCATGTATTCCCTATAAAAAGCAGCTGCTTTGCCGCCATGGCTGATAAACCACCTTACTATGGAGCATGTGCTTCTGTGCTGGTGATGAGCCCAGTCGGCGACATAACCTGTGCCACAAAAACGAAGACTTGCAACAGGTGTCTATGGTCGGTGCCACCAAGTTCACTGAATTATCCGGGGAATGGGATGCTGGATGTATGCTCGTGTAGGCCTGATTTCGCTGAGGTCACAGTGGTAGGTCGTGTATAATGGTTCACTGGGCTTGCTTCATCTTAGTGCAGGGGCATGTATTTTCTGGAAAAAGCAGCTGCTTTGCCGCCATCGCTGATAAACCGCCTTACTATGGAGCATGTGCTTCCGTGCTGATGATGAACCCAGTCGACCTCAGAACCAGTGCTACAAAAACGAAGAATTGCAACATGTGTATATGAGATGCTGGTTGTATGTTCGTGTAGGCATGAGTTGGGTGAGGTCATAGCTGTAGCTCCTCTATTACGGTTCACTGGGCATGCATCATCTTAGTGAAGGGGCATGTATTTCCTGGAAAAAAGCAGCTGCTTTGCCGCCATTGCTGATAAGCCGCCTTACTATGGTGCATGTGCTTCTTTGCTGGTGATGAGCACAGTCGGCCACAGAACCTGTGCTGCAAAAACGAAGAATTGCAACATGTGTCTATGGTCGGTGCCACCAAGTCCACTGAATTGTCCGGCGAGTGAGATGCTGGTTGTATGTTCGTGTAGGCATGATTTCGGTGAGGCCATAGGTGTAGCTCGTCTATAATGGTTCACTGGGTTGCTTCATCTTAGTGTAGGGGCATGTAATCTCTGGAAAAAGCAGCTGCTTTGCCGCCATCGCTGATAAACCGCCTTCGTATGGAGAATGTGCGTCCGTGCTGGTGATGAGCCCAGTCGGCCAAAGAGCCTGTGCTACAAAAACGAAGAATTGCAACATGTGTCTATGGTCGGTGCCACCAAGTCTACTGAATTATCCGGCGAATGAGATGCTGGTACTATGCGTGTAGGCATGATTTCACCGATGCCATAGCTGTAGCTCATCAATAACGGTTCACTGGGCTTGCTTCATCTTAGTGAAGGGTCATGTATTTCCTGGAAAAAACAGCTGCTTTGCCGCCATCGCTGACAAACCGCCTTACTATACAGCATGTGCTTCCGTGCGGGTGCTGAGCACTGTCGGCCACAGAACCTGTGCTACAAAAACGAAGAATTGCAACATGTGTCTATGGTCGGTGGCACCAAGGCCGCTGATTTATCCGGCGAATGAGATGCTGGTTGTATGCTCGTGTAGGAATGATTTTGCTGAGGTCATAGCTGCAGCTCGTCTATAACGGTTCACTGGGCTTGCTTCATCTTAGTGTAGGGGCATGAATTCATTAGAAAAAGCAGCTGCTTTGCCGCCATCCCTGATACACCGCCTTCCTATGGAGCATGTGCTTCCGTGCTGGTTATGAGCCCAGTCGGCCACATAACCTGTGCTACAAAAACGATGAATTGCAACATGTGTCTATGGTCGGTGCCACCAAGTCCGCTGAATTATCCGGCGAATGAGATGCTGGTTGTATATTCGTGTAGGCATGATTACGGTGAGGTCATAGCTGTAGCTCGTCTATAACGGTTCACTGGGCATGCTTCATCTTAGTGAAGGGGCATGTATTTCCTGGAAAAAGCAGCTGCTTTGCCGCCATCGCTGATAAACCACCTTACTATGGAGAATGTGCTTCCGTGCTGGTTATGAGCCCAGTCGGCCACATAACCTGTCCTACAAAAACGTTGAATTGCAACATGTGTCTATGGTCGGTGCCACCAAGTCCACAGAATTATCCGGCGAGTGAGATGCTGGTTGTATGTTTGTGTAGGCATAATTTTGCTGAGGTCATAGCTGTAGCTCGTCTATAAGGTTCACTGGGCTTGCTTCATCTTAGTGAAGTGGCATGTTTTTTCTGGAAAAAACAGCTGCTTTGCCGCCATCGCTGATAAACCGCCTTACTATACAGCATGTGCTTCCGTGCTGGTGCTGAGCCCAGTCGGCCACAGAACCTGTGCTACAAAAACGAAGAATTGCAACATGTGGCTAAGTTGGCGCAACCAAGGCCACTGATTTATCCGGCGAATGAGATGCTGGTTGTATGCTCGTGTAAGCATGATTTTGCTGAGGTCATAGCTGCAGCTCGTCTATAACGGTTCACTGGGCTTGCTTCATCTTAGTGTAGGGGCATGAATTCATTAGAAAAAGCAGCTGCTTTGCCGCCATCCCTGATACACCGCCTTCCTATGGAGCATGTGCTTCCGTGCTGGTTATGAGCCCAGTCGGCCACATAACCTGTGCTACAAAAACGATGAATTGCAACATGTGTCTATGGTCGGTGCCACCAAGTCCGCTGAATTATCCGGCGAATGAGATGCTGGTTGTATATTCGTGTAGGCATGATTTCGGTGAGGTCATAGCTGTAGCTCGTCTATAACGGTTCACTGGGCATGCTTCATCTTAGTGAAGGGGCATGTATTTCCTGGAAAAAGCAGCTGCTTTGCCGCCATCGCTGATAAACCACCTTACTATGGAGAATGTGCTTCCGTGCTGGTTATGAGCCCTGTCGGCCACATAACCTGTCCAACAAAAACGTTGAATTGCAACATGTGTCTATGGTCGGTGGCACCAAGTCCACTGAATTATCCGGCGATTGAGATGCTGGTTGTATGTTTGTGTAGGCATGATTTCGCTGAGGTCATAGCTGTAGCTCGTCTATAACGGTTCACTGGGCTTGCTTCATCTTAGTGCAGTTGCATGTATTCCCTGGAAAGAGCAGCTGCTTTGCCGCCATCGCTGATAAACCGCCTTACTATACAGCATGTGCTTCCGTGCTGGTGCTGAGCCCAGTCGGCCACAGAACCTGTGCTACAAAAACGAAGAATTGCAACATGTGTCTATGGTCGGCGGCACCAAGTCCACTGAATTATCCGGCGCATGAGATGCTGGTTGTATGTTCGTGTAGGCATGATTTCGCTAAAGTCATAGCTGTAGCTCGTCTATAACGGTTCACTGGGCTTGCTTCATCTTAGTGCAGTTGCATGTATTCCCTGGAAAGAGCAGCTGCTTTGCCGCCATCGCTGATAAACCGCCTTACTATACAGCATGTGCTTCCGTGCTGGTGCTGAGCCCAGTCGGCCACAGAACCTGTGCTACAAAAACGAAGAATTGCAACATGTGTCTATGGTCGGCGGCACCAAGTCCACTGAATTATCCGGCGCATGAGATGCTGGTTGTATGTTCGTGTAGGCATGATTTCGCTGAGGTCATAGCTGTAGCTCGACTATAACGGTTCACTGGGCTTGCTTCATCTTAGTGCAGGGGCATGTATTCCCTGGAAAAAGCAGCTGCTTTGCCGCCATCGCTGATAAACCACCTTCCTATGGAGCATGTGCTTCCGTGCTGGTGACGAGTCGAGTCGGCCACAGAACCTGTGCTACAAAAACGAAGAATTGCAACATGTGTCTATGACCGGGGCCACCAAGTCCACTGAATTATCCGGCGAATGAGATGCTGCTTGTATGCTCGTGTAGGCATAATTTCGCAGATGTCATAGCTGTAGCTCGTATATAATGGTTCACCGGGCTTGCTTCATCTTATTGCAGGGGCATATATTCTCTGTAAAAACCAGCTGCTTTGCCGCCATCGCTGATAAACCGCCTTTCAATGGAGCATGTGCTTCCGTGCTGGTGATGAGCCCAGTCGGCCACAGAACCTGTGCTACCAAAACGAAGAATTGCAACATGTGTCTATGGTCGGTGCCACCAAGTCCACTGAATTATCCGGCGAATGAAATGCTGGTTGTATGTTCGTGTAGGCATGATTTCGCTGAGGTCATAGCTGTAGCTCGTCTATAAGGTTCACTGGGCTTGCTTCATCTTAGTGAAGTGGCATGTATTTTCTGGAAAAAACAGCTGCTTTGCCGCCATCGCTGATAAACCGCCTTACTATACAGCATGTGCTTCCGTGCTGGTGCTGAGCCCAGTCGGCCACATAACCTGTGCTACAAAAACGAAGACTTGCAACATGTGTCTATGGTCGGTGCCAAGTCAACTGAATTATCCGGTGAATGAGATGCTGGTTGTATGTTCGTGTAGGCATTATTTCGCTGAGGTCATAGTTGTAGCTAGTCTATAAGGTTCACTGGGCTTGCTTCATTTTAGTGCAGGGGCATGTATTCCCTATAAAAAGCAGCTGCTTTGCCGCCATCGCTGATAAACCACCTTACTATGGAGCATGTGCTTCTGTGCTGGTGATGAGCCCAGTCGGCGACATAACCTGTGCTACAAAAACGAAGACTTGCAACATGTGTCTATGGTCGGTGCCAAGTCAACTGAATTATCCGGCGAATGAGATGCTGGTTGTATGTTCGTGTAGGCATGATTTGGGTGAGGTCATAGCTGTAGCTCCTCTATTACGGTTCACTGGGCATGCATCATCTTAGTGAAGGGGCATGTATTTCCTGGAAAAAAGCAGCTGCTTTGCCGCCATTGCTGATAAACCGCCTTACTATGGTGCATGTGCTTCTTTGCTGGTGATGAGCACAGTCGGCCACAGAACCTGTGCTGCAAAAACGAAGAATTGCAACATGTGTCTATGGTCGGTGCCACCAAGTCCACTGAATTGTCCGGCGAGTGAGATGCTGCTTGTATGCTCGTGTAGGCATTATTTCGCTGAGGTCATAGTTGTAGCTAGTCAATAAGGTTCACTGGGCTTGCTTCATTTTAGTGCAGGGGCATGTATTCCCTGTAAAAAGCAGCTGCTTTGCCGCCATCGCTGATAAACCACCATACTATGGAGCATGTGCTTCTGTGCTGGTGATGAGCCCAGTCGGCGACATAACCTGTGCTACAAAAACGAAGACTTGCAACATGTGTCTATGGTCGGTGCCAAGTCAACTGAATTATCCGGTGAATGAGATGCTGGTTGTATGTTCGTGTAGGCATTATTTCGCTGAGGTCATAGTTGTAGCTAGTCTATAAGGTTCACTGGGCTTGCTTCATTTTAGTGCAGGGGCATGTATTCCCTATAAAAAGCAGCTGCTTTGCCGCCATCGCTGATAAACCACCTTACTATGGAGCATGTGCTTCTGTGCTGGTGATGAGCCCAGTCGGCGACATAACCTGTGCCACAAAAACGAAGACTTGCAACAGGTGTCTATGGTCGGTGCCACCAAGTTCACTGAATTATCCGGGGAATGGGATGCTGGATGTATGCTCGTGTAGGCCTGATTTCGCTGAGGTCACAGTGGTAGGTCGTGTATAATGGTTCACTGGGCTTGCTTCATCTTAGTGCAGGGGCATGTATTTTCTGGAAAAAGCAGCTGCTTTGCCGCCATCGCTGATAAACCGCCTTACTATGGAGCATGTGCTTCCGTGCTGATGATGAACCCAGTCGACCTCAGAACCAGTGCTACAAAAACGAAGAATTGCAACATGTGTATATGAGATGCTGGTTGTATGTTCGTGTAGGCATGAGTTGGGTGAGGTCATAGCTGTAGCTCCTCTATTACGGTTCACTGGGCATGCATCATCTTAGTGAAGGGGCATGTATTTCCTGGAAAAAAGCAGCTGCTTTGCCGCCATTGCTGATAAGCCGCCTTACTATGGTGCATGTGCTTCTTTGCTGGTGATGAGCACAGTCGGCCACAGAACCTGTGCTGCAAAAACGAAGAATTGCAACATGTGTCTATGGTCGGTGCCACCAAGTCCACTGAATTGTCCGGCGAGTGAGATGCTGGTTGTATGTTCGTGTAGGCATGATTTCGGTGAGGCCATAGGTGTAGCTCGTCTATAATGGTTCACTGGGTTGCTTCATCTTAGTGTAGGGGCATGTAATCTCTGGAAAAAGCAGCTGCTTTGCCGCCATCGCTGATAAACCGCCTTCGTATGGAGAATGTGCGTCCGTGCTGGTGATGAGCCCAGTCGGCCAAAGAGCCTGTGCTACAAAAACGAAGAATTGCAACATGTGTCTATGGTCGGTGCCACCAAGTCTACTGAATTATCCGGCGAATGAGATGCTGGTACTATGCGTGTAGGCATGATTTCACCGATGCCATAGCTGTAGCTCATCAATAACGGTTCACTGGGCTTGCTTCATCTTAGTGAAGGGTCATGTATTTCCTGGAAAAAACAGCTGCTTTGCCGCCATCGCTGACAAACCGCCTTACTATACAGCATGTGCTTCCGTGCGGGTGCTGAGCACTGTCGGCCACAGAACCTGTGCTACAAAAACGAAGAATTGCAACATGTGTCTATGGTCGGTGGCACCAAGGCCGCTGATTTATCCGGCGAATGAGATGCTGGTTGTATGCTCGTGTAGGAATGATTTTGCTGAGGTCATAGCTGCAGCTCGTCTATAACGGTTCACTGGGCTTGCTTCATCTTAGTGTAGGGGCATGAATTCATTAGAAAAAGCAGCTGCTTTGCCGCCATCCCTGATACACCGCCTTCCTATGGAGCATGTGCTTCCGTGCTGGTTATGAGCCCAGTCGGCCACATAACCTGTGCTACAAAAACGATGAATTGCAACATGTGTCTATGGTCGGTGCCACCAAGTCCGCTGAATTATCCGGCGAATGAGATGCTGGTTGTATATTCGTGTAGGCATGATTACGGTGAGGTCATAGCTGTAGCTCGTCTATAACGGTTCACTGGGCATGCTTCATCTTAGTGAAGGGGCATGTATTTCCTGGAAAAAGCAGCTGCTTTGCCGCCATCGCTGATAAACCACCTTACTATGGAGAATGTGCTTCCGTGCTGGTTATGAGCCCAGTCGGCCACATAACCTGTCCTACAAAAACGTTGAATTGCAACATGTGTCTATGGTCGGTGCCACCAAGTCCACAGAATTATCCGGCGAGTGAGATGCTGGTTGTATGTTTGTGTAGGCATAATTTTGCTGAGGTCATAGCTGTAGCTCGTCTATAAGGTTCACTGGGCTTGCTTCATCTTAGTGAAGTGGCATGTTTTTTCTGGAAAAAACAGCTGCTTTGCCGCCATCGCTGATAAACCGCCTTACTATACAGCATGTGCTTCCGTGCTGGTGCTGAGCCCAGTCGGCCACAGAACCTGTGCTACAAAAACGAAGAATTGCAACATGTGGCTAAGTTGGCGCAACCAAGGCCACTGATTTATCCGGCGAATGAGATGCTGGTTGTATGCTCGTGTAAGCATGATTTTGCTGAGGTCATAGCTGCAGCTCGTCTATAACGGTTCACTGGGCTTGCTTCATCTTAGTGTAGGGGCATGAATTCATTAGAAAAAGCAGCTGCTTTGCCGCCATCCCTGATACACCGCCTTCCTATGGAGCATGTGCTTCCGTGCTGGTTATGAGCCCAGTCGGCCACATAACCTGTGCTACAAAAACGATGAATTGCAACATGTGTCTATGGTCGGTGCCACCAAGTCCGCTGAATTATCCGGCGAATGAGATGCTGGTTGTATATTCGTGTAGGCATGATTTCGGTGAGGTCATAGCTGTAGCTCGTCTATAACGGTTCACTGGGCATGCTTCATCTTAGTGAAGGGGCATGTATTTCCTGGAAAAAGCAGCTGCTTTGCCGCCATCGCTGATAAACCACCTTACTATGGAGAATGTGCTTCCGTGCTGGTTATGAGCCCTGTCGGCCACATAACCTGTCCAACAAAAACGTTGAATTGCAACATGTGTCTATGGTCGGTGGCACCAAGTCCACTGAATTATCCGGCGATTGAGATGCTGGTTGTATGTTTGTGTAGGCATGATTTCGCTGAGGTCATAGCTGTAGCTCGTCTATAACGGTTCACTGGGCTTGCTTCATCTTAGTGCAGTTGCATGTATTCCCTGGAAAGAGCAGCTGCTTTGCCGCCATCGCTGATAAACCGCCTTACTATACAGCATGTGCTTCCGTGCTGGTGCTGAGCCCAGTCGGCCACAGAACCTGTGCTACAAAAACGAAGAATTGCAACATGTGTCTATGGTCGGCGGCACCAAGTCCACTGAATTATCCGGCGCATGAGATGCTGGTTGTATGTTCGTGTAGGCATGATTTCGCTAAAGTCATAGCTGTAGCTCGTCTATAACGGTTCACTGGGCTTGCTTCATCTTAGTGCAGTTGCATGTATTCCCTGGAAAGAGCAGCTGCTTTGCCGCCATCGCTGATAAACCGCCTTACTATACAGCATGTGCTTCCGTGCTGGTGCTGAGCCCAGTCGGCCACAGAACCTGTGCTACAAAAACGAAGAATTGCAACATGTGTCTATGGTCGGCGGCACCAAGTCCACTGAATTATCCGGCGCATGAGATGCTGGTTGTATGTTCGTGTAGGCATGATTTCGCTGAGGTCATAGCTGTAGCTCGACTATAACGGTTCACTGGGCTTGCTTCATCTTAGTGCAGGGGCATGTATTCCCTGGAAAAAGCAGCTGCTTTGCCGCCATCGCTGATAAACCACCTTCCTATGGAGCATGTGCTTCCGTGCTGGTGACGAGTCGAGTCGGCCACAGAACCTGTGCTACAAAAACGAAGAATTGCAACATGTGTCTATGACCGGGGCCACCAAGTCCACTGAATTATCCGGCGAATGAGATGCTGCTTGTATGCTCGTGTAGGCATAATTTCGCAGATGTCATAGCTGTAGCTCGTATATAATGGTTCACCGGGCTTGCTTCATCTTATTGCAGGGGCATATATTCTCTGTAAAAACCAGCTGCTTTGCCGCCATCGCTGATAAACCGCCTTTCAATGGAGCATGTGCTTCCGTGCTGGTGATGAGCCCAGTCGGCCACAGAACCTGTGCTACCAAAACGAAGAATTGCAACATGTGTCTATGGTCGGTGCCACCAAGTCCACTGAATTATCCGGCGAATGAAATGCTGGTTGTATGTTCGTGTAGGCATGATTTCGCTGAGGTCATAGCTGTAGCTCGTCTATAACGGTTCACTGGGCTTGCTTCATCTTAGTGAAGTGGCATGTATTTTCTGGAAAAAACAGCTGCTTTGCCGCCATCGCTGATAAACCGCCTTACTATACAGCATGTGCTTCCGTGCTGGTGCTGAGCCCAGTCGGCCACAGAACCTGTGCTGCAAAAACGAAGAATTGCAACATGTGTCTATGGTCGGTGCCACCAAGTCCACTGAATTGTCCGGCGAGTGAGATGCTGGTTGTATGTTCGTGTAGGCATGATTTCGGTGAGGTCATAGGTGTAGCTCGTCTATAATGGTTCACTGGGTTGCTTCATCTTAGTGTAGGGGCATGTAATCTCTGGAAAAAGCAGCTGCTTTGCCGCCATCGCTGATAAACCGCCTTCGTATGGAGAATGTGCGTCCGTGCTGGTGATGAGCCCAGTCGGCCAAAGAACCTGTGCTACAAAAACGAAGAAATGCAACATGTGTCTATGGTCGGTGCCACCAAGTCTACTGAATTATCCGGCGAATGAGATGCTGGTTCTATGCGTGTAGGCATGATTTCACTGATGTCATAGCTGTAGCTCATCAATAACGGTTCACTGGGCTTGCTTCATCTTAGTGAAGGGTCATGTATTTCCTGGAAAAAACAGCTGCTTTGCCGCCATCGCTGACAAACCGCCTTACTATACAGCATGTGCTTCCGTGCTGGTGCTGAGCACTGTCGGCCACAGAACCTGTGCTACAAAAACGAAGAATTGCAACATGTGTCTATGGTCGGTGGCACCAAGGCCACTGATTTATCCGGCGAATGAGATGCTGGTTGTATGCTCGTGTAGGAATGATTTTGCTGAGGTCATAGCTGCAGCTCGTCTATAACGGTTCACTGGGCTTGCTTCATCTTAGTGTAGGGGCATGAATTCATAAGAAAAAGCAGCTGCTTTGCCGCCATCCCTGATACACCGCCTTCCTATGGAGCATGTGCTTCCGTGCTGGTTATGAGCCCAGTCGGCCACATAACCTGTGCTACAAAAACGATGAATTGCAACATGTGTCTATGGTCGGTGCCACCAAGTCCGCTGAATTATCCGGCGAATGAGATGCTGGTTGTATATTCGTGTAGGCATGATTACGGTGAGGTCATAGCTGTAGCTCGTCTATAACGGTTCACTGGGCATGCTTCATCTTAGTGAAGGGGCATGTATTTCCTGGAAAAAGCAGCTGCTTTGCCGCCATCGCTGATAAACCACCTTACTATGGAGAATGTGCTTCCGTGCTGGTTATGAGCCCAGTCGGCCACATAACCTGTCCTACAAAAACGTTGAATTGCAACATGTGTCTATGGTCGGTGCCACCAAGTCCACAGAATTATCCGGCGAGTGAGATGCTGGTTGTATGTTTGTGTAGGCATAATTTTGCTGAGGTCATAGCTGTAGCTCGTCTATAACGGTTCACTGGGCTTGCTTCATCGTAGTGTAGGGGCATGTATTCCCTGGAAAAAGCAGTTTCTTTGCCGCCATCGCTGATAAACCGCCTTTCAATGGAGCATGTGCTTCCGTGCTGGTGATGAGCCCAGTCGGCCACAGAACCTGTGCTACCAAAACGAAGAATTGCAACATGTGTCTATGGTCGGTGCCACCAAGTCCACTGAATTATCCGGCGAATGAAATGCTGGTTGTATGTTCGTGTAGGCATGATTTCGCTGAGGTCATAGCTGTAGCTCGTCTATAAGGTTCACTGGGCTTGCTTCATCTTAGTGAAGTGGCATGTATTTTCTGGAAAAAACAGCTGCTTTGCCGCCATCGCTGATAAACCGCCTTACTATACAGCATGTGCTTCCGTGCTGGTGCTGAGCCCAGTCGGCCACAGAACCTGTGCTACAAAAACGAAGAATTGCAACATGTGGCTAAGTTGGCGCAACCAAGGCCACTGATTTATCCGGCAAATGAGATGCTGGTTGTATGCTCGTGTAGGCATGATTTTGCTGAGGTCATAGCTGCAGCTCGTCTATAACGGTTCACTGGGCTTGCTTCATCTTAGTGTAGGGGCATGAATTCATTAGAAAAAGCAGCTGCTTTGCCGCCATCCCTGATACACCGCCTTCCTATGGAGCATGTGCTTCCGTGCTGGTTATGAGCCCAGTCGGCCACATAACCTGTGCTACAAAAACGATGAATTGCAACATGTGTCTATGGTCGGTGCCACCAAGTCCGCTGAATTATTCGGCGAATGAGATGCTGGTTGTATATTCGTGTAGGCATGATTTCGGTGAGGTCATAGCTGTAGCTCGTCTATAACGGTTCACTGGTCTTACTTCATCTTAGTGCAGGGCCATTTATTCCCTGGAAAAAGCAGCTGCTTTGCCACCATCGCTGGTAAACCACCTTACTATGCAGCATGTGCTTCCGTGCTGGTGTTGAGCCCAGTCGGCCACAGAACCTGTGCTACAAAAACGATGAATTGCAACATGTGTCTATGGTCGGTGCCACCAAGTCCACTGAATTATCCGGGGAATGAGATGCTGGTTGTATATTCGTGTAGGCATGATTCCGCTGAGGTCGTACCTGTAGCTCGTCTATAGCGCTTCACTGGGCTTGTTTCATCTTAGTGCAGTTGCATGTATTCCCTGGAAAGAGCAGCTGCTTTGCCGCCATCGCTGATAAACCGCCTTACTATACAGCATGTGCTTCCGTGCTGGTGCTGAGCCCAGTCGGCCACAGAACCTGTGCTACAAAAACGAAGAATTGCAACATGTGTTTATGGTCGGTGGCACCAAGTCCACTGAATTATCCGGCGCATGAGATGCTGGTTGTATGTTCGTGTAGGCAATGATTTCGCTGAGGTCATAGCTGTAGCTCGTCTATAACGGTTCACTGGGCTTGCTTCATCTTAATGCAGGGGCATGTATTCCCTGGAAATAGCAGCTGCCTTCCCGCCATCGCTGATAAAACGCCTTCCTATGGAGCATGTCCTTCCGTGCTGGTGATGAGCCCAGTCGGCCACAGAACCTGGGCTACAAAAACGAAGAATTGCAACATGTGTCTAAGGCCGGGGCCACCAAGTCCACTGAATTATCCGGCGAATGAGATGCTGCTTGTATGCTCGTGTAGGCATTATTTCGCTGAGGTCATAGTTGTAGCTAGTCAATAAGGTTCACTGGGCTTGCTTCATTTTAGTGCAGGGGCATGTATTCCCTGTAAAAAGCAGCTGCTTTGCCGCCATCGCTGATAAACCACCATACTATGGAGCATGTGCTTCTGTGCTGGTGATGAGCCCAGTCGGCGACATAACCAGTGCTACAAAAACGAAGACTTGCAACATGTGTCTATGGTCGGTGCCAAGTCAACTGAATTATCCGGTGAATGAGATGCTGGTTGTATGTTCGTGTAGGCATTATTTCGCTGAGGTCATAGTTGTAGCTAGTCTATAAGGTTCACTGGGCTTGCTTCATTTTAGTGCAGGGGCATGTATTCCCTATAAAAAGCAGCTGCTTTGCCGCCATCGCTGATAAACCACCTTACTATGGAGCATGTGCTTCTGTGCTGGTGATGAGCCCAGTCGGCGACATAACCTGTGCCACAAAAACGAAGACTTGCAACAGGTGTCTATGGTCGGTGCCAAGTCAACTGAATTATCCGGCGAATGAGATGCTGGTTGTATGTTCGTGTAGGCATGATTTGGGTGAGGTCATAGCTGTAGCTCCTCTATTACGGTTCACTGGGCATGCATCATCTTAGTGAAGGGGCATGTATTTCCTGGAAAAAAGCAGCTGCTTTGCCGCCATTGCTGATAAACCGCCTTACTATGGTGCATGTGCTTCTTTGCTGGTGATGAGCACAGTCGGCCACAGAACCTGTGCTGCAAAAACGAAGAATTGCAACATGTGTCTATGGTCGGTGCCACCAAGTCCACTGAATTGTCCGGCGAGTGAGATGCTGGTTGTATGTTCGTGTAGGCATGATTTCGGTGAGGCCATAGGTGTAGCTCGTCTATAATGGTTCACTGGGTTGCTTCATCTTAGTGTAGGGGCATGTAATCTCTGGAAAAAGCAGCTGCTTTGCCGCCATCGCTGATAAACCGCCTTCGTATGGAGAATGTGCGTCCGTGCTGGTGATGAGCCCAGTCGGCCAAAGAACCTGTGCTACAAAAACGAAGAATTGCAACATGTGTCTATGGTCGGTGCCACCAAGTCTACTGAATTATCCGGCGAATGAGATGCTGGTTCTATGCGTGTAGGCATGATTTCACCGATGTCATAGCTGTAGCTCATCAATAACGGTTCACTGGGCTTGCTTCATCTTAGTGAAGGGTCATGTATTTCCTGGAAAAAACAGCTGCTTTGCCGCCATCGCTGACAAACCGCCTTACTATACAGCATGTGCTTCCGTGCTGGTGCTGAGCACTGTCGGCCACAGAACCTGTGCTAAAAAAAAAGAAGAATTGCAACATGTGTCTATGGTCGGTGGCACCAAGGCCACTGATTTATCCGGCGAATGAGATGCTGGTTGTATGCTCGTGTAGGAATGATTTTGCTGAGGTCATAGCTGCAGCTCGTCTATAACGGTTCACTGGGCTTGCTTCATCTTAGTGTAGGGGCATGAATTCATTAGAAAAAGCAGCTGCTTTGCCGCCATCCCTGATACACCGCCTTCCTATGGAGCATGTGCTTCCGTGCTGGTTATGAGCCCAGTCGGCCACATAACCTGTGCTACAAAAACGATGAATTGCAACATGTGTCTATGGTCGGTGCCACCAAGTCCGCTGAATTATCCGGCGAATGAGATGCTGGTTGTATATTCGTGTAGGCATGATTACGGTGAAGTCATAGCTGTAGCTCGTCTATAACGGTTCACTGGGCATGCTTCATCTTAGTGAAGGGGCATGTATTTCCTGGAAAAAGCAGCTGCTTTGCCGCCATCGCTGATAAACCACCTTACTATGGAGAATGTGCTTCCGTGCTGGTTATGAGCCCAGTCGGCCACATAACCTGTCCTACAAAAACGTTGAATTGCAACATGTGTCTATGGTCGGTGCCACCAAGTCCACAGAATTATCCGGCGAGTGAGATGCTGGTTGTATGTTTGTGTAGGCATAATTTTGCTGAGGTCATAGCTGTAGCTCGTCTATAAGGTTCACTGGGCTTGCTTCATCTTAGTGAAGTGGCATGTTTTTTCTGGAAAAAACAGCTGCTTTGCCGCCATCGCTGATAAACCGCCTTACTATACAGCATGTGCTTCCGTGCTGGTGCTGAGCCCAGTGGGCCACAGAACCTGTGCTACAAAAACGAAGAATTGCAACATGTGGCTAAGTTGGCGCAACCAAGGCCACTGATTTATCCGGCGAATGAGATGCTGGTTGTATGCTCGTGTAGGCATGATTTTGCTGAGGTCATAGCTGCAGCTCGTCTATAACGGTTCACTGGGCTTGCTTCATCTTAGTGTAGGGGCATGAATTCATTAGAAAAAGCAGCTGCTTTGCCGCCATCCCTGATACACCGCCTTCCTATGGAGCATGTGCTTCCGTGCTGGTTATGAGCCCAGTCGGCCACATAACCTGTGCTACAAAAACGATGAATTGCAACATGTGTCTATGGTCGGTGCCACCAAGTCCGCTGAATTATCCGGCGAATGAGATGCTGGTTGTATATTCGTGTAGGCATGATTTCGGTGAGGTCATAGCTGTAGCTCGTCTATAACGGTTCACTGGGCATGCTTCATCTTAGTGAAGGGGCATGTATTTCCTGGAAAAAGCAGCTGCTTTGCCGCCATCGCTGATAAACCACCTTACTATGGAGAATGTGCTTCCGTGCTGGTTATGAGCCCTGTCGGCCACATAACCTGTCCAACAAAAACGTTGAATTGCAACATGTGTCTATGGTCGGTGGCACCAAGTCCACTGAATTATCCGGCGATTGAGATGCTGGTTGTATGTTTGTGTAGGCATGATTTCGCTGAGGTCATAGCTGTAGCTCGTCTATAACGGTTCACTGGGCTTGCTTCATCTTAGTGCAGTTGCATGTATTCCCTGGAAAAGGCAGCTGCTTTGCCGCCATCGCTGAAAAACCGCCTTCCTATGGAGCATGTGCTTCCGTGCTGGTTATGATCCCAGTCGGCCACATAACCTGTCCTACAAAAACGTTGAATTGCAACATGTGTCTATGGTCGGTGCCACCAAGTCCACAGAATTATCCGGCGAGTGAGATGCTGGTTGTA